>NC_044561.1:37895642-38212556 GCF_007565055.1 Rhinopithecus roxellana | reverse complement strand
GCAATTGTGACATAAATATCACAATTTTGGTGTACAGTTGATTTCTTTAAATCAAGGTATAAATAAGGTCCACACATTGTGATTGACAGGCATGTCTCTGATTACTCTTCTAATCTATAGTCTTTCTCCATTTTTTTTTTATGTTTGTAATTTGTTTGTTAAGAAAAGTAGGTGATTTGTCCTGTTGATTTTCTGATTGTAACCTGTATCGTTCTAAATTTCCTGCACATTAGTAATTGATCTGAAGGTTTGATTAGATGTTTAATTAGATTCAGGTTTAACTTTTTCTTTTAGCAAAATTAATTCATAGGTAACATTATGTTCTCCTGTTCAGAGGCACATAATGTCTATTGGGTTTTCTTTCGTGGCTTTAGCAGCTATTGCTGATCAATACCTACTCCATTACCTCATTTATAGTTGCAAAATGGTTATGTACTAATTAAATTATTCCTTCTTCATTTATTAGCTGAAGTATTTCTATAAAGAGAAGCATCCCATCTAGTACTGTTTACCCTTTGGCACAGTTCATATAGAAAAAGCAAGACAAATGCTTGAATCTTTCTCTTTATTTAACAGGTTTAAAACAATTTATTGGTATTCTTTGGTGGCAGCTAATCTGTGTTATCAGAGTATCATTATAGACTGAAGCTTATGTGATGCGCTTCAATCTATTGTAGTTATCATTATTGACACTCAAATTGCCCATCTTTAATGACAGCTCGTGGAAGTTGACTCTTTAGTCCCCTCAGATCTGGGAGTGAGGAGGTTAGGAGAAGAGGCCGACCTGCTCAGCTGCTCTAAATAGAGTTCCTCAGTGTTCTGCGCTGATGTTTGCCCTGTATCTCTTCTGCATGAGGTTGGGGCACCCTTGGTTCTCTCTTACGTCTTTTTCTCTCTTGTTCATACATTGGCCTGTGGCTTCTTTGTCTATCTGATTCTGTTTAATTTCTATTTTTATGCAAATCTTCCATTTCTGAATTCCTTATTGTTTCCCAAGGCTGTTATTTATTTGGTCTTTCAGATGATGCTCTTCGTCCCTGGGGGAAAAGAGGTATTTGGTAAGAGTCAGGAATTGATGGAGTCTGCTGTCTTAATGGAATCTGAGAGATCTTTCAAAAATGTGAAAACAATGCTGCTTCCATGACTGAAACTCTGATGGTCCACACCTGCTACAGACCACATCCAAACTCTTTAAGGAATTCTGTTGTCCTCTAAATCCTGCTTAACCTTGCTTCTTGCCTGACACCTTCTGCTCCCAAAATTTCAGCCATGTGAAATCTCTTTCAGTTCTCTAAACATGGCACACTGTTTCTCCAGCTTATTGTTTTCTGCTGACTATGTTCTTTCTGCCTTGTCACCTGAAGTACACTCCCTTCTTTCTCACCTTTTTCTCAACTTCCTTTCCTCCTTTATGTCTCAGTTTAGATGGTATTTCTTCCATTAGGTCTTCTTTGAACAGGGTGCATATGTCTCCGACTTTTCCTGGGAAAGTTCTAGATTATGCCTGGTGAAAAATAATTAGTGCCTTTAAATTCTTTTTAACACACCTTTTCACTCTTACAAGGGTCCCTATTTGAATAATACATTATATAGTCACTCTATCTCTGAATTTACATTTTTGGAACTGTGTTATATTTCTTTTGTATGAATTTCCATGACATTTCATAATTGCATCTAGTATGTTTCAGGTGCAATTATACTTTCCTATTTACTTGCCTTTGTCATGGAAATAACCGTGTCCAGCTCAAATTCATATGTTGATGTCCTAACCCTCAAATGTGACTATAATGGAGATAGGTTCCTTAAAGAGGTAATAAAGATTAAATGGGGTCATAAAGCTGTCATCCTGAACCCCTATTTACTCCAATAGGGATGGTGCTGTGTCTGAGAGACTGAAGAAGAGACCTGGAGGCAATGAATAAGACATAGGGCTCTTTGGGGGAACTCGCTTACAGGGACAGTCCAGTGGCAGTGAGCTGGACAGGAGAAGTGCTGCCATTTGTAAAAGGCAGGCAGTTTCCATAGTATTTTCACACAGTACCATCCATCTAGCAATCACTATTTAACCCAAAACAAAGGACCTTGATCCGCTGGACAGCCTGTGTTGCAAGGGAAGGGCCAGGGATTCAGAAGTCTGAACACACTTCTTCTTCGACCACAGGGTCATTCTCAGGGTATGCTTAAGTTATTGCCAACAGGTGTATCTGTTGTAGAAAATGTGAGTCCCTAATCCAATAGGACTAGTGTCCTTATGGAAAGAGGAAAAGACACCAGGAACGCACATACACAGAGAAAAGGCCATGTGAGGACACAGCATCTGCAAGCCAAGGAAAGCGGTCTCAGGAGAAGCTAAATATGTTGACACCTTGAGCTTGGACTTCCAGCCTCCAGAGCTGTGAGAGAATAAATTTCTGTTGTTTAAGCCACCCAGTTTGTGGTATTTTATTATGGCAGCCCTAATAAACTAACACAGCCTTCTTCACTAGATTGGCTTAATTTTTATTATCTGTACTGGTGGTATATATATATATATATATATATATATATATATATATATATATATATATAAATTAATCTTTATTTTATATCCATATGATCAGTGCTAGGTACATGGTGGGCATTGTATAAGTCAAGGTTCAGTCTGATGAAACAGAGCCCTTAAGAGTGAAATGTATTTGATCTGTGTACCCAGTTACTGTCACCTAGCTTCTAAAACCACTGGAATTTCCTAGGTAATTAGAGTGTCTTTTGTTATTCATGGACCCCCTTTGATCACACCTGTATTTATCCTAATACCGGGATTTAGGATAGGGCCCCTGGATAGCCTCAAGATGCTGCCAGTTATCAGAAAGACCAAGTGACTAGAGAATTAAAGGGTTGGAACTTTCAACCCCACCCATTGACCTGATGGAAGGTGCTGGAGATGATAGTCTATAAAAACTCTTGAACGATAAGATTTAATGAGCTTCCTAGTTATTGGACATGTGGAGGTGCTGAGAGGGTGGTAAACCCAGAGAAAGATGAAAATTGTGACACCCCCCCACCCCAGACTTGTATCCATCTCTTAAATCTAGCTGTTCATTTATATCCTGTATAATATCCTTTAAAGTAGACCAGTAAATGTAAGTAAAGTCTTTCACTCAGTTCTGTGAGTTGTCTTAGCAAATTATGGAACACAGGGAGGCAGACTGTGGGAATTCCAGTTGATACAACCATTGGTCAGGATTACAGTTCACAACCTGGGATTTGCAATTGGCATCTTAAGGTAGGGGGGCAGTTTTGTGGGATTGAGCTTTTAACCTATGGGATCTGACTCTTAACCTGTGGGATTGATTTGAGTTATAGGACACCCAACTGGTGTCTGCTAAAGAATTGCTTGGTGTGTTGAGCAGGAAAAAACCCACGAATTTGGTCACAAAGGCATTCTGGGTTCAGTGTGAGAGTAGAGAGAAAAATGCGGTTTTGGTTTTGGTTTGCCTTTTATAAGAAAAAATGTATAATAGGGAGTTGGCCTTATGTAATTTTGGAAGTTGCTTAAATGGTCTAACAGAGTCTATTGTGTTTGCACCTGATTCTGAAGTCTGAATCAGGAAGGCACCCACCTGGGAAGAAAAGATGAAGGCAAACTGGTGAAGAGCAAGAAGAAATTAGAACCCACGAGAATAAGCTGGAACTCCAACGGGTGAATTAGAACTATGTCAGTCTTTCCAAACCTCCAGTTTCAATGCTGAAGGGGCGACCTTCAATCGAAGTTTGAGCCCTTTGTCGCAGAACTAAATACTCACCTGATCAGGGAGTTGAAGAAGCTTATCAGAGAGTTGAGGGGGTGTCTGATTGGAGCAGAAAAACTGGGACTGAGATATGCCCTATGCTATTCTTGGGGCTTGGAAAATAAAACTGCAAAGATCGGCACTTTGACATGCTGACAGGCCTTAGAAACTGCCTCAGAATCAAGGTCCCTCTAATATTGTCTTCTTCCCACAATGCTGCTTCCTCCCAAGCACAAGAAGGGATTCTCTGGAATTTTCTTATTTCACCATGAAATCTTATTTCCAAAATGAACAAGACTGCCTTCTTCCTCTCCCTGAAGTCTCCCTGTCTCTCTCTCAGAAAAGAAGACCGAGGAATGCACCTAGGATGGATTTTTCACAAGAGAATGCCTGCCTTTCTGGCTCATTCAAATTCCAAGTAGAACCATTTACAAGTTAATATCTGTCCATTTCTTCTCCTCAAGAATCGTTTGCTGCCTCTGAAAAGCATTGTCCACATTCCCCTTCTCCCCTCTCCCCTATGAAAAATGATATAAGTTTCTGTACCTCATTGGGTTATTGGGTAATCATTCTCTTGAGAATCACCTGTGCTATGCATGTTAAAATAAAATTGTGCAAGCCTTTTCTGCTAGTGATTTGCCTTTTGTCAGTTGATTTTCAGTGAAACTTCAAAGTGCAAGGAGGTCGTTTCCCTTTGGCTGCTACATCTTCAAGGCAAGCCAGCAGACGGGCACAATGTACATGAGTTGCAATGGTGCCCAGCGGACCTGCGCAGATCTTCCAAGTATTTGTTTTATTTATTTTATTTTATTTTATTTTATTTTATTTTTTAAGGCTGCTGTTTCACTTCCACTTCTCTGTTTTTGCAAATGTCATTTGTGGCCCATACTTAACTTGGAATTACGCAATGAAGGGAAGTCTGAAAACTGTAGTTACACCTTAGCTAAGTTGATATGATACAAATCCACCACAGGTTCTCAATATTATTTGTTAAATAAATAAATGATGCTGAAATTATTGACCTTATCATAGTATCATGATCCTTCTCCTAGAATGGAAAGAGCCCTTCCGACCCATTTAAACTCTAGTATCTTCTCAAGGAGCTTTATGTGTCAGTTTGGTCCTGCAGATTTTGAGAGTATTACAATTTTATTATGAATGTGAAAGGAAAATATGGGACCCCCAGATCACTAAGCCAAAGGGAAAGGTCAAGCTGGGAACTGCATCAGGCAAACTTACCTCCCATTTTATTCCTAAATAAGATAGCTACAAAAATATAAAGTATATACCTCCCTCACAATTTGCCCGCTAGGAAATTCCCTGTGGGCTTCAAGATCTTTACCCTACAACAGTTCTGTTGAGTCTGTTGAGTTTTACTCTGACAGTGAAATAGACAGCTTATCTTTACAGGTGCAGGACAAAGGACAGAACTCTAAGTCATCCCTCTGATCACTTGAGACAAACACATATCCAATTGCTTCCTCTGATGTAAAAATGCTGATTCAGTGAGCTAGATGACAACATAAGGATCTATTCCTCCACACCACCCACATGTAAACTGTGTATTCAGTGAAAGGCTGATCAAAGATTCAAAAGAATGCAACCGTTTGTCTACTGACAACTTTTGAAAATTTCTTCCTCTTTCCCAAATACTCACCCTTTCACCTTTAAATATTGAAGCCCTCAAAACTATCTTTGGAGAGAGGCACAGACCTGCCTCTCAGGCGTGCATCCTTAACCTTGGCAAAATGAACTTTCTAAATTGATAGAGACCTGTCTGAGATACTTTTTGGTTTCCATGAGGTTGGCATGTTATTACTAAAACAATAGACATGAATCAGATATATTAGACATAATGCTATAAAAAGAAGCCTGAATCATGAGAACTGGCTATAACTTTGTTTTAAAATTAACCAAATGACAGAGGTAAAGGAGATTACCAAGTAGTGGTCTTTATTGCTTCATATTTACCCTTAAACTAATGTAATTACAGATGTAGGTGAGGAAAAAAAAAATAGTTTTTTCTACGCATCTTAGATTCTTCAGCTGGGGCTCTATAAATTAGACTGTCCAAAAACAGATTAACAAAAGAAAAACAGTAGTTTATTAGTGAAGTGGCATCCTTGTCTGGGGTAAATACCCGGGGTTCATCATCTTGCACCAAGAAGGGTAAGAACATGGACACACATGGATAGGTTAAGGAGCAGAAAGTTTAATTGGCAGAAGAAAGAAGAGAGGACAGAAGCGCTCTCTCTCTTGCCACAGAGAGGTATCTGAAAGGGAAAAGCCAGCCTGCAGCGGCCGCAGCCGATTTTACAGGCAGGCTTGAGGAGGCAGTGTCTGATTTACATAGGGCCCACGATTGGTTCCACCAGGTGTGACGTTTACTTAGCAAGGGGTGGGGGCAGGGAAGGCTGGTCGCACCACCCGAATCTTATTATGCAAATGGCTTTCCACTTGGCCAGTGCCATCTTGCCTGCTTCTTACTGTACATGTGACTGGCAAAGAGCTGCCATTTTGATTATGCCTAGTCATAGGTAGCCTTTTCCTATTGACACAACTGCTAGCATTCAGCCATGTAAGCTTCCAGCTTGTTTGTGTATGTCTGCAGCTTGATTTTACAGGCTGCTCTTTCTTAGAAAAGAAAATGATTTGGGGGCTGCTTTTTTTTTTTTTTTTTTTTTTTTTAAAGGAAAACCTTCCTTAGCCTCACTATCTGCCCAAATAATTTCTTTTTAACTGCTATATCATTAACACATGTGTTGTGCTTACACACGCGAGTACCCAGAGATATACCTACGGGGGTGGTTAGAATTTAGGATTATATACCATCTTAGACTAAAGAAAAAGGGTTTCATGTTGGGGGTGGAAGGAGGCAAGTTATGGGAAGGTGACAAGATAAAAGAATGGCAAACAAGGGTTATTTATTAAGATTTTTTGCAGATTTAAATTGGTGCTTTCTCCATTGGTAAGAGTTAAGAGTTGTTAAGAGTCCTCCTCTTCCTGGTATGAGAGGGAGACACCTCTATAAATGGAGATTTCCCTAATAAAAGGAAAATCCGTGCTTTATTTTTAGAGCTTTTCCTGCTGCTGCTTTTTAATGGCTTTTAGCTTGAAATAATCCATAATCCAAAGAGGCATATTTTGAGGTGGCATACTCTGGCATCCCTCACCGATTCCCTGGTTTGTGAATTAGCCAATTTCGTTTCTTCATTGTCTATTTGCCTCTTCTGTTTACTGATTGCCATTTTATTCATTCATGTAGAATCGAATGCACATGAATGAATTCATGTAGAATTTCTGAAACACATAATATACTGTGATATTAAGAGATTTTGTTCTGTAGATTTTCCAGGGACCAACAATTTGAAGTAGAACAAGAAACACCATTGCTGTTGATTGCTTATATCGAAGGACAATATATGTTTCAGCCCATCAGCTCACAAAAATGATTTGTTGCCATAGTATCTAAACAACGCTCTGTAACCAATAACTATAGTTTTTAGATAAACGATAATTAGCATGAACAATGTTCAGTCACGTTTTCTCTGGGATACTTGAAGCAGCTCAGCTGTTATACAAAAGCACCCTGAACACGGGAGATTTTTCTTTTCTGTTTTCCAGGGTTGTTTGAGAAACTCGCCCCATTCTTAAGATCTTCCACTTGGTCATTGTTGGAGGGGACAGAAAATACATCCTTGGGCTTAACCAACCAACCCTGCAAAGGTGGAATATCAAGCATGTTAGCTACTTTGGCTAAATGTCTGCAATAGGATTCTTAGTTAAAATGTTACTGACATATAGGCAGACTTTATTTATCCAATTAAATCTCAGGCATCTTTTTAAAAAATGTAAATAATTGCTGGTTGCTAATGTTCTTCTTTTAATTGATTTTGACTATGCAGAATGATTTTTTAAATCTTTCCAGCTGCTTCATTAGAATTGAAGAGAAAGTGGCCCACCCCGTCACCCTCTTCTCTCACTATAATGAAGTAAAATTCACAAAACCAGAAATGCAAATGGATTTTCTTGAGTCTTTCCTTCTAATACAGTGATTAGCATGATAACCAACTCTTTTTTGTCAACTACTTCCATATAGAATCATGCGTGGAAGCTGTACGTGGACTTGGCAGTTATGTGAGGGAAATTTTCATCCTCAAAAAGCAATGCAGATAGCAGAAAAATGAACTGAAATAACAGAAATGAAAAAATGGGAATAAATCATGAATGATAATCAGAAAGATCCTGATAAACCAGTGGCAAGGATCTTACAAGTCTCTAAAGGTTCATAAAATTCCTTGATTGCTGCCAACATAGCAAAGAAAGGTACTGTATGAGTGTCATCAAGTCATGCTTCTTTGTGTCTCCTATTATTGCAGCTCATCTCTTTCTCCTCCCAGCTCGTCAACTCTCATAGCTCTTTGGAAATTAAAAGAGCTCTCTCTCCATGTTCTCATTTGGTTACTGAAAAACAGAGACTCACTCAAACCACTAGAGGGATCTCTCTTCTTTGAAAAGAGAGAGAGAAAAAAAAAGTAAGTTGCATAATAAGCTATAAAGTTGGAATGACACAGGAAATCACCAGGCAGGACAAAAAATGCATTGTTGCAATTTTCAAAGACATTTCAGGGTCTGTGGAGGGGCTCTTCCCCTGTGCAGCCTAGGCTTGCCAAGGTCTTGAGAGAGATCTATCTGGCAAATACAGATTGTGTTTCACCAACACACTTTGGACGACTCTAGTGGCCTTCAGTGGTAGCTGGGATTACAGATGCCCACCACCACACCTGGCTAATTTTTTTATTTTTAGTAGAGATGGGGTTTCACCATATAGGCCAGGCTGGTCTTGAACTCCAGACCTCAAGTGATCTGCCCGCCTGGGCCTCCCAAAGTGCTGGGATTACAGGCATGAGCCACCGCACTTGGCCTTCGACTCCTATATGATAAAAATTTAAAGCTATAGAAAGAATTGCCACCTCAGAAAACTTTCCTCACTGGTCTTCCAGAATGCCTTACCATTCTGTGGCTAAATACATAGCAAACATTTCCCTGATTTATTTGCCATCTGGCCTCCTGTTGGGTTCTGCCAAGAAGCACTAGAGTGACTGGAACACAGGAAGAAAGGAGGAAGGGATCTCCTTCTTCCTGTTTGTTATTCTTGCTCTCACCTGCGTGGTGACAGTTTTCTCCAGCAATAACATTTCATCCCTGTAGAAACAGTTGTCTTGACAGTGCTAGTTGGTTTCGATGTCCAACTGCCTTCAAATTCCCAAACCAGTTTGTTGCTCTCCTTCAGAAGAACTAACCACCGTCAAGCATTGCCTATTTTTTAGAAGTCTGAGTCCTGCCGGTTGTGGTGGCTCATGCCTGAAATCCCAGTGAGGCAGAAGCAGGAAGATAGCATGAGGCTGGGAGTTGGAGACCAACCTGGCAACGTAGTGAGACACTGTCTATAAAATATGATAATAATAATTAGCCAGGTGTGGTGGTGCCCGCCTGTAGTCCTAGCTACTCAGGAGGCTGAGACAGGAGGGTCATCTGAGCCCAGGAGTTCAAGGCTGCAATGAGCTATGCTCATGCCAGTGCCACCCAGCCTGGGTGACAGAGCAAGACCCTGTTTAAAAAAAAAAAAAAAAAAAAAAAATCCAAGTCACAGTTATGTAATCCCCCTTTTGTGAGATCCTAAGCTTTAATAGTCTAACTTCTTATTTTTTATTCTTTCAGCTCTATGAGAACTAGCTGCTTGTTATCTCTTGCTAACCTTTAGTGTTTTCTGTTGCCCTTTCATCCCTCAAACATCTATATAACCAGCCCCCATATTAAATCCTCCTTGTTGGAGTACCTAGTGTGGTTTCTGTTTTTCTCTGACTGCACCTGACTGATAAACTGTGAGAAGACTATAGCAATTAAAGATCTACATAAATAGAGTGAGGGTTCCCCAATAATTCAGTTGGAAAGATCAGGGAAGAATTTATGAAAAAAAAAATAGGATTTGCAAAAGATCTTGAATATAGGTAGGATTTAGAGGTATAAAGATGGGGTGGAAAAATACTTTCAAAGCAGGAAATCACTATAAAAATATTTAATAACAGGAAACAGAAAATATTGTAATTCAGCTGGAAATCATAATATGTAAAAGTTAATATTTAATAATAAATTATCAAAGGTAAAATTGAATCAGATCTTAGTGTAGGAGTAGAGGGAGGGATCTTTAACAGCAGACTCAGAATTGCTGAACTATTTAAGGCTTTTGAGCAGGAAGGTTGCAATATTAGAAAGTCAGAGAAGGAAAGGAATAAAACATATTATGTATTTTGAAGATACGTAGTGGGTATAAATATGTTCTGTGTTATGCTGGCAATAATAAGAATGTCATATTCTTCTACTTTTCCAAACCAAATGTACTCTGTGTCTGAGTTCCCAATTATCTGACCGGCAGGACATCCAATATCAGTCATTACTTGAACTCATTTCTTACCTTCATGTAAGAAGCTAGGTGAAACTTTATTCCATATTAACTTAATGTGAATTAATCAGTTTAATTCACATTATTCCATGAATATGGGGGGGGTCCCTGGTTCTTAGTTCAAGATGGCCAACATTGCTTTCTTGTTCCTTTTATTTATGGGTGGCTCGGTTGACAACTGCAAAACTGTTCTGGTTCGGTTCCAGAGATGTCTTGTCATATGGTTCTCTTTGATACAAGAAATTTGCACATGTTTACCTATGTAATAAACCTGCACATCCTGCACACGTACCCCGGAACTTACTTAAAAAAAAAAGTTGAAGAAAAAAAGAAATCTGTAGCTGCTCTCAAGGTCAGGGTGTTTACATTTTAGCCTCTTTGGGTCTCTACATTTTTCCCTCATCAGAGGTTCTGCCACCTTCTAAGTTCTGGTTGGGAGTAAAATACAGATTTTGCATGTTCCCTGTGGTAGGTAGAATAATGGTTTCTCAAAGATGTTAAATCCTGATTCCCAGAACTTGTGGATGTTACATGATAATAAAAAGGGGAATTAAGATTACAGACCAATTAAGATTGCTAATCAATTGATTTAAAACAAGGAGATTATCCTGAATTATTTGGGTGGGCTCAATGTAATCGTAAGTTCTTGAAAGTAGAAGAGGGAGGCAGAGAAAAAAGTTGGAGTGATGTCATCTCAGAAGCACTGGACTTGCTGCTGGCTTTGGAGATGGAGATAGAAGACCATAAACTAGGAAATGTGAAGCTGGTGAATTCAAGGAAGAGACTTTCTCCTCAAGCCTCCAGAAGAAACATAGTCTTGCTGTCATCTTGATTTCAGCCCAGGGAGAACATTGTTGCACTTCTAACCTGTAGAACTGGAAGGTAATAACTTTGTGGTGTTTTGAGTCACAAAATTTGTGTCAATTTGTTACAGAACATATAAGAAAGGATTGGAACAGTTATGACAGAGATCATATGGTTGACAAGTTCTTAAAAGTTTATTATCTGACCCTCTTCAGAAAACGTGTACTGTCTTCTGTCTTGGAAACAAAATTATCACTAATCTTAGGATGAGTATGTGAAGAGGTAGGGGGGCACAGACTTTTTTTTTTAATTGTGGCAATAAGCATGACAGACAGTATCTCAATAGAATAATGCATGGTTGTTGAGGTAAGCTACATTGTGGCCCTAAAGATATCAAGTGGTAATGTCTAGAACATGCAAATGTTGTAAATGTTACCTTACTTGGATAAAGGGTCTTTACAGGTGTGATTAAGTTAAGGATCTTGAGATGAGAAGGTATACCTGGATTAGCTGGTGGGCCCGAAATGTCATCATGAATGTTCTCATAAGAAGACCTAAGTGGTGGAGGGAGATCTGCTGTACACATAGGGAAGGCAACGTGAAGATAGAAGCAGAGATTGGAATGATAGGGCTGGCAAGTCAAGGAATGCAAGGAATGCTAGCAGCTGCCAGAAGCCAGAAGAGGCAAGGGATGGATTATCTCCAAGAGCCTCAGGAGGAAGCACAGTCACTGTCGCTTTGATTTTGGACTTCTGGCTTCTAGAACTGTGGGTAAATAAATTTCTGTTGTTTTAAACCACCAAGGTGGCTATGATTATTTCCCATAATTTGTGGCAATTTTTGCTTATTTGTTACGGCAGCAATAGGAAACTAACATAGGTTGGAAGACCATTTGGGAAGATAATAACCTTTTCGTTGGCCCATATGATTGAAGTCAATAGAAATTTTGTCTGCTTATGACTTCCAGACTCATTACTTCACATAATATCTGACTTTGGTGGAAGAAATGCAGGGAAATGCAAAAGAACATGCTCTGGGGACTTACGGACTTCGTGGGTATTCAAATCGTTTAGCAGTGTGTAAATGATTTCACAGTAATGCAGTCAAAGTTCTCAGAGTAAATCACTTTGACTCTCACTTCTGTCTGGCACAAAGAAATAATCAACACTTCAAAATGAGCCCTTGGCTGCTGTATCGTTGCCTCAATAACTGCTTGCAGAGCACATGTGATGCCAGCTTACTTCTCCTCTGTTTTTATTATCAGCATTTCAAAGTCAGTAGTAATGTACATATATAGATTATACTATACTGTTTTATAATACATTATGTCATATGTGTGTATATAGATTTAAGATGGTTCTCCCACTTCATTACCATATTTAACATATTAAATATGCTAAATATTTAAATATTCTGGCATGCATCAGTGAAAACTATTTACGACTGGCTTTCTTATAGATTGGCATATATTATTTGAACTCTTAGCATCTATAGTATAATTTTCTAGTTTTAATATATACTGTTCTCTCCTGAGGAAGCTGTATATCTTGGTCAAGACAGTAATCATCAAATTACCTATTAGGAGTTTGGCTGTTTAATATCAATATTCCTGAAATTAATCCGATGATTCATTTTATTGTGCCAAATCAAAGGCAAGTTCTACAACTCACATCAAGTGTTAATAATCCCTTTTCAGGGGTAGCATACAGCTCTCTTGCCACATATCAAATTTTCCCTGCCTCCCCTCTTTGTGCAGCTACCGATATGAAAGGTAATTCTGCATAGGCTTGACTTCTAATCCCATGGGTACCCTAGCAGAACAAGGACACGGGTATACCAGATGTGCCACTCACTTCCTGCCCTGGGGTCTCTCTGAGGCTGAGAGTGTCTGTTGCTGAGGTTCATTTCATCATGATGTGAGCAGCCTCATGTGGTGGCCAACTCAACAATGCATCTTTGTGAAGACTCTCTCTTATTTCCTGTTTACCACCCTTCCTCCATCACACTTCTGAGTAGTCCAGTCAGGCAGCATCTTTTCTCTTAGCCTTCACTTTTTGGGAAACCCAGGCTAAGGTGATAGGATACCACGGTCAAGAGAAAACACCAGCAAAGATTAATTTTTAAAACTTTTCATTGTAGATATTTATAAATAAGCACAAAAGTATAGAGAGGAGTAAAAGCAACCCTCATGAACCTTTCACTCCATATACCCTTTCCCCAGTGTTATCTTTGAAAGACATTCCTAGACATGGTTATTATAGAGGGGAGATAGAAAAATAAATACATATATAATTTTGCTGGTTATAACTAAATTCTGCATGATAAAGATTATATCATTTTAGATTCTTCTTACCAATGAAATCTAAGGGAGCCTATTTCCCTTTAGTCACCTTAATAGAGTATGTTGTCAAACTTTTGGATTTCTGCCAATCTCATCAGTGTACTTTTAATTGCATTCTTTTATTATATTAGAGATTGAGCATATTGTTGTGTTTATTTGTGGGTTCTTTCCTGGTATCTTTTGTCTATTTTTCTATAGGGCTATTAGGCTTTCTCTTCTTGTTTTCCAGAAGGTCTTCAACGTAAGAGATATTAACACTTTATTTGTGATATAATTTGAAAATACATTTATCCAGTTTTTGTCATTTAACTTTTACTTTTTTTTTTATGTTTTCTTGAATTTTTTTGAGCATGTCTTTACAATGAGGGCCTTACAAAGTAATCACTGGAGAAGAGATTTGCATGAGAGATTATGCTAAATAAATATTGAGTGAATTAGTTCTTATTAGAGCATTTTGATTTCATGAAAGGATTTATAGAAAAGGTGGTGGATATGATCGGAACTGTGTTTTGGAAAGGTGGATCTGACTTTTATATGGAAAACAGATTGTGAGAGTGCCTGGGTGGGAAGAAATCCAGACATGTGGTAGGGTCTATGATTTGAGAGAAGGCAGTGAATATGATTAGGGTGGGTGATAGCATGGGTATACCTGGTGCATTTCACAGTGGAGTACCTCATTTTTTAATACCTCCCCACGTGACAAATTATTTTCAGCAATCATCATATGAAACAAACAGCTTATAACAATAATGGCTAAAAAAGAAATACAAGGAAGGATTTTTTCATTGAACTTTGTGTATATAATCATGTCAATTTTTAAAAAATTAAATAAATAGGAAAGCACAAAATAGGAAAAATTAGTATTCGTTCAATTATTTTTGTTTCTATTTAACATTTTGAACGTTAATGTCAGGTTATAGAGCTATTATAATATCTTATGTAAATAGTGTTTTGATAATAAGTGCGTTTTAATAAAACCAAAATATTTGCAAAAAAATACAATTTGGGAACAACGAAGTGATAACACTGATGAAATGTTTTGTTTTCTTCATTGTTTGGCTTTAAGATGCTTACTAATTTATTTTTTTAATTTTAAAGGTACTATTCATTGGGGTAAACTAAAATTTGTAGTTAAGAAACAAAAATATTACATCTCATAATTCACACTTTCACTTTTTTGTCCTGCCATGACTTGGATATGGCGTGTTTGTCTCCCAGCAAGTCTCATATTGAAATTTAATCCTTAATGTTGGAGGTAGGGCCTGGTGCACGGTGTTTGGGTCATGGGGGCAGATCCTGCATGAATGGCTTGGAGACATTTTCTTGTATGTGAGTTCTTACTCTTAGTTCCTGCAAGAACTGATTGTTGAAAAGAGCCTGGCAGCTCCTCTTCTCTCTCACTTCTCTGGCCATGTGATCCCTGCAGGCCAGCTCTCCTTTGCCTTCGGCCAAGAGTGGAAGCATCCTGAAGCCCCCACCAGAAGCAGATGCTGGTGCCTGCAGCATCTTGTACAGCCTGCAGAACCATAAGCCAAATTAACCCCTTTTCTTTATAAATCACTTAGCCTCATGAATTTCTTTATACAACACAAATGGACTAAGACAGGCTTTAAGTGGTCAACATAGAATGACAGAATTGAAGTAATTCAAATTCTGCTTCCTTGTCTTCACAATCACTGTGCTGTCATCATATATTCTGAATCTACTGTTTAAAAGAAATGATGAAAATTATATATAATATCCAAAATAAGCTCAAATGATTTCTGAACCATTAACATTTGTATTAAAATGAAAGCATGTGCTGAACCAATAGGTATTAAATGCTGACTGTACAACTGGGAATTCTCTGAATTAATTTTCCTGTAAAAATACAGTAGTTGTTAAAGGATACAACAGTTGTTAAAGGATAAGGGATAAAAATGTGCTAATTTAAAACTTATGTATACATTATTAAAACTTGACAGTAACCAGGAATATTATCTAGAAATTAGATCCACAAAAGATTTGGAAGAGGAGAAGTATTTTTATCACTGATAAGATGATAAAATTGTTTAGAATCACCAGCATATGGTAATCATAAAAACAGATGCTTTAAAATGCCCTATAAATAATGTACCTCTTTTAACTGCTTGCACAAGAGGAAGAGCTCACCCACCATTTGATCTACTACTGGATGGCAGTGAATGTGGAGAAAAATTGATAAATTTACAGGGGAAGTAGTTCAGAAGTATAACAAGCCTAGTTTCTGCTCTAAGAGAGCTTATGCTGTAGGTGGAGAAGACATTTAACTCTGATTTTAATGGCCTTCTTATACTTTCTGATAGAGAGGATAGCTAGTGAGAGTGAGCTGAGAGTGGACTTTGGCTGGAGACTGACAACGATTCTCTCTTTGACCAAATTCTAACCAGGCTTCTTTGATCCTTACTGTGGACTAGGCCTCAACCTTGGCCTACAAAGTCTTAAAACATTAACATAGTTTCTAACAGCTTATGCTCTCATAACAGCTTATGCTCTCATCCCTAGGATGATCCTAACCCCCCTTAAAGTACTTGACTGAGAAAACTCGAGGTTGGCAAGTTAATTTACTCTTTGTTTCAGCCAACACTTAAAGATAGGGTCCCTTTTGCCCAGCCTTCATGAGAACCTAAATTGAATAAGTGCTAATTAACAAACCCAGGTGGATTTCACATGGACCTATACTGCTTCCCCCTTTTTGTAACTTTTCACCTTCTTGACTATACTGAGGGCCTGATCACCTACTCCCTGTTTCTTTTTTATCTTTATTTACTGAATTTTTTTTTTTATTTTTGTGAGTACATAGTATGTATATCTACTTATGGGATATATGGGATATCTTGATACAGACATATAATGTATAATTCTCACATCAGGGTAAGTGGGGGTATCCATTGCCTCAAGCATTTATGCTTTGTATTACAAACAATACAATTATACTCTTCTAGCTATTTTAAAATGTACAATTAAATTATTATTGACTATAGTCACCCTATGGTGCTGTCAATTATTAGATCTTATTCATTCTTTCTATTTCTTTGTACCCATTGATCATCACCCCTTCCCCCACCATCAATCTACTCTCTATCTCCATGAATTCAACTCTTTTAATTTTTAGCTCCACAAATAAGTGAAAACATGGGAAGTTTGTCTTTCTGTGGCTTATTTCACTTTATGTAATGACCTCCAGTTCTATGTTATCGTAAACGACAGGATCTCCTTTTTATGGCTGAATAGTAATTCAATGTGTATATACACCATCTTTTCTTTGTCCATTCATCTGTTGATGGACATTTAGGATGCCTCCAAATCTTGACCATTGTGAATAGTGCTGCAAGAAACATGAGAGTGCAAATATCTCTGCAGTATACTGATTTTCTTTATTTTGGGTGTATACCTAGTAGTGGGATTGCTGGGTTGTATACAAGCTCTATTTTTACATTTTGAGGAAGCTTCATATTGTTCTTCCTAGTGGTTGCACTAATTTACATTCTCACCAACATGTACAAGGGTTCCCTTTTCTCCACATCCTCGCCAGTGTTTGTTATTGCCTCTCTTTTGGATATAAGTCATTTTACCTGAAGTGAGATGATATCTCATTGTAGTTGATTTGCATTTCTCTGATGATCAATGATGATAAGCAACCTTTAATTTGCCATTTGTATGTCTTCTTTTGAAAAATATCTATTCAGATATTTTGCCTATTTTTAAATGGATTATTAGATTTTTTCTTAGAGTTATTAATCCTTTGTCAGATGGGTAGTTTGCAAATATTTTCTCCCTTTCTGTAGGTTGTCTTTTCACTTTGTTGATTGTGTTCTTTGCCGTGCATAAGCTTTTTAACTTGATGTGGTCGTATTTGTCCATTTTTGCTTTGGTTGCCTGTGCTTGTGGAGTTTTACTAAAAAATAATTGCCCAAACCAATGTCCTGGAGATTTTCTCCAATATTTTCTTGTGGTAGTTTTATAGTTTTATGCCTTAGATTTAAGTCTTTCATCCATTTTGATTTGAATTTTGTATATGGAAAGAAGAGTCATTCTTCTGCATATGGATATCCAGTTTTCCAAGAACCATTTATTAAAGACACCATCCTTTCCCCAGTGTGTGTTTTCAGCACCTTTGTCAAAAATGATGTCACTGCAGATGTATGAATTTGTTTCTGGGTTCTCTATTCTGTTCCATTGGTCTATGTGTCTGTTTTTATGCCAGTAGCATCCCCTTTTGGTTACTATAGCTCTGCAGTATGAGTTGAAATCAGATAATATGATTCCTCCAGCTTTGTTCTTTTTGCTCAGTATAGTTTTGGCTATTCTGGGTCTTTTGTGGTTCCATATAAATTTTAGGATTTTTTTTATGTTTATGTGAAGCATATTATTGGTATTTTGATAGAGATTCCATTGAATCTGCAGATTGCTTTGGGTAGCACGGACATTTTAAATATTGATTCTTCCAATCCATGAACGTGAAATATCTTTCCATTTTTTCTGTGTTGTCTTTAATGTCTTTCACAGTGTTTTACAGTTCTTATTGTAGAGCCCTTCCACTTCTTTGGTTAATTCCTAGGCATTTAATTTCATTTGCAGCTATTGTAAATGGAATTACTTTCTTGATTTCTTTTTCAGATTGTTCACTGTTGGCTTGTAGAAATACGGCTGATTTTCATATGTTGATTTTGTATCCTGTAATTTTACTAAATTTGTTTTTCAATTCAAATAGTTTCTTGGTGGAGTCTTTAGGTTTTTCCAAATATAAGATCATATCATCAATGAACAAGGATAATTCGACTTTTTTCTTTCCTATTTAGATGACCTTTATTTCTTTCTCTTGTCTGATTGCTCTAGCTAGAGATTTCAGTACTATGTTGAAAAATAGTGGTGGAAGTGGGCATCCTTGTTGTGTTTCAGACCTTCAAAGCTTTCAGTTTTTCCTAATTTAGCATGATATTAACTGTGGGTCTATCATGTACAGCTTTTATTATGTTGAGGTATGTTCATTCTATACCAAGTTTTTTGAGAGTTTTTATCAGAAAAAGATGCTGAATTTTATCAAATGCTTTTTCAGCATCAATTTAAATGATCTTATGGTTTTTGCTGTTCATTCATTCTGTTGGTTTGATATATCTCATTGATTGATTTGTATATGTTGAACCATCCTTGCATCTCACGGATACATCCCAGTTAGTTGTGATGAATGATCTTTCTAATGTTGTGTTGAATTTTGTTTGCTAGTATTTTGTTGAAGATTTTTGTGTCAATGTTCATCAGAGATATCAGCCTGTTGTTTTCTTTTTTGATGTGTCTTTGTCTGGTTTTGGTATCAGGGTAATACTGGCAACAGAGAATGAGTTTGGACAAATTCCCTTCACCTCTATTTTTTTTAAAACAATAGTTTGAGTAGGATTGGTATTAGTTCTTCTTTAAATGTTTGGTAAAATTTTGCCGTGAAGGCTTTGGTCCCCAGGCTTTTCTTTGTTGGGAGATTTTTATTAGGCTTTGATCTCATTATTTGTTACTGGTCTGTTCAGGTTTTTTATGTCTTCTTGGTTCAGTCTTGGTAGGTTGTTTGTCTCGGCATTTGTCTGTTTCTTCTAAATTTTCCCACTTATTGGCATATAGTTGCTCATAGTAGGCTCTAATGTTCCTTTGGATTTCTGTTTTATCAGTTATAATGTCTCCTTTCTCATCTTTTGTTTTATTTATTTTGGTCTTCTCTCCTTTTTTCACCACCACTGGGATTGTGCTGAAGCCAGCACAGCAATGGGTCTTGCCTGAGGCCTGCTGTAACCACTGCCTGTACGACCTATGTTCGCTCAAGGCCCTAGGGTCATACAATCAGCAGGTGGCAAAGTCAGCCAGTTTTGTGTCCTTCTCTTCAGGGCAGTTAGTTACTCTGGGTCCCTGGCAGGTCCAGAGATGCTGTTTGGGAGCCAGGGCCTGGAGCTGGACGACTTAGAAATCTACCTGGTGTTCTTTTATATCGTGGCTGAGCTGGCACTCAAACCATGAGATGCAGTTCTTCCCACTCTTTTCTCCCCTTTCCACAAGCAGAGGAGCCTCACCCCAAGGCCTGTGGTGTGTACTATCTAGTTACTGCTGCTGATTATTCAGAGCCCAAGGTCTCTTTAGTGAGCAGGTGATGAATTCTACCAGGACTGGGTCCTTCCCTGTAGGGCAATAGAGTCCCTTCTGGCCCACGGTATGTCTGGAAATGCCATCCAGGAGCGAGGGCCTGGAACAGGAGACTCAGGACTCTGCCTGATGGCTTATTCTAAAGTGGCTGGGCTGGAATACAAGCTGCAAGACAAAGTCCTCATTACTCTTCCCTCTCTTCTCCTGAAGTAAAAGAAAGGGGTCTCTTTTGGAGCTGCACACTGTGCTGCCCGAGGCTGGGGGAGAGGTGATGTGAGCACTGCCTTAGCCGTCCTAACTGGTGCCTCAGTAGGTCATGTGCCCCTCCAAGTCCACTGACTCTGAGGCCAGCAAGGCAGTAGGACCTGCCTAGGAGTTGCAGTCCTTGTGACCTAGACAGGCTTTAGAGTTAATTTAGGGCGGTGCGTGGTGGCTCATGCCTGTAATCCCAGCACTTTGAGAGACTGAGGTGGGTGGATCATCTGAGGTCAGGAGTTCAAAACCAGCCTGGACAACATGGTGAAACCCTGTCTCTATTAAAAACATAAAAAATTAGCTGACCATGGTAGTGGGTGCTTGTAATCCCAGCTATTCAGGAGGCTGAGGCAGGAGAATCTCTTGAACCCAGTAGGTGGAGGTTGCAGTGAGCCAAGATCACAACATTGCACTCCAGCCTGGGCAACAAGAGCAAAAAACTGCATCTCAAATAACAAAAAAAGTTATTTTAGAACCCCCGAGCCCCTTAGTCCATGATGATGAGGATTGCTGAAACTCAAGCTCCAACTGCTGAAATGGACGATTCTTCTCCGGATAGAGCTGGTCTAAATGCTCCCTTTGTGGGCATCCACTGAGTTCTGCCTGGTGTTGGCTGCACTGAGTTTCAATGCAGAGCTGCACAATCACTGTGCTCTCCCTCCCACAAGTGCACAGATTCTCTCTCCACACCACACATCCATTGCTGGGGGATGGGAGAGAGGTGGCTCAGCCATTCAAGACTGTCTTTTCCACCTTCTTCAGTTCTTCTTTCAGCAATATGAAGTTAAAACCAGGAACTGTGATCTCTCTCGATTGTCGGTTCTTATGTAGGTGCTTTTTCTGTGTGTAGAGAATTGTCAAAGTTGATGTTCTTACAGGAAGAACAATTGGTAGAGGCTTCTATTCGTTATCTTGCTTTGCCTTTCCACCTCCCTGTTTCTTAATTCCCCCTTTAAAACACTCTGTTGCCTCTATACAAATCAAATCTGAGTTCAAGTCAGGCTGGACTTTTTATTGCAATAATATACTAGTGATTAAATCTATCCATACCACTTTAACAGATTTCCAACTTTGCTTATATTTGACAAGATTTATAAATCAATCTAAATATATATTTGAACAAAGGCAGGCACATGAATCAAAGGCACCATTGGGATTAGATCCACAGGAAAATTCTACTACAAATGTGGTCCTTCAAATGGAACACATTTGACTCTGTTGACTGTAGCTAGAAATAGAAGTTGGACCAGACATAGGACTGGTGGAAATTGAAACAGTTTGCCCATCAGCAGGAACTAGCAATAGAGATGAAGATTCTAACTAAGGGCTTTGGAGTTGCCAGATGGAGAGGTAATGGATGGACATCCCAGATGGAGAGAGAACTTGTAGAATATACTGGGTTAGTGATAATTCCTAAGACATCAATTTGTAAACAATTTGGAAATGTTTAAATTACAAGAGCCCTCAGATCAAACAAAAGCTTTCAGTTTTCCAACAAACTGTATGGGATGGGATGAAAGGGATAAGGCACAAATGAGAATTATTAGAAAAGGTCAAACACCATAATACTTTTGTGTGCTATTTTGACAAGTTTTAGCTCCACTATACCAAGAAATGTGGCAATTTCATAGGAAGCCATATATACACAAAGAAGCACAGATTTTCTGATTATTAAATGCTGACATTATATTTGCTAATAAATCATTCATTTATTCTATACAATATTTATTGATGCTTGATGAATGTTAGCCTCTGGGCTATGCAGTGGTCCCTGTCTTCACAGAACATATAGATGGGTTATAATGGAGGTAGAAGTTCTCCAAGAGCCCTTAGGTGTGGGTGTCAGTCTTTTAACCATTGGTTCTTGAATCCATTCCTTGCCCTACTCCACCTCTGCTCTGTATCTCAGGAGACATAATCTTTCAGGCTACATTTCCCAGGCTTGGCACGATTTTGGCTGAGTTCGACAGAAGAAAGGAATCAAAAGGAGAATGAAAGGTGGAAGGATTGTAGAAGCCAATGTACTTGTCCTCTTGCTCTACTCAGGCAGCATTTTGGAAACAGCGGCCTCTTTTGCATGGCTACAAATTCTGCTTGAAAGGCTCAGTTTCTGGTTTCTGGTATGTGAGCTCATAAGAGCTGAATCTCTTCATCTCTTCCCAGTTCTGCATTTAATGAAATGTTGGTATCTTGAAATCAGCCATGGTATGATATTAACACCACAGAAATTGGCAGTAAAGTTTTGTTTATACCCAGACAGCTGGATGTTAAGCATGAACCATTATACCCTTGTTTCTAGTAATGATACTTCTACTGGTTCCTCAAACTCTAGAGGTGGTAGTTTGCTCTCTTGTGTTATTCACTCAGTTGCCTCAGCTTCTCAATTCTTTCTTCCTCTGTACAGTTATTTCCTTGTATTAAATCCCTTAGGCTGCAATACCTAGAGTAGTTTTGTTTTTCTGATGAGATTCCAATGGATATTATAGGGCACCTAACCTGGACTTGAATATTTAAATCTTGGCTATACAGGAAAAAATCTTCAGAAGAAATAAAATATCTACTTTTAAAATTTTTATTTTCTTTCCTTTTAAGTTCTAGGATACATGTATGGGACGTGCAGGTTTGTTACATATGTAAACATGTGCCATGGTGGTTTGCAGCACCTATCAACCCATCACCTAGATATTAAGCCTCCCATGCATTAGCTATGTATCCTAATGCTCTCCCTCCCCCTGCCCCCCCCCAACAGGCCCTAGTGTGTATTGTCCCCTTCCCTGTGTTTATATGTTGTCATTGTTCAGTTCCCACTTGTAAGTGAGAGCATGTGGTGTTTGGTTTTCTGTTCCTACGTTAGTTTGCTGAGGATAATGGCTTCTAGCTCCATCCATGTCCCTGCAAAGAACATGTTCTCATTTCTTTTCAGGGCTGCATAGTATTCCATGGTGTATATATACCATATTTTATTTATTCAGTCTATCATTGATGGGCATGTGGGTTAATTCCATGTCTTTGCTATTAAGACTAGTGCTGTAATGAACATACATGTGCATTTATCTTTATAATAATATGATTTCTATTTTCTTGGTTATGTACCCAGTAATGGGATTGCTGGGTCAAATGGTATTTCTAGTTCTAGATCCTTGGGGAATTGCCACACTGTCTCCCACAGTGGTTGAACTAATTTACATTCCCACCAACAATGTAAAAGCATTCCTATTTCTCCACAGCCTCACCAGCATCTGTTATTAAAATACCTATTTTTAAAAGATAAAATGAACATAAGTTGGTAATAAGATGCAAGAATACAAAAAGGAACGATCCAACATCAGGTCTAGATTTTTGGTTTAGGAATGTAGGTGGATAATGGTGCAATTTTTCAAGAAAGAAAGCAAAAACTGAGGATTTGGAGGTGGAGGTGGAGTTGATGAGTTGAGGTGCTTATAAGATCCCCAAGGCTAAATACGTCCAGTAGGGTTCAGTGAAATCTGCAACACAGAGGGGATATCATTTCCTGAAACGCTCCTCCTCTTCCTAATCCCTTAGTTGCCTTGCTCAGTAGATTATCTTATTTCCTTTCTGTACCTTCAGAAACCAGGTTTCATTCATATGTGCTCAGTTCTCTCCTATCTTAAAACAACAACAACAACAACAAAACGCTTTTCTTATTAAATTCCATATTTCCCATCAGCTTCTGCCGAATTTCTTTTTTCCCTTCATGGGTAATTTTGTGTCCATAATAGCTGTTTCTACTTTCTCCTTTCCCATTCCTTCTTAATCCATTGAAACCTGGCTTCTAGCTCCACTCTCCTGAAAGTGATCTTGGCAAACAGCAATGACTTGCTTATTGCTGAAGCCAATGGATTCTCAGCTCTGAGTGGGCCAGATGAGTGGCCAGTGCATAGTAAATATTCAGTAAATGGGAGTTGTTATTATTATGATTGGTCTGAATTAAGTTTTTAGTGTCACTGCTAAATTTACTTTATCTCAAGAGAAATTATCTTTATAATTCATCACTTTGTGAAACCATTTTATTTCTTAGTGAATTTTTCTTTCTAATTACTTATCATTAAAACAACTGGAGAATTCAGTGAGGAAAAATAACATCAATTACTTAGCGCTCCATGAAAAAAACAAAAATGTAAACTCTAAAAAACTGTTTGAGTAAAATTTTCACCTTCCTGCTAGTTGTTTGTTTCATTACACAGAGAGAGCTTCAAAAGATGCAAATTGCCTTAGGGGAATGACAGATTAAAACATTTTTCTCCAAACTTTCTATGTTTTCTTGTGGTTTCCACAAATAGCTAGTACTCTTTAATAAGGAACAGAAATGAAGAATAAGGGTCATTTGCTAAGTGGCATGTTTGATTTATAGTCTGGTAGTTGCAAAGAATTAGTGGTGTATTCATATTTCAATAGCTCACAGCATAAAAGGCATGGCTATAGTGATGAGCACGCTCTTAAATCATATCTTTGCCTAAATGTAAAAGACAATATACTTTAAAACAACTCTGCTACCTAAGCTTTCAGTATCTTTCAGAGGAAGGAACAAGATCTATAAATGAGATATGATACTTTATGTTTTTACTTTTTACTTTGGCTTTCTAAAAATAGCAATTTCTACTTTGTAGATAACGTGAATTTTGAAAGCCAAGCTTTGCCATGTGGACATTTGTAATCATATATGCTCAGATTTAATCCTGTGTCACTACCAATAAATCTCATGGTCTGAAGCATAAAAACCACAAGGCAATCTTGAAATTGTCAGTAAACTAACTTGCTTTGTAATGTAACACCCGTGGTTGAAATCCAGGAACATTTTTAGGGTTCATTTAAGGGTACACTTAACATAGTATTTCTAATTAAAAGATTATGATGACCCAATGATCCATCTCTGTTAGATCTCAAATGAAATGTTAAAGTTGATAAACAAATTACAGATACAATCCTATATTAGTCTTAAAGAAATAAATGATCAATTCTTTTAATAAATAAAGAGATAAGAGGAGACCTAGTACCATGTTTATCTCAAATGTTCACCCATAATCTCTCACTCATCACATGGAGAAGCTCTAAAGGAAATAAAATGCAGTGCTATATGGAATCTGTCTTACCCAAATTACAGAATTTGAGTAAGAAAGTTCAGAAGAAAGAAGCATTTTAATTCAACATCAGGCACATTTTTTTCTCATGTCTTCTCCTGCATTGTTCTTGTTTTTTTTTTTTTTTTTTTTTTTTTTTTTTTTTTTGTGCCCTTATATTCACCCAATAAGGTTATACTTAACTGCAGGATTTTAAAAAGTGAATGACCAATCAGGTAAGCTTACAAAAGAAAGAAAAGCAAAAAAAGCATCAGAGCATAGTTACACACACGTGCACACCCACAGATTGTTTTGATGATCTCTTGAAAATTTCTAAACTGTCCCTGTTTTGCTGACCAATATTAAGTTTCCTTTGGTAATTTCTCCTCTTTAACAGACTTAGAAAATAAGTCACCTTTTCTAACACATGGCATTATTTCTGTAGGTCAGAAACATCCATTCTGCTTTAAGGTATTGAGGCAAAGAACAGAGCCTTGCTCAAGTCATTGTGTGCCACAGGTTTTTTCTCAGGACACATATGTAGGAATCAAGAAAAACTGAACCATCTGGTCAAGGAATCTTGGGAATTCTGGAAGAGCTGTGCACCCCAGGACAAGAGCTGAAAATCTTCCTGACATTTCATTATCTTTCAAATAACCTGAAATTTTGCATAGTAGGCATTCACAACTTCAACCACTTTTCATTTGGCATTTTCAGTCTGATAAATTAACTGATTAACGAATACTTTCTTCTTCCGTTCATCCCATCCTACCTCCTTTTCGTTCTCTCCTTCTTTATTTCCTTCTTTCCTTTTGCTATCTGGAAGTTGTGCAATCTTGAGTAAGCTACTTAGCTCTTCTATGCTTTGGCTTCTTCTCTAATTGAAATAATAATATTAACATTAATAATAGTAATATATCCTCTAGGTCTGTTGTGATGATTAAATGAGTTAATACATCTGTAATGCTCAAAGTATTGCCTATTATAAGAGCTTCAAATGTCATTTGTAATTATTAGTAGTTTTCTTTCTTTTGTTTCATGAGAAGTATATGAATTTATTCTTGTAAAAACATAAAATGAATACAGAAATACGTAGAGTGCAATGTCAAAATTGCATTTTCTTATTTCCAATAGACACTATCCTTGGCAGAGATAACAATTTGATATATATAATTTTAGTTCTTTAGATAATTACATGCATGTATGTGTCAAACACATACACACCCCTATATATAAATAAATACACACTCACATATTCTTAACATAAATGTGACCATATCATTTGTGTCCTTTTGGCAACACCAGTAGATCTTAGATATTTTTCTATGCTAAAATACACAGTTCTATCATATACGTTTGTAGAATAAATGAATTTATCAAACATACATTTATTCTTTACAAGATATCATTCAAGGCATTGGGGATTTAGTGATGAATAATAGATAAATTGCTTGCCCATAAAAGTTTTGATTCTAGTGAAAGATATGGACATTAAAAAAATGTGGCTCAATATTTAATATAATGTCAAGAGAAGGTAAATTAGACAAAGAAAAATAAAAAGAGATAAAATGTAGAGAGGTTTGAGGTCAGGTTGGTGAGGAAAGTTCTCCCTTGGGGTAACATTTAATCAGAGATGCTGGAGAGAGTGAATCAGCCTTGAAAATGGGTGGATATATAACATGAGCAGAGGAATAAGCAAGGGCAAATGCCAGTGAGTTCTGAAGCAAGTGAGTGGTGGGGAAGGAGAGAGAAGAGATGAACCCAGAAACGCAGGGACCAAATTATATAGGACTGCGGTTCAAAGTAACGATGTTAGGTTTGATTTTAATTCTATTGAATCCCTGCCTTTTTTTTCTAATGAATGAAAATAGCATAGCCTACTTCATCCTTCTTTCCTAATGATGGAAATATGTCAAATGTATCTCCTATGAACATGACAACGAAAATCCTTGCCTCATCTTTGTGCATATGTAGCTATTTTTGCAGGTTGTATTCCTGGGTTAAAAGATGGTGAGCATAATGTAAATGCAGATTGATGCTGTCAAATTGCCTTAATAATTTTTGTATTTCCACCCATGGGGTGTGGAGGTGACCATTTCCCTTCCTTCTTTTCAATATGAGATATTGTCACCCTTCTTATTTTCAATAATGTGAGACTTGTCACTCCTAATTTTCAACAATCCAATGAGAATAAAATCATGTCTGTCTCTTTTTTTAGCTTGCATTTTCACTGTTAATAAAGCAGAAAAGGTTCTGTAGGTTTATTAACCAGTTTGATTTTTTTTTTCTCTTATGAGTAGCCTATTGATCACATTTGCATTCCAGGTCATGCTCTGGCCATGCCTTGGATTGGCTGCCTTTGAGTCAAGTATTCACCCTCAATACAATCAGCTGTGTCTGGAGATTGGGGTTATATATTACAAAACATAGCTCTTTAAGGCTGCTTTTCAACATGGGCTATAACCCATGCTCTTCAACATGGGTTATAAGTTTATAACCTATAAACTTGATGGGCAAAGCGGTTACCCTGACTAATGCCCAATACAATTTGGTGGTGAGTGAAATTAGACATGTAACACATTATTTATTAAGCACACGCCAAAAGCATCTAAGCTCTACTTTAGGTGTTATAGGTGACAAAAAGTTATACAAGACAGTGTCACTATCCTCAAGGAAAGACAAATTCAAAACTAATTATAATTCAGAATCCAATGTATTCTGAATTCCCCAAAATGATACTCACCAAATGATAGAGTAATTCTGAGAGAAAGGAAATTGCATTCAGTCAGTAACCCTGGTAAGGTTTAGTGGTAGTAATAGCCTTTGCCCTCGATTTTGAATAGGTATAAGATTTTTTAAAGGGCTATATTGTTTTTGTAAAATAATTTCATGGTAATACATGATATAAAAGACCAAAGTAAAAATCAGCTATAGTCCCCCACTGGGAGAAAATCACTTTACTTTTTAGCGAATGACTCAATATTTTTGAGAAGGTCTCACCAGACATCTGTGTGTGTGTGTATGCATATGTGTTCATATGAACATATGTAAAGTTTTACACCAATGGGGACTTTTTTTCTGTCAGTGTTTGGTACATTGGCCAATGCAGATACTCAGTGTATATTTTTTGAATGAATGAATGTTTTATAGCTTGCTCTATGTTAATCAAAGGTATGTCTAACTAGTCATGTTTACTGACTGCATAGTGTTTCATGACTTGTATAGTTGATTTAACCAGGATTCTATGCAAAACTTTTAGCTTTATATTCATCTGCTTTATTTTAAAAAAACACTGATAAAATAATCTCAGGCTAAATCTATTTTATATGTATATAACTATCTCCCTAGAGATACTTTTTAGGAATGCATTTTCTATAGGAAGGATAGAGCATATTTTAGAGCATAAATGGTGCACATAACCAAACTTCTGTCCTGCATGGAAATGTGAATTAAATTTTCAACAAGATATGGCAGCACATGGTTTCACAGACTGGCCAAAACCAGGTTTTAAAAACCTTTCGGTGAAGAGGAAAACAACAGATACTGGGATTTAACTGAGCAGGGAGGGTGAAAGGAGGGACAGGATCAGAAAAAAATAACCACTGGATACTAAACATAGTACCTGGGTGATGAAATAATCTGTACAACAAATCTCCGTGACATGAGTTTACCTATGTAACAAACTGAACAGGTGTAGCCCTGAGCCTAAAATAAAAATTTAAAAAATGGTTTACATTCTAGTTACTTATGTAGCAAAAAGAAATAGATAATTGAAAGTTGATTCATTTTTTAAAGTGATGAACACATGATAAGAAACTCAATAGGCAAATGTCCTTAATTATTTATTCTTATAAATTATGGTAATAAATTTTTTTGGTGTAGTGGAAGTTAGAAATTCTAGTTGTTATTAAGTATGTGTCAGAAGGTAGAGAGGGATTGGGAGTGGGTATATTGTTTAGAAATATAATTTGCTATAAGGTTTATTTGGTCTGATTTGGAGGATAAGAATGTTTTAATTTTGTGTCTTTTACATGTTTGTCCATTTATTTTACTAATTTTATTCTTGGAAGCCACAAGCTGGTTCAGTATTTCTCAAACAAGAATCAAAGTGGACATTTGGAGGCACAGTGTATCTCCTTGTATTCCATAATGAACGGGGAGTGGAAACTGAATTCTTATCTTTTTCTCTTTGTTAAAACTAGTGTATAGATAGATAGTGTATAGATAGATAGATAGATATATCCCTCTAGAAGAATTTTATGAGACAGAGAGAATGAAGAAAACCAAGGAGCGAGGCTCATTCATTAAGTGTGATTCAATAAAATGTGTCCATGGAACACTACTTTCACCACAGAGATTCCAGAAACCTCTTTGCATGTCTTTTTTTTTCTTCAATGTCATGAAGTCACATCTCCACAGCAGTAGCAGCATGGATTTTCTTGATGTAATCTGTCTAATAATGGGTTGTTTGTAGAGCCAAGGTGTTTCAGTGACCTGGGGTTATTCTGGAAGCTGCAATTACCTACAGAGAATAACCGTTGAAATTCCTACGTGGAGAAATCCAGGGAAATGTCATGGAGGTACATCTTTGAAATGGCCATGTTCATAAATTATGGTTGAGGGCAGGATTTTGCAATTTACAGCAGTGAGATAAGATTCCTATCTGCAGTGACTGTGGTCATAACAGATTCTTTACTTTTGATATTCATTTTCTATAAAGTTTTATGGTTTTAAAATTTCAAATTAACTGTTAAAGCTCAACTATGTTAAATAAGCATTAAGAGTCAAGCTCACAGCTCTTCTGAAAATCAAAGTGATTGGAGAACTACTTTTTAACTGTGTTCTAGTGAAACAAGCTAATTGACCTGCTTATAGGCACAATTTCTTTTGTGCAATTAGTTTAAGGCTGTATCCATTCACCTGGAACCTTCTAGAAGTAAACCTTATTAGACTTCTTCAGTCATTGATGATTTTGGATGTAATTTCATCTGCTTTTGAAAAAAGATTACTAAAACATTTCAGATATATTCTTCCTATCTTACAAAAGTAGACACAGTGTAGCATCAAATGTATTTATGTCTGTAGTAACCTGTGTGATACATACTAATTTTCCATAAAGCTATGTTTGGGGGTTTTATATAGATTATATTATCAGTCACAAATAATTACAATTTTGTTTCCTTCCCCACCAGTCATTTTCCACTTACTTCTTCAGCTCCATTGCTTCCAATGCAAAGTTGTATAGAAATAGTGGGAGGGAGCATGCTTTTCTCACACCTGATTTGATCAGGAATAATTTTAAAGTTTCACTACTGAGTATGTTGTTTACTGCACTCTTTTGATAAATCGCCTACATATCTATTAGAATTTAGTTCAGGAAACAAAAATCATTCTAGATATTATAAGGAGGGAAGCATGTAACAGGCACTTGAAAGGTCATTGGAAAGGCTGGAGGAGAGCATTTTGGGGTTGAGGGGTGATGCTGAAATTTCGTTTCATGGTCACCTACCTCAGGTGTCATCAGAGGTCAGATAAGTAAATTTGCTGGCACTGTCACAGCTGCCTCATACCACAAATCTAGTACCAAAAACAGAGAATAATGAATGAACATATGTTATTGGTTCCTATTTGTTAGTGACTTTTGCCAAAGGAAGATGCCTCTGCTCTTTTATTAGTCAGTATCCGGGACAATCACAGAAGTTATTTCAGCACGTGTGATTCCATACAAATATTTAAAAAGTGGTTGTTAATGTTACTCAGAAGAGGAAAAAATATTTAAAAAACCATTAAGTTGTGGAAATAGCAATCGCAGGCAGCAGTGACGCCCTCCTAGCCTTAGTGAACGAAGAGAAGGATTAGAATTACTAAAATTCGAAAGTTTTTTTGAAGAAACTTGTGGAGGTGAAACATTTCAGGAGATGAAGCTGGTTGGCTGGTGATCAGTCTCTCTGAGGAGGACTTAGGCTATTTCTACAAGTTTTAGGAAAAAAAATCCTACTAGATTTAACTGCAGCTAAGGAAAGGAAGTGCCTCCGCTATGGTGTAGGAAAGAGTTAATGTAGCAGGTCTGATGTTGCTCTTCCAAGGGCTTGCTAATCCTTGGCTGGTGTGTGAAAACTTGACTTTGGAATTTTCCCTTTGTTACTAAAGAATCCGGCTGTCTTGTATGCTTTGGTCACTGAGCCCTCCTTGCCTAGACTGTGCAAACAGTGTGGTTGATGGTAAATACCTGCTTTCCTCCTAGGAGACTAGAACTTTGATAATCATTCCTGGCTACACTGGGAGAAAGTTCCAATGTGACCAGTCCCCCAGTAAAAACCTTGAACTCTCAATCTCAAGTGGGCTATCCCGGGCAAAATCACAGCATATTGCAGCATTTTGTTGCTAGAACAAAGAATGTGTTCTATGCCATCTCTTCTAAGACCTACCTGGAAGGGAGCTTTCGCCTGGACTTTCTAGACTTTGATGCGTTTTTTTCCCTTGCTGATCCTGCTGTAAAATCAAATGAACTCCCTCATAAAGCTGTCTGGATTCTGTTTCCATTTTTAAGTTTTAGAATTTCTTTCTCAGTGTTATTGAAGGAATGCAACTTTAACTATGAAATCAAACTCTTCATGATTGAAGCTCTATTCAGGTTTTCTATTTCTTCTTTACTCATTGTTTATCAAGCTCTTCAATTTAAACATTTAATTTTTTTTGTACTGAGGTGTTGTTTACTTACAACAAAATTCTTAAGTTTGAAGTATGCACTTTGAGTTTTGAAAAACATATAGAGTAGTACAATTAATGCAACAATTATGATATAGAACATTTCAATCTTCCCCCAAAAATTCTCTTAATGCCCCATTGAAGTCAATTCCTTAACCCACCCTACCCCTCGTAATCACTGAGATGCTTTATGTTACTATACTTTGTCGTCTCCATAATTCCACATAAATGGAACTATACAGTATATAGCCTTTGGGGGCTGACTTTTTTCACTTAGCACAGTATTTTTGAGATTATCTGTGTTGTTTATACATAAGCAGTTTTTAAAATTGCTAAATATTATTTCTTTCTACATACTATGATTTTAAAACTTATTCACCAGTTAATGGGCATTTGGATTATTTATACATTTGGTTATTATGAATACAGTTTGCTGCAAATATTTGTTTGCGAGTGTTTGTGTGGAAATGAGTGGGTTTTTTAGAGAGGTTAAATTTCTAGTAGTAGAAATGCTATTATATGGTGTATTAGTCTGTTTTCTCACTGCTATAAAGATACTACATGGGAGTGTAATTTATGAAGAAAAGAGGTTTAATTGACTATCAGTTTTGCATGACTGGGGAAGTCTCAGGAAATTTAGAATCATGGTGAAAGGCAAACGGGGAAGCAAGGCACATTTTATATGGCAGCAGGAGACCGAAAGCATTCAGGGGAAACTGCCAGACACTTATCAAACAGCAAGATGTCATGAGAACTCCCCCACTATCATGGGGACAGCACAGGGAAACTGCCCCCATAATCCAGTCACCTCCCACTAGGTTCCTCCCTCAACAGGTAGGGATTACAATTAGAGATGAGATTTGGGTGGGGACACAGAGCCAGACCATATCCTACAGTAAGTTTTCAATTAGCTTTATTATAAAGAATTAAACTGCTTTCCAAAGTGACTATGAAATTTTACATTTTCACCAGCAATATATGAGCGTTGGAGTTGCTTCAAATCCTCTCCAACATTTAGTATTGTCAGACTTGTTAATTTTAGTCATTCAAATAGATACATATTAGTAACTAACTGTAGTTTTAATTTGCATTTCGCTGATGCTTTGTTTATTGACACTAGTGTATCTTTACTGACGTATGTGCTCAAACTATAAAAACAAAAATTGATAAAATGGATTCTAACAAAATTAAACCTTTTGCTTTTCAATAGATACTATGAGGAAAAGTAGAAATATAAAAAGCAATTGGAAAACATATATCTGATAAGGTATTTGTATCTAGAATACATAAAGACTTCACAATAAGAAGACAAATAACATTATAACATAGGGGGCTGTATTAGTTTATTCTCATACTGCTATAAAGATAGTACATGAGACTGGGTAATTTGCAAACAAATGAAAGACTTTTAATTGACTCACGGTTCTGCACGGCTGGGGAGGCCTCAGGAAACTTATAACCATGGTGGAAGGGGAAACAGGTACCTTCTTCACAAGTTGGCAGGAGGGAGAAGAGTGTGTGAAGGAGGAACTGTCAAACACTTATAAAACCATCAATAAAACAATACAAACATACTTTTGTATTTTTTACTTAAAATGTATCTTATATACAACATATAGTTTGTCCTGCATGTATATAGTTTGTCTCGCCTTCTTGAAAACCCAGACTAATGATTTCTGCCTTCTGATTGGCATGTTTAGTACATTTATATTTAATATAATTAAAGATAGCATTCTATTCAGGTCTGCTATTCAACATTTGTTTTATTTTGGTTTATTTGTCTTATTCACTTTTTTATTAGTTTACCTTTGTTTTCTTCTTTTTCTGTTTTTTTGTGTTAATTAAGCAACTTTAATATTCTACTTTCTCTCTTAGCTCCCCTCAATATAGCTTTATTTTATTTATTTATTTATTTATTATTATTTTTTCAAACAGAATCTTGCTCTGTCACCCAGACTGGGGCCCGGTGGCATAATCTTGGCTCACTGCAACGTCCACCTCCCAGGCTCAAGTGTTTCTCTTGCCTCAGTATCCCGAGCAGCTTGGATTACAGGCCTAAGCCACTTCTACTGGCTACTTTTTTTGTATTTTTAGTAGAGATGGGGTTTTCCCATGTTGGCCAGGCTGGTCTCAAACCCTTAGCCTCAAGTGATCTGCCTGCCTTGGCCTCCCAAAGTGCTGGGATTACAGGCATAAGCCACCATGCCCAGCCTCTTTGTATTTTTTAAAGAAGCTGTTCTAGACATTATAATATGTATCTGACATATATCCCAATTACTTAGAGTTGAAGTTGAATTATTTCAGGTAAATCTTAGAAAACTCACAACAGAATATTTTTTATTACCCTGGGGATAGATTCATACTTTCCTGATTTTTTCTTTTTTTTTGTACATAGTTTAATTTTGGATTAAAATCTGGATTTTATAGGTAACACATTGTAGCAACTCCAGAATCATCATATTGTTCAGAAGATTGGATTTTCGTTCTATGATTGTGTTACACTGCCTAGAATCAGTCTAGAAACTTTGCCCCATACTCATTTCCCATAGTAGACAGCTGTTTATCAGTCTAGCCCATTCTAATGTCTTCCTACTGTTGCTTTTAAAGCTTCTCCCCCTTTTGATTTCCTCCATGCTTGCTAAATTTGGGCAGAGATGAGGAACTAGGCAATGATTAGCGTCATTCTCTCTGTTGTTTTCATGTTTCTATGAATTTTCCTAATTTTCAGCTGTTCTGTCAGATTTGTCTTTAAACTTGGACACTTTAGGCTTTTTACCACCCAGGTTGCACATAATTGGGAAATTCAGTTTAAGAAAAAAAGAAAAGCATGTAGCTCACAAATTTGGATCCACATTGCTCTAGCTCTAAGGAGCAGATTTCTCTCTGGTCTCTGCCTGCTTTTTCATAATGCTCCCCTCTGGTTTTCCAGCACATCAATAGTTTTGCCAAGGATTTTGGCAGTCTGTGCTCTGAATTTGGGTATCACGGCTCCCCACACATTCATACAACTTCCTTCCTTTACTTGCTTCCTTAGTTAATCATCATAGAATTTTATAACTGGAAAGTATCTTAGAAAGAATGTAGTCACCTCATTTGATACAAGAAGCACCAGCGGTCTCAAAAGGTGAAATGAGTTGTCCAGGGTCACGGAGCCAGTTAATGGGTTGAATTCCTAATTCAGTCCTGATGAATAGCTGTGATGCTGGCACCGGGAACACTGTATGGTTCTAATGCAATTGGACAGTGCAAAAGAAATGAAAGATACCATCCCAGTCCTCAATACACTTGTATCTTTTTTAGGGAGATCAAATGTACACAAGAAAGCAAATCGTTAACAACTGCAAAACCAACCTCACTTCCAGTTCAAAATAATATAGTACTAACTAAATACAAACTTGAGTAATAAGGCTACAAGCTCAGGCAACCAACCTAGACTGCATTTGCCTTAGAGCCCTAGGAAAGAAGACATTTTAATACATCAGAAATCCATGTAGCATTACTGTATTTCTTCAGACTACAAATGCATGATGCCAGTAAATACATGATTCCTGTGGCACTGGTAAGTGTCAGAAGGCTTCTGAAATTTTTCCACTTTGAAATTTTGGCAAATTAAATTTGTTTTAAGTGCTTGGCTTTCAGTGTCTCTCTCTAATATGAATTCACTACAAATCTCTTTTGATAGAACGTTAGGTTACATTTCCAGGCATATAAGGACTAATTTTTAGGAACTTTCAATTTCTTCTTCATCCCTGCATCTTTACGTCTACTAATGGGAAAGGCATCACTTTATCTAGAGTATTCACTGTATCATGCAAGCTCTTGTTTGTGTATGAAGAACAGAAAATTTTTCTAATTATTTTTTCTATGTAGCCTACTTTTTATAATGAAGTGACATAAGCATAGAGTTAAATTGTGGTTCTAAAACATGTGAATTGATGAATTAATCAAAAAGTGAATAAGTTAAACAATGATATAATTTTACATAAATATTTAATTTTTGATTAATTTGTAGCATATAACATAATTTTACTTAATTTCAAGTTTATATTCAAGGCCAGTTGTTACTCTTACAGGTATGCTCCATTTAGTTTTTGTGTAAAGTCTTTGAATGGTTTATAATATGAATTGGGTGAAAGTAATAGCATATTATAAAAACAATCCCTTTCAAACTCTAGGAGCAATTAAAGCTGCGTTCGTTAACCAATTTGTTTATCTGAATAAAAATCTTTCCGAATGAAGAATTTTATTTTGCAACACTCTTGCAAAATTCCTCCTTCTTTTTGGATAGACAGCAGGCAGGCAGCATTCTGTTGCCCTTGTCAAATTGTCAAATATCTTTTGATTCACAGCAATGGAAGGAAACGACTTTACCACCTTCTTTCTCTGGAAAGAAGGGAAGGATGTTGAAGCTAGAAGCAGCAATGTATTGGGCTGATACACTGATTAAACCAAAAGCCTTGTTTGAAGTGTGATATTTTGGCAGGCAGAGAGTTGTAGGGTGTGTTACATAATGGGTTCTGCAAGTGGTCACAAACTTATTTAAGTAAGCACTTACTGGAATTAATATTTATTGCCTAGGACACAAAGTGATTGCAAAATGCTCACATGAGTCTGAAATGATAAAGGCTTTCTGTATCCTGGGCCAGAGATTGGAAAAGAGAAGTTTGTTGATGGTATTTATACCCAAGTATTATGTGTAAGGATCAAAAAGCAACTATTATGGTTAAAATAATTTAGCTAAGACTTTTTTTGTTTGTTTTTTTGCAGCGAGCAGTTGAAGTGAAAACAAGATCACAGAAAATGAGATATTTTGATAGATCCAAGAATCCATGTTTGATAGAGTCTTCACAGAAAGAGTCAAAATTGACAACATGCTTATTGCTTTGGCTTTCGATGTCGGTTGGGAACATGGTTCCTGAATATCCCACACTTCAAAGTAGATCTTACTTTTTGGAAGAGTAGAAAGCTCATTACATTAGTTAATTTGAGAAGTAAGACAAGGGCTCAGAAAAGTACTAGTTATTAGGACCTTATACAGTAGCCTGCCTGGCATTCTTACCATGACAGTGAATTGTCATGGTAAGAGTTGTGGTTTTAAACCTCTTATCCCCAGACGTTGCATGGAGTAATATGTATATCCACATACATATTAAAGTAGGGGATAGATATTATATTGACTGGGGACTTGTGGACGTGAGACACAAAATAGTTGATGTTTGATGAAACTTGAAATGAGCCAGGAAAGGACAAATCTGGATAACACACTGTAGCCTTGGTGATGAGAAAGGAGAAAGGAAAGATAATGAAGATGGATATCATATTGTTTTGCCTTGAGTTTGCAGAAAGAGATATTTGGATTATGATGTTACCTTAAAAAGGCACGTTGATACTACTCAGTGAAAGTTAAGAAGCCAAGAAAACTATGTGTGTGTACATATATGTATATATATGTACATATGGTATTTCTTTTTTTAAAAAATTATTACCTACTTCTCTACTATAACAAAATTAATTTCATTCTTTTTTGTTGCATTTAAACTTTATCTTGGTAATATTTATATTACAAATTTGTCCATATATTTGGTATTTTATTGTTGCTATATAGATATATTATATTTGTAAGCATAAATGTGTGGTATTCGAATGTTTACCTGGTAATATTCATATTATAAATTTGCCTATGTATTTGGTATGATATTGTTACTATATATATTATATTATAATAGATATATTTGTAAGCATAAATGCGTGATATTCAAATGTTTAACAACTCCATTTTTTCTCAAGTAACCCTCTGAAAAAAGGCTGCATTTGTATAAAAGTATCAGACTTTTATGGTGGATCATTTTTCTTACATTAATTACACAGGTAGTATTATTTTAATTGGAGGTCAAATAACATAGTATCAATGACAATTTAGAGACAAATTGCTTTGAAATCCTGATATGGAAGAGCTATAGAAATAACATGGGCGACCTCACGTTTTTAAGAGCCTCTGTGCACCATATGGCTAGTCCCAAATGGAGACCAAGAAAGCAAGGTCTTTTTAATCTCTACATACATCTTGCTTTCCTGGTTTAACACTAATCATTCATTGTAATCTGCATATTGGAAGGGAGCAGATGAAGGATACTAAGAACTCACTTTGAAAACATGTACTCAATGTTTCATATCCAAAAGCTCCCAGGGATTAAACAATCAGAAAACCCTACATCATTTGCATTTTAATGGATAAAAATAAAAGTTGAAACATTTCTTTACACTTAAACTACCATGAACAAGCTTATGTAGCTATTGGGAGTGAAGTTAGGGAGAGGAGGAAGAAGGTGACTCTGAAATTTAAAGAAAATTCATTTCTTCTACAGAATTGAAGCTAGACTGATTAAGCCAAGGTGCCTGACTCTGCTAGAGACACATTTTCCTAATGAAAAATACTGTAACTTCAGACCTTTCACATTTTCCATGAATAGATGTCATTACTCATTATCACATTTATCATTACTTGTAAAACAATGAGGTGGCAGCAGGGGGGAAAGGACTAAAAGAGAATTGAAAAAAAATTGATACTAGCTAAGGTAATTTAAATGAAGCTTCTTTTTCCAGAAGCAAAGGCGACCTCCATGATTACCCCATCATACCTTTGGGAAACTGACATAAGGTAGTGGACAACTATAATGGAAAGAATAGTGGCTCTGGTTTCTCTCCATCCCCCTCTAATTCTGCATTAGAAATGAAAAAAGCTTGACTGGTAAAATTCTGAAACAGATAATGAGTTGTTTAAGTGATAATTACTGAATCTCATTTTTAGAAGCCCATTAACAGGTATCTCTTTAGTCATGAGAAAATTATTCATAAATATTAAATTGTGTGATCACATGTGCAAGTTTCTTTCAAATTATAGTATCTGACTAATTTCACAGTAACTGTTTGCCATTAATTGGCTTTAAGATTTAATCAAGTAAAGACATCATTGATTAATTCCAATTTGTAAAGCCAAAAAAAAAGTGTAATATTATTATCTTTAGTCAAACTTCTTCAAATGTTCATGCAAGGTAGAAACTGAAAACAACAGGTACTCCTGTGCTTACAGTTTCTCCAGTTGAAAGAACGGAATTCATCAGTGGGAAGCTGCAGTGGATCGAAGAGTAAAATCTTGCCGCCCAATTAGAGAATAAAAAGAGTTTGACCAGACTTGTAACAATGACATAATGGCCATTTGTTGAGTTCTTAATGAGTTTAGTAGGTAGTGAAATGGGAAAGTTCCCTTGTCCCCCTTGTAGCGTGTGCGATGGGGGCGTGGCTTGCTTCTTCAGTGCCCCGCTGCTCAGACTTCTAGGGGAGCATACAGACGGACAGGCTGTGGGGCTCTAACCCCACGGCAGTGTCCAGGGGTGGATGTTGACAGCTCTTGAAGCCCCATTGGGAGTGTGTTACAGGGTGCTATCTTAGTTTGCCCTCTCTAGGCAGCTTGTGTTAACCAGCTCAGTTGGACCCTCTACTTTGTCGCAAGGACAGAGGTCTTTCTGTATCTGGGGTTCTTGCCTTGGTGTACCAGAAGAATCAATCGCACATGGTCTTGGAGAATGAGTGCGAAGTTTTATTGGGTGGAGGTAGCTCTCTGCTGCTCTTCCACCAGCGTGCTCTCCACAACCTGCCGCTTGTGTGTTCTTCTGCTGATGTGTCCTCTCAATGTCCAGACACTTTTGTCTCTGCTTTGCTAGGGTCTCAGGTTTTTATAGTCCTCGGATGGGAGGTGGTGGACCAGGGTGGTCTTGGGAAATGCAACATTTGGGCATGAAGTCAGGAGTACCTGTTCTTACCTAGGTCTGCGGGGGTAAAGCCCTAGCCAGGGACCATGCCTTCCTCTACCTAGCACTTCCCTTGCCCCATCCGTATCATCTAAAGGGACCACACTCTTCCCTTCCCAGCACTTCCGTAGCAGTAGGAAGAGAGAAGGAAACTCTAGATCACCATCAAGTTCAAGTAGTTTCACATTTTCAGTGAATATATGTTCACTGTGTTCCCCAAGATGTAGGGAAATGATTAAAAGGCCCTGAGATATACAATACTGAATGGTAGAGGGGAGGAGGACTTCTAGGTTGGAAAGTCCCATAGCTGACTAGCTGCTAAATGTTCTGTCAGCTATTGGTAAGACCGCATTCAGAACATATGGAAATTGTAGGATATAATTTTTGTATGTTACTTGTCACCAGCTGCTCAATATTATGAATTATACCTGAGACATTACAGAAGTTGAGAATGAATTGAGCCCATAAGCAGAAAACATATTAATCTATAGAATGCACTTGTTTTCCATGTAGAGACATGAATACCTCCAACTCAAGGAGTTGATATGTATAAAACAGGCAACTAGGGGTAAGCAAATATTGTAGAAATGGTGTTTCTGATTGACACTGGCAGATTTATTATTTGAAATAATCCTGTTGGCAAATAAGGACTTTTTTTTTTCCACATCACAAAATCTGATTTCAAAAACTTGCTCCTTTTTGACTTTCTCTATAAGTTTTTAAGTCTGCATTCTTCTCTCATTTTTATTTCCAGGTTCTATTGTAATTTATCTGTTGCTAACCAGTTTTCAATAAAATATATAATAAATAAGATTTTTGGTTTTTATTTTTCAATTATTCAGTTATTCATAAAGTTGATGCGAGATAGGAAACTAAAGTTTCCAGCAAGCATTCTTATAAGACTGTGGTTGTGTCTGTAGTCTTATATTTTTTGATGACTGTGAACATTAATTAAGCTATAGCTATGCAGGTTGGAAGGTCTGTTATGGTCTGAATAGCCACAAATTTATATATTGAAATCGTAGCTCCCAATATGATGACATTCAGATATTGGATCCTTGGTAGGCAATCATATCATGAATTCAGAGCCCTCATAAATGAGATGAGGCCCCTTAAAAGAAGAGGCCCAGGGGAGTTTGTTTGCCACTTCTGCCACATGAGGACTCATGTCGAAGGTGCCCTCAATGAACTGGAAAGCAGGGCCATCACCAGACTTTGAATTTCCCAGTGCCTTTGTCTTAGAATTGTTAGTTTCCAAAACTGTGAGCAATAAATTTCTGTTGTTTAAAAACTACTCCAGAGAAGACACAAACAAACAGAAAAATGTCCTATGCTCATGAATAGGAAGAATCAGTGTCATTTAAATGGCTATACTGCAGGCATTCAGGGTGGCACTGACATGCTAGCCCCCTGCCCCTTCAGCCCCCTCTGGACTTTGGGCACTGACAAGCATGGAAGGGAGGTCAAGGTGGGGATAAGGGTGGCTTGGCACAGGCCTGCAGGTGCCCCTCAGCACAAGCAGCCTGGATGCCATGGGCACTGTGGATGGCAGGTTAATGGCAGCAGGAGGCAGACAGGCTCCTGGCTGGAAAGGGGCAGGTCCCCAGTGAAACACCAGCTTCAGGCCAGGGAAGACCTGAGTGGCCTGTGGGTTGGGCTGTCAGTTCCATGGACCAGAGTGAGAACTAATGGCGCTTTTTCGGGGCTTGCCCATAATCACCCGCGGACCAATCAGCATGCACCTCCTCTCCTCTGAAGCCCATAAAAATCCCAGACTCAGCCAGACTCAGGCAGATGACAGGACAAACATGCCTGTGGAGAGAAGCTATCCACTGTAGGTCTCCTCTCTACTGAGAGCTCAGCAGAAGACAGGATGGCCTGCCTACATAAAGGAGGTACTCACTCCAGGGTCTCCTGTCTGCTGAGAGCTGCAGATTCATCAGGACGACCTGCCTGAGGAGAGAAGCTACCAACTACAGGTCTCCTCTGAACTGTTCTGTTGCTCAGTAAAGTACCTCTCTGCCTTGCTCACTTGTCGGCATACATCATTTTTCCTGGATGCGGGACAAGAAGTCGAAACGTGCCAAATGGTGGGGCTGAAACAGCTATAACAAACGGTGCTGAAACATGACCCTTGCTCGCTTGTTGTGGGTGACAAGAAGGAGAGAAGAACTGTGGCCCCTAGGGGAGCCCGGACTTAGAAGCTCCCCAAGCCAGGGCAGTGACACCCTCTTTGGGGCTCCATAGTTCTTGGTGTCTCCAAGCTTCCAGGCACCACTGTGTTTCCTGGTGCCAGCCGTGTAAGCTGTTTACAGTACACCTGGTCCAGCCACAGCCTTGCAGTGAACAGCCACTCGTGCCAGTACCTGGAGCTGCCTGCCCTGCCGCAGCCAGAATGTCTGGCTATGCACAGTGACCAGACCCCACACTCTCTCACCCACCCCTCACCACTCCATGCCTGACTCACTCTTGGCAGGCAGAGGATCCAAGTGTAGCCTGCCAGGCCAAGTGGGTAGAAGAAGCCCAGAGGGCCTGAGCAAAACTCAGGCAAAAGTGCCACTGGCCACAGAGGTTACTGACTGGAAATGTGACACCCCAAAGATCCAGTGACAGTGTGGTGATGTGTACTTGCATTTTCTGAAACCCATATTTTCCACCTCCAAACTAGAGTCTAAAAGCTGAATGTTTTATGCTGTAGACAATTTTCTGTAGCTTAAGGAAATTTCAGCTACTTGGGAGGTGGGGAGGAAGCCATGCACACAGGAGAGCTGAGATGAAGTGGCATGAAATCTTTATTAGAACTCTGAGCTCTTCTGTCTCCTCTGCCCTATTCCAGGGTTCACTCCACCTTGTGGCAGACACTCTGGGGAAGGATTCTTTGTCCGTGTAACCCTGGAGCCTTTATTCTTATCAGAGATGTCTTGTAGTTTATTTTCCCTAAGTTCACCCACTTCGCCCCTGGAGCACTTTCCACTCGTGTTCAATCAAAATAAAAACATGCCAACATTTGTATGGCATCAGGGAGGATTGACTGGCTCTTTTCCAGGATAAGGGCATGGTTGGGAGTGTCTTCCTTTTCTTCTGGAAACATTTGTTGCTTTCTTTGGACTGGCTTATTAAATTACAATACGTTATTCTCTTGTTCTCATTTGGTGGTTGCTGTTGAATATTTTCTGATTGGTTTTATTGCTGTATTATTCTTTTTTGCTCGTTTTGTGAAATTTTACGGGAGAGAAATTAAATTTTTGAACTTACCATCTTAACATGGAAGCTTGTAAACAGTATTTTACTGGCTCCCTTTATTCATCACTTAGAAAAGAAACTCAATCTACCAAAATTATATTTCAGATATAGGATTAATTATTTTGATGAAGTGAAATTTATTATACATATGGCGAGACCTAACTTGTGTTTTTAATATCCTTAAAGTGCCTCGATTGTGTAGTGATAGGAGCAATAAACATCAAATATAAATAAGTACTTTCACCTGACAAGTAATTTATAAATATTTTGCATGTACTATGACCATACTTATTTATGTATGGAAAATGCATAGTCAGACTATGTCCACAAATAAAAATGCTGACCATATAAAGTGGTAATTCATAGGTATTACATGTCTCTTCTCTCTTGGTTTATTTTCCCCTGCATCTTTTCCTATAATTACTTCCTTAACTCATGGCTGTCATTTTTTTTTTTTTTTTTTTTTTTTTGAGACAGAGTCTTACTCTGTCACCCAGGCTGGAGTGCAATGGCACGATCTCAGCCCACTGCAACTTCCGCCTCCAAGGTTCAAGCAATTCTCCTGCCTCAGCCTCCCAAGTAGCTGGGATTACAGGCACCTGCCACCATACCCAGCTAATTTTAGTATTTTTTTAGTAGGGACAGGGTTTCACCATGTTGGTTAGGCTGGTCTTGAACTCCAGCTGTCAGTTCTACTTTAAGGCAAAAGGCAAGGATATGCAGCTTTTGAGTTTATGCCAGAAAGCTTTTTCTGCCTTGAAGAAAAATAATATTTCTAACTGTACATTCCAGTTTTTAATAACCTGATGTTCCAAGTTAGCAACTGTTGTCTATTCTTGTTAAACTTTATGTAAGCATATGTGAAATAAAGAAACTAAGTAAAGAAGCTATAGTCACAATATTATATGAAAAATAAATGCTCAAGAGAATTAATTCAGATGCCAACACTGTGTATAACCCATATTTAATTCTCCTCAGAGTTGCCATATAATCTGCTTATAGTTGATACATCCTTGAAATGTATACATATTTCAACAGAAATTCAGTAGGACTCAAGAGAGAATATTTGATGGGATCATGAGACAGAACTATAGTGTACACACAAATGTACATAACACACACACACACACACACACACAGAGTAAGTTAGATGCCACAGTGGCCTAGAACATTAACCAACTACTTTAAAACAAGGAATTCAGGTGACTATATGATATGGTTTGGCTGTGTCCCCACCCAAATCTCATCTTGAATTGTAGTTTCCATAATACCCAATGTGTCGTGAGAAGGACCCAGTGAAAAGTAATTGAATCATGGTTGAAGTTACCCCATGCTGCTGTTCTTGTGGCAGTGAGTTCCCAGAAGAGCTGATGGTTTCATAGGTTTTGTAAGGGGCGTTTTCCTCTTTTGCTTGGCACTTCTCCTTCCTGCTGCCATGTGAATAAGTATGTGTTTGCTCCCCCTTCTGCCATGATTGTAAGTTTCCTGAGGCCTCTCCAGCCATCCTGAACTGTAAGTCATTTAAGCCTCTTTCCTTTATAAATTATCCAGTCTGATTGGTTTTCATTCTCATTTCATTCTCATTCATTTCATTCTCTTGGAGCAGCCTGAGTATACAACTAATATTCTCTAAGTGAAGCTATACAAAAAATATGCAATTTGATAATTAGCAACTTGAGAACAGACTAACACATTGTAATACAGCAATGGCTTGTAACTCTGTAAGTGACTGTCATCCTGCCCTGATTCCTGTCTCTAGCACAAAACAATATCTATGTATTCTAATATCTCATCAGTTTTTTAAAGGAATAACTAATAAAAAAATCTTTACTTTTCTTCTTCCAAGAAGCAAAAGTGCTAAAGGTAAGTCTAATTTATTTCATTAAAATTTATAACCACACCAACATACTTTAAACTGACAGTATGTGTAAACTACAAAAAAGATCATAATTTTATTCTATCCTCTGTTCATGTCTAGAATTATTAATAAGAAAAATCAGGAAGCCTAATAACTCTAGACACTATAATTCAGCTTATGAGAAATTTCTAATGAAATATCAATGAAGAGTCAATAGGTAATTCCAGATGCATATTATGTTGAGATGCATTTTTTACTATTTATGGGTCTAGAAGTCACTTGGATTAAGGTTATTCTTAAATTCCCAAGACAGCTCCTTCTCATTTCATTCTCTTGGAGCAGCCTGAGTATACAACTAATATTCTCTAAGTGAAGCTATACAAAAAATATGCAATTTGATAAAGATTTGTACTTTTTTCATCTTACTGTTAGAGTATTGCTACCCTGCTTTAGAATATGTTAGTTCCAGTGCCCAAGCCCTACCAGATCTGCAAACATTCATTTATAGAGGCATGTTTTTGTGTGACTCTTCTATATGTTAGCTGTGGCTGAAATGTCCTTTGACATGATAAGCTATGTCAGCTATAGCCACTACCCATGTAACCTCTCTGAAATCTTTCTCTATGGTCTAGTGACTCACGCAGTGTTTACCAAAATAGAGCGGTAGGAAATAGTATAACCTGGGCACTATACATTTTCACTAGAGAATGTATTTGAATGCTGCATAACCTCTGCCTCATAAGGCTGCAGAAAGGCCCATCAACCCACTCCACTCTGCCCCCACTACCATAAAGCTACAGATGTCTCATTATACACTGGCCCAACACACTCTCCAAATTTTTTCAGGTTAATTCTGAATAACCAATTTGTAAATTCATGCAATTTAAGCAGGCAAAATAATTTGTTGATTCATGACCAACTTCGTGGTCCATTGGGCCAAGAATTAGAATAGCCCAATCCCACAGAAAAAAAGGGAATGATTAGTTTGATTCTTTTTGCTAAATGAGCAGCTACTTATGTAATTAGGTATTGCAGTAAATAGTCAATAAAATCACCTTTTGCATTATCTTACTCTATGAGGACTCTGGACATTGACTACTAGAAAAGAAAATTGTCTTGCATTTTGTTTACCAAGGTATGGTCAGTAAAATTTCCTACCACTTTAGTGAAAGTTCATTTGTTTTTCTGTCTAACTAAATAGTCATATTATTTTAGGAAGAAACTTCTAGAGACCATCTACTTAATAGGACTTAAACATTGTTACGCAATATATGAAAGCCTCTCTAGTTTACTCAGTTCATTACTTTGAGTGTATTTCTTTTTAATATTTTTATTAAAGTATAGCTTACATTAATTGTGATTGTATAGCTTGATAGAAATTTACATATGTTTACACTAATGTAACCAACACCCTGATGAAGGTGTTTAAATTTCCAGCATACCAGAAGTTATACATTTTGTAATTTTTCTGAACTTCAGAGAATAATGGGTAATAATGGGCTTTGCCCAAGTCCAAAGCATTGTGAAGTCAAATGAAGCAAACTAAAATGTCATTGGAAAACTAAATTCCTACCCAAAGAGAAAGCTTAGCATCAGTAGTCGTAATAGATAGGTAAGATTTCCCTTAACCTGGAGATCATTCCGTCATACTTTGTCCTTCCTATTGTATATAAACTTGCAAAAACTGATGGCTTAGCTATCAGCAGATTAAATATTTCAAAGCTAGTTTTTCAAAAGCAAATTTGAAAATGATGTTTAAGCAGTCAAAAGTATTGCCATGGCATGGTTCATTAATGTTTCATCTATACTTACTTAAGTGTAAGCAGTTTAAATTATGTAATTACTGCTTCTCCTTTACTCAGGCCAAATTTTATGTATGTTTGTATCTGTATTAAAAACCGTTGCCAAACTATGTAATTTGATCAGCATCTACTGGTGACAAACCAAGCAATAGGCTCGTATGGTTTATTCAATTTAAAAGAGAAATAAAACAAAACAAAGCAAAACAAAGTAGTTGTTGATATTCTCTAGGCAATACTAGGATATTACAACAGGATTTTTTGTTTCTGGTTTTATTTTTCCTAAAAGTTAATTGTCAGCATTAACACTTTTTTTTTTTTAACATTCTCTGAAGACTACATACATAAGCAGAAAAATCAGCAGATTTGAAACAATAGAAAACTGTACAATTTTTTCAATGATTGATGGATTTAGTTGGATTATTGGCATTAATTTTCTACTCATACATATTCAGTCTTTCACATATATAAATATACATGCCTACTATATTTTTCATATTTCTATTATTATGATCTATTATTTTAACTCTCTAAGGACAAGTATCACTTTGACTGCAATAGAACTTTCACCTCTTTGTTGGGCTTTAGCTAATATTCTTAGGACAGTCACAGATACAGCTCCAGAGAGTTATGGGTAACTCTGAGAGAGAAATTGTTGTGTCTGCAGCCCAAGCTAGGAAACAGGTTGCCCATGATGAGATTTATTGACTTCAACTTTCGTTTTCTAAAGTAACTAAATTAAACTCATATTGACTCTGAGTGTCCTGAGCCATTGAAAACAATGTGTACATTTAGGAAAGGATTACTGTTGTGACTATCATAGTAAATGTGATGGTTTGGAACTGAATAGTTTCATTGCTCTGGGGCTGTCTGACAACTCAAGTAAAGAGACTAATATTTTCTGAAAAGTTATAGATAGTAATTTACTGTATATGAGAGTTGAGGGAGAGGCAGGAGCAGACTAATGGCGTTAGTTTGAGTGGTATAGCCAGGAGGTTTGAAACATCCTCCTCAGAGTTCTTTTAATACTCTTCAGGCCTGACCTGAACACACAGTACTTGTCCATCGACAGCAATGCAGACTGTTAATCTTCGCCCAACCCTTTCCAGCTACTGAAGAGAAACGTCCAAAAAGTAGAGTGATGCCCCAATTATTGAAACAGATTGTAAATGATTTTGGAATTTAGACTTCCTAATATAATTATTTAAAAGGTTGAAATAGATTATAATATCATAGATAGAATATCAATCACTGTCACGGTCATTATGTTTAAAAAATCCTATTGTGGGCCAGGCGCGGTGGCTCAAGCCTGTAATCCCAGCACTTTGGGAGGCTGAGACAGGCGGATCATGAGGTCAGGAGATCGAGACCATCCTGGCTAACCCGGTGAAACCCCGTCTCTACTAAAAAATACAAAAAACTAGCCGGACGAGGTGGTGGGCACCTGTAGTCCCAGCTACTCGGGAGGCTGAGGCAGGAGAATGGCGTGATCCGGCCACCACACTCTGGCCTGGGCGACAGAGTGAGACTCCGTCTCAAAAAAGAAAAAAAAAAAAAATCCTTATTGTGATAGAGAAAGTGTTTACAGGTAAAACGTTCTGGTGATTGAGACTTGCTTTAAACATCGGTGATTGGGGAATACACTAAATAAAACTGTCAAGATGTTGACACATGGGACTCATTACTTATTGTCTCTACTTTTGAGTATGTTGGACAAATTCCATAATAAAAATGTGAGGAAGTCAAAGGTGATGATATGGATACCAGCACATTTGGGTTCTAGATAGAATGGAAACATTAACTAGTGGATAATCTCATAAGAGATAAATTATTTTGGTATATTGTGCTGTTTACATTTATGAAATAGGGAAGTACGCAGCTAAAATGCCTTTCTTAAGATCTCAGAGAGTTAGGTTGAGGGCGCTGTCTTTCCCAATGTTGACCAATATGTGCTAAGCAGCCTTATGTGTGGACAGAAGAGTGGCCCCTGATCCTGCTAATGTAAATAAAGTCTACTGCAGTCCAGGGAGGAAAATATTCACACCAACAGAGAATTACAATACAATGCTATAAATGTAAAGGAAGGCCATAGCATGTTTGAAGTGGTGTTAACCACAGGAGCAATAGCATGATGAACAGGAAATACACTCACTGCTGAAAAGAAACAAGCAGTTGAGTGTTGCTAGAGTTTCAAATGTAAGGTAGGAGAAAATGAGAGTGATGGAGGCGGGGCAGGCAGGGATCTTTATTCTGCAGATGGTGGGGAGCCACTGAAGAGATTTAAGGTGAGGCAGCAGGATGGAGGATAGGTTTGAGCGGACAACATCAGAGTTAGGGAAGACAGAAATCTGTGATACTCAACCAGGCGAGAGATGATGAGGACTTGAACTAGATCCAGACTTCCGTGGGGAGAAGAGTAGGAAGGAAAGAGGATCTCAGATTAGGGTACTTTTGTAATAGTGGGTTACAATAGAATGTTAAGTGTTCCCTGCTTCTCTCTTCCTCCCCTCTCATCTCCTCTTTGCTCCCCATTTCTTGTCCCTCTCTTACCTTTCTCTTTCTTTTGTTGCATCTTGTGCAAATATTTAATTAAAACAATTTTTAAAATAGGTAATATATGCGAATGGAACACAACCCAAAATTCAAAAGACACATAATTTAAAACGTCTGTCTTCCTTTTCCCTTGCTCCTCAGCTGCTCAGTTCTCCTCCTTCAGTGGAACCAGCCATTGTTCCTTCCAAGGTTCTCGCGTATTGCTTCAAAGGAACGCCATGCAATTGCAATCAGACGCAACACACCTGCAAAGACTCTCAACAATAACTTGCATGGAGAATTTGTGTACATACTTGACAAGTTAATTAGCATGCTAACTGCACTAGATTAAAATTCTATTCATTAATTTGATGGGTCATTTGATTATATAGCTCTATAAGGAAGTGCAGGCTTTTTCTTGAAGAGAACAATGAACTCATCAAGGATATTCACATGAATAATCTTTGGAAGATGAAAAATACTAAATTAAGCTATCTGAGCCCATCTTTTTCTAATGGATCTGAAGACTGTTAATCGAATGTCTATCCAGAGTATTGATTAATCTTCATAAAACCTCAGTGAATACTCTTTTTTCCTGTTAAAAATCTGCTCATGCAACAACATATTACCCTGCTGAAAGGTCTTTATCCTAACTAAGCAATAAGTGAGACACTAAATAAATTTGTTTTAATTTTTTAAAAAATCAAAGAAAAATCCTTAATGTTTCTTCAGTGGTAGGTTGTGGCACATTCACGTGTGAAGCATTCCAGCTTTTATTTTCACCTTACGTGTACTGCAGTGAAACTCTTACCGCAATAACTCATGGAAGAGCAGAATATATGATGCTTTCATAAATAAGCATTACTGTATTAGTCTTCTTCCAGTCCAAGCCAGAGTTTCCTGGCTGCTTATTTCCCCAGGTGACCAGAACAATACAATCCCTGATAGAAAAACTGAACTGTTTCAGATACATATCTGATGAGAAGTAGCACTTTCATAATGTTCTTGCGTTTCTGTTGGTGAAATATGGTGAGGTGTTTATCTAACAGGCAAAATAAAATAGCCACATGCATGACTAGAACAACCGTGTCTTAATTTGTGGTTGTATTTTACTTTTTAAAAAGTCTTCCTTAATAAGCACTTGCTCAAGGAGTAAGTCCTTCAAATACAGAAACATTTAGACTAAAAATAATGATTATGGCATATTTGAATAGTTTCATTGCTCTGGGGCTGTCTTTGACAACTCAAAACCAGCTTTTTCCTAATATGATTTTCAGTACTTAGAAGCATGGTGATGGAATTAAAGAGAATATAAATTCTTAAAAAGATTGAGAACACTATTATCAAATTATACTTTTCCCCCAATAGGAAGCTAGCTAACATTCTCCAGGATGTCATAAGTCTCTTATATTTCAAGCAGATGCACTCCAATTTATTGAGTACCCAAATAATGTTTAATGTTATTTTACAAAATCAGTTTTTTTATATGTTGGGTCTGAAATTACGTTATTGAACACAATTTCAATGTTATGCTGAATTATTTAACAGTACTCTCTGCATTAATTCTCTAGAATATGTTTATCTGTTTCATTCACTATTGTGTCCCAAAAACTTAGAACATAGTACAGGCTCAATCAATATTTTAAAAATGAACAAACATGACATTAACTATAACCCATATTTCTGTTAGAGTATCTTCTCAATCACCCATCGCACATCTTTTTCCAACCTTGATTTATGCTTTGCTATTTCAAAATAAAAACTCTATAGCATAGGATTAAAAAATAAGATCGAAAAAATTTTGGCTTGATTAGCTCATTATATTCCAGTTGCAGGAAGGCTAGTATAGAAAAATTATTAACAATTTAATGGTTTAATTGTTTTCCATACTTTGTTTTCCTAGTTCAAGGTGATGATAAATGGAAAAAGCTATGGATTCTAATAAACAAATAAATAAATAAATAAAATAGAGATAAAGAGGGAGGACTAGACAGCTAGGTCATGAGTCACAGAGGCAGACATTGGTACTGGGAGGGAGAATCTTGCTTATGTGTCATTAGTGGGCCTTTTAAAACAAGGTGTCCCACACTACTCCACGCATTCCATCATGTGTTCATGAAAGAGGTGCTTTAATTAGAAAGATAGTAAGTGATTCAGAGGGTGAGAAAAGAAAGCAAGGATTCCAAACCATCGGAGCTAAACACATGAAGGGTCAGCTGCCAAGGGAGAGAAGGCCTGTGGCACAGGGCAGAGAGCAAGTAAGCTGCATGACACTGCAATAGCAAGGACTGGGGGGCAGTGACAGCGTCCTCAATGAGAACTCACACCCGCAAGGGTTAGAATATCACAGGGCCATGCTGGGACTCCACCCTGACACATAGTATTAAGCCAATTTACCCTTTTTTCATTGACAGAAGAAAAGTAGATTATCTCAAATTTTGGAAGGAGTCACTAAAATAATCTTACATTTATTATTCACACTATTGGTTTAGTCTTAAAATCTGTAAAAGTTTTTTGACATTCCTTAGAGAATCAATGGTCTGTCATTTGATACAGGAGAAAAAACAACACTCCTGCTCCTAAGGAAACGTTGCCAACCCTTTGACTATCAGGACACTAACCATTAGTAAGAGCTGTGCTTGTTTAGAAGAAACAGACGAAAAATGGCATGTAAATGTTACATATGACCGTAAATCACCAATACAGCATATCTCCTAGGTCTCCTTTTTCATTCTGTTCTTACTCATGCTTTCTTCTCCTAGACACCCAGAGAAGCTATTTGGTGTAAGAAAAGAATACAATATTAAGGCACGATGAATGCAAACAAGATTTCTATTTTTAAGAGGGAGATATTGACTTTCATCTGCATCTTAATTTAATTTTTGTTCTGGAAAACAAGGGTCTCCATAGGAATTAGTAGTGAACCTCTAGAAACACATTGGATGAAGACCACTAAGCCAGTGCTACTCAAAATGTTAATCATAGCCTGATGCCTGCCTCTGAACTGTTACTGGATTGCAATAAGATAAGTACAGAAATGAAAATAAACATTTATAAATTTTCACAGTAATTTGGCAAATTTATTTGTGTATTGAACTTAATCATAGAGTTGAGATATTTTATAAATGTCTTTCTTCATTCGTTCAGGGAATTTTCTCTTGCATAAATACTGGATTAGCACTTATCTATCTTTTGATTACAAATATAAAATATCTTGCCACAGACCTTCTTTTGAATACCTCTAAATATCTACAACTTTGAATATTATTAATTTCTGTTTCTTTATAATTTCTCTGCTATTTTACAAAGTAAATATATCTTAAATCTGGAATGCCTTTATATATTTTGGAAGGATTTTTAAAAATTCAGTCTTATGAAATTTATAATTGAAACCATGCCTGTAAGGAACATTTAACTTTTGTATCAATACACATTTTTAGGTGATTGTGGATGGAGATAGTAGTAGAAGAACAGAGTCTGTCTGTACTACTCTTAGTAAACTACTAGGTTTTAAATTAAGTCATTGACAAATATCGACTGACTATGCCAGGAAAAATTTCTGCACACTAAGTCATTAGAGAGATCATGTTAAGAGAAACAAATAAAACTGCAAATAATTGTGAACCAAGGCCATTTTGTCAAGTTGAACACAGGAGTACTCGAGCTGAAGGAGCAATTTCAATAGTTTACAGTCAAAAATTGGAGGTGTGAGAATGGACACGTTACCAACAAATGGGAGACACCTTCAGTATCTACAGATCAACTGCCAAGGCCCACGTCCTCTGCCTGAGCTACATTCAGTCTCCAGAGACAAGGCAGCAAACCACCAGGAACTGTTAGAATACATTTTTTGAAAACTTTGCATACTACCTACCATCCTTGTTAGCTTTGTAATTTAATTTATTTAATTTAATTTAATTTTTTATAATTGACATACACTAATTGTACTTATTTATGGAGTACATAGTGATACTGCAATCCATATAATGTATAGCGATCAGATCAGTGTAATTAGCATGTCCATCATCTCAAACATTTATTATTTATTTACAATGGGAATATTCAGTATCTTTCTTCTGAAACTATTTTTCTTCTAAAACTATCTTCTATTTGAAGCTATATAACATTGTTGTCACTCTCTTTCTAGTCACATTTCCCCTCTTCTTCTTTTTGCCTGATTTTCCCCCTGACTACCTACATATTGCCTCAAATCCCCCTTTCAAGGCAAACAAAGTGTCACCCTTTGACACTTTATTGAACCTCTTCTTGAGATGACAGGAACCAGCCTCTTCCATAAGAACATAACTTGGCATGTAGGAATTATTTTCTTCCACATGTCCAATCCGGGGACATGACATATCAGCCATCCTTCTAAAGGCTGCTTCGGGGTATTATTGCCTTAACCTTATGTAAAAATCCCCACTAATTGAGATTATTTCATCAGGTTATACTATTCTCTAGCCTTCATTTTTACTGTCACCTACTGATCTGAACACTTATCCTCATGACTTCAGTAATTTAGCATCTAACTCATTTTTTAATACTCTTAAATTCATATCCTACTCCTTTAGCCACTCTATTGCTTGATTACTTCATTTCCAGCAATGTTCCTGTCTTTAATAACCCAACACTGTGAGCACACCAAGATGGTGTCATCACTTGAAACTGTCCCACCTCTGAAGCATTAACTCTGAATGCCCTGCTTTGACCACAGTCCTCCTCAGCATGTCCTCTCTCCCAGTTATTCCCACCATTCCTCTCATTGACTCCATGGAGCTGATGTCCTGTGATCCCTCTATTGGCTCCATCTTGTCTTTTTCTTTCTTGTCTTGCTTTGATGTCATGGACCCTCACTGCAATCATTCTTTTGGCAATGTTTAAATAAACTGCTCCATTTCTGTTTTATCCATCCTCCTGGCAAATCCTCCATTCAAGTACCCTGTTTCTGTGTGTCTAACTTAGCTTCTGTTATTGAAGAGGTTTACACAACTGTACACGTTGATAACACTATTAATTTCTGGTGGACGAACTCAACTAGGCCCTAGAAGAGGTTTGCACAACTGTACACATTGATAACACTATCAATTTCTGGTGGACAAACTCAACTAGGCCTTAACACTTTTCATATTTCCCTATTCAACTTTCTCTTTTCAAATCTTTACTGTTTTCCTCACTATTGCCTGATACACTTGCCGTTTGTTCAGACAGAAAATAGAACTCCAACTTTCTGCCACGGAATTCCCAAACAGAAGCCCCAAGAAGGAGAAATTATTTCCCTGACTGAAGGTTAAACCCTGCATCTGCGCTCACAGTCCCACCTCTGGCTTTCCCAGGAGACCCTTTTCTTTGTCTTCACTCTTTATTTTCCTTCTTCTCCTTTTCATCAGCCCGGAAACATACTCAATGTTCTCACATTCTAATAGTGTGTCCCCCAGCTTCACACCTTCTGCCAGCTTCTCTACTTTCTGACCACTTCTTGACAACTAGACCTTTAGAAAGAGTTGTCTGTATTCACTGTGTCTAGTTCTCAGTTCTACTCACTCTTCAACCCCTTTCAATTTGGCTTTTGCTCTCAACACCCATAGAAACTGATCTTGCCAAAGTCTTCAATGATTGTCTTGCTGCTAAGTCAGTGAAGCCTTTCCTTTTTGGTCTCCCTGCTCCTCTTTCCATTGTTGAGTACCCTTTTTGTTCCCTAATGCCACACTCTCTCTCCATCCCATCTAATTGCATTGAAATCACAGATTGCTTTGTAGAAGCCTGAAATTTTGGTATTTCCCAGGGTTCTATATTAGTCTTATTTCAATTTGCATAATTTCTAAGAATTGTCTCCTTCCTTTCCTGTTGTGGTTTCAAAACCCCTCTATCTATCTGGTGAAGACTCCCCCACTTTATCCTCTCTTCTCAATGTTAGAACTGGAAATCCCTCTCCCCACAAGATGTCTCTCGCATGTTCAATGGATTCATCAAAGTCAACAGTCACATAACTGAGATCTTCTTTTTTATTAACCTGCTCCATTTCGCCTCTTGCCCACTGACAAAAACTGGCACTCTAAGCATCAGTCTTGACTGCTCCCTTTCTGCTGTGTTAAGATTCCTAGATATGGACTAATCCATCACCCTTTTCTTTATTCCCTCTGTTACTCACCTCATTCAGTACATCACGTTATTTTCAACACCGATTTTCTCTATCTAGGTGTCTTAGTTGGCTTCCGGCTGCTATAACAGACTACTACAGATAGCGTAACTTACAAAAGCCAGAAGCTTATTTGACTCACAGTTCTGGAGGCTGGAAAGTCTAAGATCCAGGGGCCACATCTGGTGAGAACCTTCTTGCTGCACCATAAGATGGTGGAAGGCATCACATGGCAAAACAGCACACATGAGAGCAAGGGAGGGTGGGAAAGAGCCAGAGAAAAATGGGGCCAAATTCATCCTTTTTGCCAGGAACACACTCTTGTGATAACCACTCTCACAACAATGGCATTAGTCCATTCATGATGGTGGATCCCTCATGACCTAAACATCTCCCATTAGGCCTCACCTACCAACACTGTTGCATTGAGGATTCAGTTTCCAACACATGGATTTTGGAGGGGACAAACGTTCAAAAGACAGTACCTGTTCTCTCTTCAACTTATTCTTTACATTGTAGATCGTGACTTTTCTAAAATATTAGTGTAATGTTCGTGTTGCTGATATGCTTAAAAGTGTTCAATCACTCTTCATTACACTGGGGGTAAAGTCCAAATTCTTTAGCAGGCCTCTGATGGTCCTTTCATCTTCTGGGCACTCCTTGCTATTCTTCTTTTTACCTTTTAATGTTTCAACCACATTGCACTTCACCTAGATTTTCAAATATCTCATCTCATTTCTCTTACCCCAGCTTTCTCTCTCCCTCAGGTCTTTGCATAGCCTCTTCCTTTTGTTTTGAATTTTACACACACGTGCACACACACTACACTACATGCTTTCCCTGGCTAAATTCTACACACCATCCAAGTCTCAGACATAATTTCCTCTGGGAAGACTATCTCAATACTATAACACTGGTTTGGGGATCCTTCTTTGTGCTCCCACAACAATTAATATTTCATTTACGTAATACTTATCACCATCTATTATACTTTTCTATTTTTGCCTTTTTATTCCCCATTAGCCTGTCAGCTCCATTAGAGCAAGAATTGTTTGTTTGTTTTGACTGTAATGTTCTTGGCACAAGTAAGTTCTAATAATTATCCAACTCATGAATGCAGGAGGAAGAGAAAAGGATGATGGAGGCAGAGTCAAGCTAATAGAGGCAAGAAACTAAAGAGATGAAAGCTAGATGTATAAGTCAAGGTCAGAAACTTAGCAAATTAGGGTTGGAGTAGTTAGGAGATGACCTCTTTAGGCTCTCAGGTTGTAACAGGATCAGGACAAAAAGGCAAAATCCCTGTACCAAATGCTTCTCTGCACTTGGGCTTCTCTTTTTCATCGGGGTTGACCCCATAAGTCCTGTCTACATGCTTCCCCAAGGTGTCGTTTCACAGTGTACAAGTCCATAGTTCTTCAAATTTCATTTCTACTATTATTGACAATACCTGAGCATTCACTGATCTGCCTGGGATTGTTACCTAGGCATGATCCCTGCTCGCTCGAAGCCCTATACTCAGTCAAATGCAAAGCAGATACATCTAGTTGAGAAAAAATAAAATGAAAAGACTAAACAAAATTTATTTAATAAATATATACAAGGCAAATATGTTGTACCAAGTGACAAATGATAAGGAATCACAGGTGTTGCATGATTTAACTCACTCCTCTCAAAGTGCTACGTGACTCACATGAATCTGCTAGCCTTCTCACAGTTGGTTCCCAAATCATTCCTTCCCCACCCATCATTTATGATACCACATACCTGCTAGAGCAAATCAAAGTTCCTTACGTAAACTAACTTGTCAGGATCCTGCCACCCGAGTCATCAACATGTGCAAAGGGATTTCTAAATTCTAATTTAGACTTAAACTTATATACCCACAACACTGCTAAGTTCTAAGTTGTAGATAGAGCAACCTCTTGCTTTGCAATTGATAGAACTAATAACAGTATTTCTAAAACATCAAAATTAAAAACTGTGCTTCAAAGGTCATAATCAACAGTGAAAATGCAACCTATGGAATCAGAGAAAGTATTTGCAAATTATATATCTCATAAGGGATTAATATCCAGATCATATAAAGAACTCCTACAGTTAAGCAACAACAAAAAACAACCTAATTTAAAAGTGGGCAAAGCAGACTTCACCATTATGCAAAATATCCATGTAACAAAACTGCACTTGTACCCCCTTGTATTAGTTATTTTCATATTGCTATAAAGAACTACCTGAGATTGGGTAATTTATATTAAAAAAGAGGTTTAATCGGCTCATGGTTCTGCAGGCTGTACATGAAGCATGGCTGGGGAGGCCTCAGGAAACTTGCAATTATGGAAGAAGGTGAAGGGGAAACCTGTGCATTCCACAGGACTGGAGAATGGGAAGAGAGAGAGCAAAGGGAGAAGTGCTACACATTTTCAAACAACTGGATCTTATGAGAACTCACTCACTATCACAAGAACAGCAAGGGGTAAATCCGCCCCCAAGATCCAAATGCCTCCCACCAAGTCCCTCCTCCAACATTGGGGATTACAATTCAACATGAGATTTGGGTGGGGACACAGAGCCAAACCACATCACCCATAAATCTATAAAAATAAAAAATAAAGATAAAGACAGTAGCAGCATGAAAAATAAATAGGCAAAGGACTTGAATAGCTATTACTTCAAAGAAGATATACAAATGGCTACGAAACATATGAAAATATGTTCAATGTCATTAGACAAAGGCAAACAAAACTGTGGTGACATAACACCTCATACCCATCAGGACGGCTACTTTAAAAAAACAATAACAAGTATTGGTGAGATTGTGGAGAAACTGGAACACTTACACACTGTTGGTGGAAATGTAAAATGGTGCAACTACTATGGAAAAGAGCATGGTGGTTGTTCAAAAAAATTTTTAAAAGGCCAGGCAGGGTGGCTCAGGCCTGTAATCCCAGCACTTTGGGATGCAAAGGTAGGTGGATTCCTTCAGGTCCAGGAGTTCGAGGCCAGCCCGGCCAATGTGAAACTCCGTCTCACCACTCTATTTAAAAATAGAAAAGTTAGCCAGGCATGGTGGTGGGCACCTATAGTCCTAGCTACTCGGGAGCCTGAGACAGGAGAATAGCTTGAACCTGGGAGACAGAGATTGCAGTGATCATGCCACTGTACCCCAGCTTGGGCGACAGAGCAAGACTCTGTCTCAAAAAATACAATACAATACAATACAATACAATACAATACAATACAATACAATACAATACAATAAAGTAAAACTATGACATAATCCAGAAATTCCACTTTGGGATATATAACCAAAGAAAGTGAAAGCAGGAACTTGAACAAGTATTTGTACATGCATGTTCATTGAGGCATTATTCACAAGAACCAAAAGGTAGAAGCAACCAAGTTTCTGTTGATGGATAAATAAAAAAACAAAGTGTGGTACAATGGCATAGTATTCAGCTCTGACATGTGCTACAACATGGATGAACTTTGAGGATATTATGCTAAGTAAAATATGCCAGTCACAAAAAGACAAATACTGTATGATTCCACTTGTATGAGTTACTCAGAGTACTCAAATTTATAGAGACAGAAAGTAGAATGGTGGTGGCCTGGGTCTGGGAGGAGTGAGGAATGGGGAGTTGTTTAATGGATATAGAGTTTCAATTTTGCAAATGAAACAAGTTCTGGTGATTGGCTGCACAACAATGTGAATGTACTTAACACTACTGAACTGTACACTAGCAAATGGTTAAAAATGGTGAGTTTTTACATAATATATGAGTTAACACAATTAACATTTTTTAAAAGGAGAAAAAAGGTATTTCCAGAATGGTTGTACTGTACATTTCTACTCAAGACCAACATTTCATGTAAATATGAAGTAAATTTGTATATATTAAAGAATTGCATGTAAATCTCAAGCAACAGATTAAACCATTCCCTTGCCTCCACTCTACCACAAAAAAAATCATGAAATTTTTTTGGAGAAAAAATTTGCTTTCTTCTTACTAAATGTTCTATTACTCTTTTAATTGATTTATAATTTTCTTTAAAAACTAAAGCAATATATCATTAAAAATGATGCAAAATATCATGATATATTCCATTAGAATATTTAGAAAATAAATGCAGAATGTTATTTGGGGTGCATTGTGTAAAATCTTTCCTGCGGTGTAGTCATAGTTACCTCAATTTTTTGTTTTCTAGAAAATATGGAACTTTATTGTAATCAAACTTCAGAATGAATGAATGTGTGCACTAAGAACAATTACTAGGTATTGATTAGTCAACAATACAGGTAGAGTAAACATTTTAAATTCATTTAGTTGTCAGGGAACACCAATTATCTGAGAGTTTCATAAGTCTCATGTAGCTACTATTTATTGGCCCATTATCTTAATTCTTGTGCCATCGAGTGTACCATGGCAGGGAATCTCAAAGATAGCCCCAGTGACAACCTTCTATAATTCATGTCCTTGTATAATCAGTCGCCTTCCTTCTCTAATTACGGGGCTTCTATAGAATAGAATATATCAGAAATGATGGTATGTCACTCACCTAATTAAGTTACAAGAGATCGTGTCCTCCATCTTGGATGCCTTTTTTCCTGTCTTTGTCTCTCTCTGTCTTTCTCTTTTTCTTTCTATTTCTGTCTTCTCTTTCTTGGGAGAAACAAGCTATCAAGTTGTGAATAGCCCTATGGAGGAACCACATAACGTGGCAGCAAAATTTGGAGATAACTTTGAGCATCTGAGGCCTGCCAAAGCCACATAAGTGAGCTTGGAAGTGGATCCTCTCCGATTTGAGAACACTATATCCCAGGCAGCCATGTTTACTGAAACCTTATGAGAGACGTCAACCCAGAGGCACCCAGCTAAGCTGTGTCTGGATTTCTAGTTCACAGAAGCTATGCAATTATAAGTGTTTCTTTTTTAAAGTTGGTGAATTTTGGGGGTAATATGTTAGACACTGATGGATACCAAATACATTCCCAAAAGTATGAAATATAATGACCTTTTAATAGTAATATTTTATATATAGTTTTTATACATTTATAGGTAAAGCTACATACTATAATTCTCTTTACGATAGTTTCTGTGCTCCTAGCTTGTCCCTAGTCTAATCCTATTACCATAGTCTAGCTTTAATGTGTGGATCACATGTGTTCAGCCTGACTTGATCAACACATTTTTCTAGTCCTGTCTATCATCTTTTCAATGTTCTTAATAACCCCTGTCTTTTTTCTCTTGTCAATGTGAATTATAACATAATTTTTTCCAGTCTGCCTCTACATCTTTAAAAATATTAGAAAGAAGAATAGAAAATATTTATGAGCTATAGGTGTGCTTGAGTAAGTGATGTAGTTTAAAAGGACAATTCCAATTGTTGGCTAGGTCCTCAAATGCTTCAATCAGCGACAGAGTGATCCTTTGGTTCCTATTCAGAATCTGATGATTTCTCATCACCCAGAAAACCCACCATCACTTAACAGAATTATACCAATAGCTTCCGTATTGTTCTTTCTTCTACTCTTATTTCTTGTTATAACCTGAATATGATGTTCCCTCAAAAATTCATGTTAAAACCCAGTCAACGAGGTGCTGGTATTGGAAGGTTGTGCTTCTGGGAGTGATTAGATCATAGGGGTTCCTCCCTCATGAATGAATTAGGGTCCTTTTAAAAAGGGCTTTGAGAGTGGATTCTCCCTTTGAGAGTGGGTTCTCTCCCTTCCATCTTCTGCCATGTGAGGACACAGAATTTCTTCCCTCTGGAGAATGCAGCCCTCAGCAGAGAAACAAACCTGTCTTGATTTTGGACTTACCAGCCTCCAGAACTGTAAGAAGTAAATTTCTGTTCTTCATAAATTACCCAGTCTCAGGTATTTTGTTATAGCAGCACCAAATGAACTAAGACACTTTCCTTCAGTCTGTTCTCAACATAGAACCCAAGATGATGCTGTTAAAACAAAGATCAGGTTATGTCTCCCTTCTGTTCAAAGCTCTGCTGCAGCTTCTCATTGCACTAAGAATAAAAGACATTAGAGGCCTCAAAGTGTCTTCTAGCCCCAATTTTGTAATCCTATACTCCATGAACTGCTTACCTACACCACAAGAACTCACTTCATTACAGCCACACTGTGCTCATTGCTAGTCTCCCACTTTCCAAGGATGCTGTCACTTCTGGGTGCTCGCTCTAGATATTTCCACTCCTGGAATCTGTTTCCCCAAATATGTTCTTGGCTAACTTATTACTCCTCCTTCTAGTCTTTATTTATAATTTCAATTTACAGGGACTTACCTTGACCCCTACCAAATATAGTAACACCTCATTCCCTGCTCCAGCCTTCTGAATTCACCACTATTTATTCGCTTCTAACATACCAAATAATATTCTTATTATTTATTGCATTTATGGTTTATTAACTGTCTCCTTCCACAAGGTGATAAATGCCATGATAAGAAGAATCCTTGTTTTGTTTACTGTTGTATCTCAATCACCTAGACCATTGCCAGGCACGTAGTAGGTACTCAATAAATATTCATTGAACTGAACCGTGAACTGACTTGAATAGATGTGCCCTTTTAGCTCTCAAAATGTGAAAAGAGGTAACAAAGTATTAATGATAAGTAAGTGGAAATGCTGAAAAAGTGATAGTAAGGGAAACACTCTGGCAGCAGAATCGTTGTTTTCTCTCAAAATAACCTGATGGAGCATATTAACAAATAGGGGCATGATTTATTCATCGCCATTTGCAGCATCTTGACTGAGAAAATTACATTGTTTTGTATATGCTTGATACACTTGGAGACCTCTTCAATGTCTTCGCTGTTCTTCCCTTGCTAATTTTTCTTGTTTTCTTTAAAAGACTACAGGCAAGTAAGCAAAATTCTACTCCTTTGGCAAATAATTGATCACTTGGCCTCTTGAACTCCTTCATGGACAGTACGTCTCTACAGATTTACTAAGCATCCTGAGCTGGGTGATGGAATTAGAGAGGGATTTCTTACTGGAAATCATGAAAAAAAAAAAAAGAAAAGAGTCAGTGCTGCTTATTTTGGCCACAGTGCAAGATGAAATAGAGAACCAGCAAAAGGCACTTTCCAACATCAATTTAAAAAGTATAAATTTCACTCATCTTTGTCTCAAAGGAAAAAAAAAAGCTTTCCAATTCACCCTTCCTGTTACTGTTCATATTAGCATTAATACCAAATCACAGATTTGAAGTGGAAAGACACATTAGGTCTCTGATTTTAAATGAGAAAGTAAATTATGAAAATCAAAATCAATTCCTTTGCACTTAATATTAGCTAAAACATGATTAAAACATCGTAGCTCGATTCCTTTCTAAAATATTGTTATAATGAGGATTTACGTATCTAAATAAAAATACTTCCCAAACCTAGCTTGAGATCTAACAATTGTAAGTAACCATATCTAACACAACCAAATTTTAGAAAAGGAGTTAGTAAATTCATTACCTTTTTTTGTAAATAAAGTTTTATTGGAACACATCTGTGTCCATTCTTTTATGTATTGTCTGTGGCTGCTTTTGTGCTACGAAAGCAGAATTGAATAGCTGTGCAGAGATTGGATGGCCTACAAATCCAAAATATGTACTATCTGGCCCATTACAGAAAAAAAAATTGCTTACTCCTGTCCTAGAAAAATAAAACATTGGTGCAGTTCCTTATGTTTCATCACACAGAAGTTAATCTCCATATCCACTTCTTTCATTTAAGAGGGAAGGAGAACTTGGAGAAATTTCTGAGTTTCTGAGTCTGGAGAGATAGCTGAAATTGATTAGGAAAAGACAGAAAGAACTACTGGCTCACATGAGTCTCTCAGGCTGGCCACACTCATGGCTTCCTATAATCCCTCAATTTTCTTCCAAGTCCTCTCACTAAGTGCCTGAGGCACATGAGTCTCCCTTCAGATGCTTACTTTTAACAGAAGTGTTTAAGTTTTCCATTATGACCTTGCCTTACCTTCTTTACTCTATTGATCTTCTTACTTTAGATTGTGGCTGGTGGTACATGTCCACTGATTTGGCCTCAATGCATTCTACAGCTCTCAGCTGCCATGTGCCCCTGTTCTGCCTCTTGGTCTTGATTGCCAAGCCTTAAACATGTGTAACAATTTCCAACTTCTGATTCTTAGATTTCCGTCTCAGGCTACCCTTCCTCTTCTGCTCCCTAATCAAACAAGAGAGAGTGACTGATAAAGAATTTAGATAGCATTTTGAAATATCTAACGAGTCATCTGTGAAAAATAGTAGGACCTAGAATTACTTAGTCTTAAGGAGAGAGGATGAATAGAAAATTATGCTACTAAATTCTTAAATTCCACAACTATATTTCATAGGGAGGAAGAAAATCATTGATTTGTATATCCATGGATACACAAATGTGAAAAAACCTGATAAACACGAAGAGTGTGATAAAACAGTAGAACAATATGTGCCAGGAATCACAAAATTTCCAGGATAGAAAAATTCCATAAACAAGATAGATACCAATTTCTTTGGATAGTCAGGTGGATATTGTAGTTTACATTCAGAGGCCAATATCGATCATCTATAAATATTTCTTCTAACTGACTGAAGCAATAGCTCTTCTGTCATTTTTACCAAGAAATGGTCAGAGACAAAGCAGAAAAGTCATGTTTTATAACATTTAAAAGAAACAACTATCATGAAAAAATATAGTTTTAAAGCATAAAATTTTACTTATTTTTAGCTACTCAAACTAGTCTTCTTCTTTAAGGCATTTGATTTTCAAGTTGCACTAAGAAGGGATTTCTTTATGCAAATATAATAAAAATAAAAAATTTCAAGTACTTTTATGGTTTTATATTTACATTCTAGCATTTAATCCATATGGGATTTGTTATATTTTTGTTTTCAGGTAGGAAGCTGAGCCTTCTTTTACCAAGTATGTATGTGGCCTTTCTGACCCCTTCGCTGAAGACTTCACCCTTACTCACTGATTCTTAAATACTGCCTTCAGAGCGTTTCTAATTCCCTTTGTCATTCATGGATTCTACATAGACCTAATGGACTGTGTAAAACTTCATATGCCTCTAATACTCAGTTCACCTTAAGAGATAGTATATTCTTACTATTTGTTATGGCAGGTCTTTATTCATCTTTTTGTTTGAAAGAATTCAGGCTACCATCCTATCTATATTCTCGCTGATCAGCTTGATAATATATGTAATCCAGTTTTGTAAAATGTACACACTGCATGCAGTGTCTATAAATACTCTGAAAAAAATTATTGCAGGCAAAGATTAAGCTGGGAAAGTTGGCTGTCTCAAGGAGGAGGAAGGAGGAAAGGAAGGTCCTCAAGAAGGAAAGGAGGGTCATGAAGTTTACGAGACCTGTTTACTGTGAGAATGGGGCTAATCTTCTGACTCAGCCTCAGGTGTCAAAGAAGGCTTTTTAAGAGTAGTCATTTGTGGCAATGGACAGTGCATTGGGCTTGTAAGAGTAGTCATTTGTATGGGATTTGAATCCAAATAGAAATTGGTTGATGTGAAGAAGGAAAGGAGAAAATTTAAAATAGAGGGAAAAAGTCATATGTAAAGTGGCATGTCTTCAGAGGACTGACTGCTAACTGCTCAGAATGGTTTTAGTTCTGGGGGCTGTCTGAAGATTTGGTGACATGTTTGGGCAAGAGTCATATTATAAACAGCAATTATACCTACCTCAGGAGCTTGAGCGTTTTGTAACAGTTTGGATAAATTGCTTAAAAATTCTAAACAAGGCATTGTCATGATCAGGTCTGCACCTTTAAAATGTCACTCTGATATCCAAGTGGAAGTTTGAAGGGAGTATTGAAGACATTAGAGAGAAGGCTACTGCAATATTCAACTGTGGACCGTGTAAACCTTGGTCTTCATGTGCACTGGTCTCTTTGTGATGCCATAATCAAATAAACACAACTTTTGCCCCTGAAAATCTTTAAATATTTAAATACAACTTTTGCCCCTGAAAATATTTAAATGCAACATAAGCCTTTATTAGAATTTCAGGGATAGTATTGGATCATCTTTCTTCACTCACCTTTCTATTTCTATCAAACCCTAGTTTGATTGAAAACTTTTTTCCATCCTCAGTTCAGGTGTAAACTTAAAAAAAAAAAAACTCTCCTCCTTGCTTTCCTGGATGTGTTCCTTCTCCCCACTACCTTTTTTCTCTCTTTCTTGGCCCTATTTATAGTTTTTTCCAATTTTCAATTCTTTTAAACCATTATCACCATGGGCACAGCACGTGGTTCTTAAGTAAATCCTGCAAAGGGGAGAAGGACACATAGCAAATACTCTTGCAGAAGTCATTTTTATCTTTGTTAAACAGGAAAAGGTGATTAGAGCCAATTTTCACAGAGTAGTCATAATGATGAAGAAGAAGGCATGGATGTGAAAGTAATATTGGAAGCAGAATGGCAGACATTGGGCCTTAGATGTGGAATGGCAGAAATTGGATATAGAGGGAACAAAAATGAGAGTTGTCTAGAAATATCTGCCAGGTTTGTGGCTTGGAAAAGAGGATAATTGGGGGTACTACTGACTAAATAAGATACTACAACAGGAAGAGAAGAGTTACGGGAAATACATAATGCATTCTACCTTATAAAGATTGATTTTGAAGTGTTTTAGATTACCTAAGTGGAGCTTTCCAGAGACAGAGGGATAAATAAAACTAGACCTTAGAAGAGGAATGAACTTAACGTTCATCATTGTAAAGGTGTTAGCTGAACCAGAGAATAAGGTTTAGAGGTGTCAGGACAGAATGCTAGGTAAAGAATAAGATAGAAGGCAAGGCACTTCCAAAAGTCTGCAAAAATTAGAACAGAGAAGTGGGAAGAAAGTAAGGAAGTGGAGGAGGAAGATACTTCATACAGCAATGCCTAATATTACAGAGAAGTTGAGAAACATGTGAACTGAGACTCGAAGTAGCCGGAAATAGTCCCAAGAATTGTCCATTGCATTTGACCCTATTAAGGGTGATTTCGCCGGGCGTGATGGCTCAAGCCTGTAATCCCAGCACTTTGGGAGGCCGAGACGGGTGGATCACGAGGTCAGGAGATCGAGACCATCCTGGCTAACACCGTGAAACCCCGTCTCTACTAAAAAAATATAAAAAACTAGCTGGGCGAGGTGGTGGGCACCTATAGTCCCAGCTACTCAGGAGGCTGAGGCAGGAGAATGGCGTAAACCCGGGAGGCAGGGCTTGCAGTGAGCTGAGATCCGGCCACTGCACTCCAGTCTGGGCGATAGAGTGAGACTCCGTCTCAAAAAAAAAAAAAAAAAAAAAAAAAAAAAGGGTGATTTCAATAGAAACAGGGACTGAAAGCTGATGAGGACTGGAAGGTAGACTGCTCTTTCCATAATCTTGTCTGTCAAGGAAAGAAATTGAGTTGAAATGGGGATCCAGAAGTATTAATAGACTGACCTTAAGTTCCAAGTAAAAGGAGCTGTGAGAACGAGCAACCTTGTTTCAAGTGTACAAAATAGGAGGTCTCATCTTAAGGAAGAATCAGGTTAAAGAGGTGATTAGATGCAGGGAGAGCTGGGTTAAGTGCTTGAATAAACAGAGGAATTTATTTACAGGGAAATAAGGTTTCCAGAGAGTCACTATAGAAAGAATTTAATGTCATTATCCAGTCATATATGATAACCAACTATGTGCCAGGAGCTATGGGGTAATGGGGAAAGAAGACATTATTCTTGCCTCCAAGAAGCTAATGGTCCAATAGAGATGCTTATCTCATTAACAAATATTTGGTAAGAGCCTACCGTGTGCTGGAAGATACTGTTCTAGGCACTGAGGATACGGTTGTAGGTACAGAACTTTCTAGGCCCTTAGAGGGATTCGATTCTAGTGGCAGCAGACATGCAAAAAATTCTTTAACCATTTATATCATAGCTGCTACATCTCACACACGGGCAGTCTTCTCCATTTTTACACCCTATATGGAATGCAAACGTAGAGGAGATTGTCAGTTCTATGAGGTGATGCAGCTAGGGGGAGGCAGGTGATGGTTCTCCTTTGCAGAGGTGATTGTGATGAGTCTTGAAAGGACAGTGGGTTTTCACCAGGTGGAGCACGTAGTCAGGGCAGGCAGAGGGAGCAATGAGAGCAAAAGCCAGGAGGCTGGCAGGAAGTTGAGTGGGAATGGAAGGATGAGTCATAGGAGAGGAAACCGAGTAGCGTGAGGATGAGGATGTAAGAGACCAGATGATGCTGGGAGTGTGCATTTTGGGTGGAGGCCAATGATGGCAGGAATGAAAAGCTCTGTGGGATTAAGTGGCTCCAAAGTTCTGAAAGACTCTGGCTTAGGGTGGTGTTCACTCTGGCACAAAGAAAATCACTGATGAATGCTACAGTCTGCAGCCCAGCCCAGTCAGCAGGCTTGGTCAGGGTTCCAGAATAAATGCCTGGGCAAAGTAGTCTGTGGTTCTATTGGGCTAGGCCCAGCATGGCTGGAAGGACAGAGGTGAAGCGGGATCACAGGCCTGATGGAAGCCTATGGGAAGTGAAAAGTTCCACTAGTTTCACAGATACACAGCTATGGGGAGGCATCTAGACAGACATGCCCATAAGGACTCTGGCAGGCCACATCATCGCTAGTCAGGGAGTCTCGCTTCCCTGTGGAGTCCAGTTCTCATCCAAAATAAAAAAGGTCAGAATCAATGAAGTCTTAGGTCCTTTTTAGCTCTGAAATTCTAAGAATCTACTTGTGAGCACGATTTATTTATTGAGACAAAGAAATGTGCTTTCCTTGTTTTTATTTTTCTAATTTTACTTTGGTACAACCACTTTCTTAAAAAAGGCAAATGACTTTTTAGGTAAAGTGCTCGCCACATAATAGAAGTACAATTAATAAGTAATTAGTCGATTCATTTCATCATGACAGGACATTTTTATTCTTCACATTAAAAGTTAACCAGTCGTTGCAAGTTTCATGTGCAAATATTACAAATTGTATTTTCTTTTCTTTTCTTTTTTTTTTTTTTTTGCGGTAAAGAAAGGGTTTAATTAATGCAGAGCAACTGAGTGAAAGGACTGACATTATCACTCAAGTCAGTCTCCCTGATAACTCAGAGGCTACGTTTTTATGGATAATTTGGTGGACAGAGGGCTACAAGTGGGTGCTGCTGATTGGTGCGGGATGAAATCGTCAGGGTGTGGAAAACGGTCCTCATGTACTGAGTCCTCCTCTGGGTGGAGGCCGCAGGACCAGCTGAGCGATGAGTCACAAGTCTGGGTGGGGTCAGTCGGTTGCCAGAATGCAAAAGTCTGAAAAACATCTCAAATGACCAATCTTCAGTTCTATAATGGTGATCTTATCTAGAGGAGCAATTGAGGAAGCCACAAATCTTGTGACCTCTGGCCATATAACTCCTGAGCAACAAGAGTTTATAGAAACTATACCTAAACTTTAGGAGAATTCAGGCCCCTAATTCAGAATCCTAAACCTGTGGCCTTTCATTAGTCTTACAAAGGCAGTTTCAGTGCCCAAACAGGGAAGGATCAGTTTTAGAGACAGGCTATTATCACCCTTGCTTCAAGGTTAAACTATAAACTAAATAGCCTGGCCTATGCCCAGGCATGAGTGAAGACAGAATGTGAGGCTAGAAGCAAGATGGAGCAGCCATGCTAGACTTTTCTCACTGTCATCATCTTTGCAAAGGCAGTCTCACTATCATTCCTTTCTCTTTCTTTTTCTTTTTTTTAAATTATACTTTAAGTTCTAGGGTACATGTGCATAACGTGCAGGTTTGTTACATATGTATACTTATGCCATGTTGGTGTGCTGCACCCATTAACTCGTCAGCACCCATCAATTCATCATTTATATCATGTATAACTCCCCACTGCAATCCCTCCCTCCTCCCCCCTCCCCATGATAGGCCCCAGTGTGTGATGTTCCCCTTCCCGAGTCCAAGTGATCTCATTGTTCAGTTCCCACCTATGAGTGAGAACATGCGGTGTTTGGTTTTCTCTTCTTGTGATAGTTTGCTAAGAATGATGGTTTCCAGCTGCATCCATGTCCCTACAAAGGACGCAAACTCATCCTTTTTTATGGCTGCATAGTATTCCATGGTGATATGTGCCACATTTTCTTAATCCAGTCTGTCACAGATGGACATTTGGGTTGATTCCAAGTCTTTGCTATTGTGAATAGTGCCGCAATAAACATACGTGTGCATGTGTCTTTGTAGTAGAATAATTTATAATCCTTTGGGTATATACCCAGTAGTGGGATGGCTGGGTCATATGGTACATCTAGTTCTAGATCCTTGAGGAATCGCCATACTGTTTTCCATAATGGTTGAAATAGTTTACAATCCCACCAACAGTGTAAAAGTGTCCTATTTCTCCACATCCTCTCCAACACCTGTTGTTTCCTGACTTCTTAATGATTGCCATTCTAACTGGTGTGAGATGGTATCTCATTGTGGTTTTGATTTGCATTTCTCTGATGGCGAGTGATGATGAGCATTTTTTCATGTGTCTGTTGGCTGTATGAATGTCTTCTTTTGAGAAATGTCTGTTCATATCCTTTGCCCACTTTTTGATGGGGTTGTTTTTTTCTTGTAAATTTGTTTGAGTTCATTGTAGGTTCTGGATATTAGCCGTTTGTCAGATGAGTAGGTTGCAAAAATTTTCTCCCATTCTGTAGGTTGCCTGTTCACTCTGATGGTAGTTTCTTTTGCTGTGCAGAAGCTCTTTAGTTTAATTAGATCCCATTTGTCAATTTTTGCTTTTGCTGCCGTTGCTTTTGGTGTTTTAGACATGAAGTCCTTGCCCATGCCTATGTCCTGAATGGTACTACCTAGATTTTCTTCTAGGGTTTTTATGGTATTAGGTCTCACATTGAAGTCTCTAATCCATCTTGAATTAATCTTCGTATAAGGGGTAAGGAAAGGATCCAGTTTCAGCTTTCTACTTATGGCTAGCCAATTTTCCCAGCACCATTTATTAAATAGGGAATCCTTTCCCCATTTCTTGTTTCTCTCAGGTTTGTCAAAGATCAGATGGCTATAGATGTGTGGTATTATTTCTGAGGACTCTGTTCTGTTCCATTGGTCTATATCACTGTTTTGGTACCAGTACCATGCTGTTTTGGTTACTGTAGCCTTGTAGTATAGTTTGAAGTCAGGTAGCGTGACGCCTCCAGCTTTGTCCTTTTGACTTAGGATTGTCTTGGCAATACGGGCTCTTTTTTGGTTCCATATGAACTTTAAAGCAGTTTTTTCCAATTCTGTGAAGAAACTCATTGGTAGCTTGATGCGGATGGAATTGCATCTATAAATAACCTTGGGCAGTATGGCCATTTTCACGATATTGATTCTTCCTATCCATGAGCATGGTATGTTCTTCCATTTGTTTGTGTCCTCTTTGATTTCACTGAGCAGTGGTTTGTAGTTCTTCTTGAAGAGGTCCTTGACATCCCTTGTAAGTTGGATTCCTAGGTATTTGATTCTCTTTGAAGCAATTGTGAATGGAAGTTCATTCCTGATTTGGCACTCTGCTTGTCTGTTACTGGTGTATAAGAATGCTTGTGATTTTTGCACATTAATTTTGTATCCTGAGACTTTGCTGAAGTTGCTTATCAGCTTAAGGAGATTTTGGGCTGAGACGATGGGGTTTTCTAAATATACAATCATGTCATCTGCAAACAGGGACAATTTGACTTCTTCTTTTCCTAACTGGATACCCTTGATTTCTTTCTCTTGCCTGATTGCCCTAGCCAGAACTTCCAACATTATGTTGAATAGGAGTGGTGAGAGAGGGCATCCCTGTCTTGTGCCAGTTTTCAAAGGGAATTTTTCCAGTTTTTGCCCATTCAGTATGATATTAGCTGTGGGTTTGTCATAAATAGCTCTTATTATTTTGAGGTATGTTCCATCAATACCGAATTTATTGAGCGTTTTTAGCATGAAGGGCTGTTGAATTTTGTCAAAGGCCTTTTCTGCATCTATTGAGATAATCATGTGGTTCTTGTCTTTGGTTCTGTTTATATGCTGGATTACGTTTATTGATTTGCGAATGTTGAACCAGCATTGCATCCCAGGGATGAAGCCCACTTGATCATGGTGGATAAGCTTTTTGATGTGCTGCTGAATCCGGTTTGCCAGTATTTTATTGAGAATTTTTGCATCGATGTTCATCAGGGATATTGGTCTAAAATTCTCTTTTTTTGTTGTGTCTCTGCCAGGCTTTGGTATCAGGATGATGTTGGCCTCATCAAATGAGTTAGGGAGGATTCCCTCTTTTTCTATTGATTGGAATAGTTTCAGAAGGAATGGTACCAGCTCCTCCTTGTACCTCTGGTAGAATTCAGCTGTGAATCCATCTGGTCCTGGACTTTTTTTGGTGGGTAGGCTATTGATTGTTGCCTCAATTTCAGAGCCTGCTATTGGTCTATTCAGGGATTCAACTTCTTCCTGGTTTAGTCTTGGGAGAGTGTAAGTGTCCAGGAAATTATCCATTTCTTCTAGATTTTCTAGTTGATTTGCGTAGAGGCGTTTATAGTATTCTCTGATGGTTGTTTGTATTTCTGTGGGGTCGGTGGTGATATCCCCTTTATCATTTTTTATTGCGTCTATTTGATTCCTCTCTCTTTTCTTCTTTATTAGTCTTGCTAGCAGTCTGTCAATTTTGTTGATCTTTTCAAAAAACCAACTCCTGGATTCATTGATTTTTTGGAGGGTTTTTTTGTGTCTCTATCTCCTTCAGTTCGGCTCTGATCTTAGTTATTTCTAGCCTTCTGCTAGCTTTTGAATGTGTTTGCTCTTGCCTCTCTAGTTCTTTTAATTGTGATGTTAGAGTGTCAATTTTAGATCTTTCCTGCTTCCTCTTGTGGGCATTTAGTGCTATAAATTTCCCTCTACACACTGCTTTAAATGTGTCCCAGAGATTCTGGTATGTTGTATCTTTGCTCTCATTGGTTTCAAAGAACATCTTTATTTCTGCTTTCATTTCGTTATGTACCCAGTAGTCATTCAGGAGCAGGTTATTAAGTTTCCATGTAGTTGAGTGGTTTTGATTGAGTTTCTTAGTCCTGAGTTCTAGTTTGATTGCACTGTGGTCTGAGAGACAGTTTGTTATCATTTCTGTTCTTGTACATTTGCTGAGGAGTGCTTTACTTCCAATTATGTGGTCAATTTTGGAATAAGTGTGATGTGGTGCTGAGAAGAATGTATATTCTATTGATTTGGGGTGGAGAGTTCTGTAGATGTCTATTAGGTCTGCTTGCTGCAGAGATGAGTTCAATTCCTGGATATCCTTGTTAACTTTCTGTCTCGTTGATCTGTCTAATGTTGACAGTGGGGTGTTGAAGTCTCCCATTATTATTGTATGGGAGTCTAAGTCCCTTTGTAAGTCTCTAAGGACTTGCTTTATGAATCTGGGTGCTCCTGTATTGGGTGTATATATATTTAGGATAGTTAGGTCTTCCTGTTGAATTGATCCCTTTACCATTATGTAATGGCCTTCTTTGTCTCCTTTGATCTTTGATGGTTTAAAGTCTGTTTTATCAGAGACTAGGATTGCAACCCCTGCTTTTTTATGTTCTCCATTTGCTTGGTAGATCTTCCTCCATCCCTTTATTTTGAGCCTATGTATGTCTCTGCATGTGAGATGGGTCTCCTGAATACAGCAGACTGATGGGTCTTGACTCTTTATCCAGTTTGCCAGTCTGTGTCTTTTAATTGGACCATTTAGTCCATTTACATTTAAGGTTAATATTGTTTTTTTTTTTTTTTTTTTTTTTTTTTTTTCCGAGTCTGATCTTATTTATTTGTTACTCAAAAAGTTATTTCTGACTGGATTCAGACTTAGAAGTAGAAGCTCGCAGAGAGGAAAGTCTGCGTCTCTTCGCAATTTGTTCCTGGCGCTTCTCCTTAGCCTCCTTCATTCTTTTGGCCAAAAGTTTAGCATATTCTGCAGCCTCTTCCTTGTTTTTCTTAGTACGCTGCTTCTTCAGAGCAATACGCCGCCGTTTGTGCTGCAAGACACGTGGAGTAACAAGACGCTGAATCTTGGGTGCTTTGGTCCTAGGTTTCTTACCTTCTTTGTTTAAGGGCTTTCTCACAACATACTGGCGGACGTCATCTTCTTTAGAGAGATTGAAAAGTTTGCGGATTCTGCTAGCTCTTTTGGGGCCCAGGCGGCGAGGCACTGTAGTATCAGTCAGTCCAGGAATATCCTTCTCTCCTTTTTTTACAATAACCAAGTTGAGAACGCTCAGATTGGCATCCACAATGCAACCACGAACTGATTTTCTCTTTCTTTCTCCCGTTCTCCTTGGTCTGTAACAGGAATGCCCCTTACTCAGCAGCAGGCGGACACGGCCATGGGTCAAGACACCCTGCTTCATGGGGAAACCTTGTTTGTCGTTCCCACCACTGATTCGGACCACATAACCCTTCCATTCTTCACCCAGAGCGTCAGCAGCAACTTCTGTGGCCATACGCTTCTCATAAAAAGTACGAAGTTTGCGTTCATCGTCCACTTCAATGAGTTTCTGGCAGCCAGTGGCTGGGAAGGAGATGTTCAGCTTCATCTTCAAGCAGCTGAACGCCTCCGAGGCGCCACGGAAAAGAGCTAAGGTTAATATTGTTATGTGTGAACTTGATCCTGCCATTATGATATTAACTGGTTATTTTGCTTGTTAGTTGATGCAGTTTCTTCCTAGCCTCGATGGTCTTTACATTTTGGCATGTTTTTGCAATGGCTGGTACTGGTTGTTCCTTTCCATGTTTAGGGCTTCCTTCAGGGTCTCTTGTAAGGCAGGCCTGGTGGTGACAAAATCTCTAAGCATTTGCTTATCTGTAAAGGATTTTATTTCTCCTTCACTGATGAAACTTAGTTTGGCTGGATATGAAATTCTGGGTTGAAAATTATTTTCTTTAAGAACGTTGAATATTGGCCCCCACTCTCTTCTGGCTTGGAGAGTTTCTGCCGAGAGATCTGCTGTTAGTCTGATGGGCTTCCCTTTGTGGGTAACCCGACCTTTCTCTCTGGCTGCCCTTAAGATTTTTTCCTTCATTTCAACTTTGGTGGATCTGGCAATTATGTGTCTTGGAGTTGCTCTTCTGGAGGAGTATCTTTGTGGCGTTCTCTGTATTTCCTGAATTTGAATGTTGGCCTGCCCTACTAGGTTGGGGAAGTTCTCCTGGATGATATCCTGAAGAGTGTTTTCCAACTTGGTTCCATTTTCCCCCTCACTTTCAGACACCCCAATCAGACGTAGATTTGGTCTTTTTACATAATCCCATACTTCTTGCAGGCATTGTTCATTTCTTTTTCTTCTTTTTTCTTTTGGTTTCTCTTCTCGCTTCATTTCATTCATTTGATCCTCAATCGCTGATACTCTTTCTTCCAGTTGATCGAGTCAGTTACTGAAGCTTGTGCATTTGTCACGTATTTCTCGTGTCATGGTTTTCATCTCTGTCATTTCGTTTATGACCTTCTCTGCATTAATTATTCTAGCTATCAATTCTTCCACTCTTTTTTCAAGATTTTTAGTTTCTTTGCGCTGGGTACGTAATTCCTCCTTTAGCTCTGAGAAGTTTGATGGACTGAAGCCTTCTTCTCTCATCTCGTCAAAGTCATTCTCTGACCAGCTTTGATCCGTTGCTGGCGATGGGCTGCGCTCCTTTGCAGGGGGAGATGCGCTCTTATTTTTTGAATTTCCAGCTTTTCTGCCCTTCTTTTTCCCCATCTTTGTGGTTTTATCTGTCTCTGGTCTTTGATGATGGTGACGTACTGATGGAGTTTTGGTATAGGTGTCCTTCCTGTTTGATAGTTTTCCTTCTAGCAGTCAGGACCCTCAGCTGTAGGTCTGCTGGAGATTGCTTGAGGTCCACTCCCGACCCTGTTTGCCTGGGTATCAGCAGCAGAGGTTGCAGAAGATAGAATATTGCTGAACAGCGAGTGTACCTGTCTGATTCTTCCTTTGGAAGCTTCCTCTCAGGGGTGTACTCCACCCTGTGAGGTGTGGGGTGTCAGACTGCCCCTGGGGGGGATGTCTCCCAGCTAGGCTACTCAGGGGTCAGGGACCCACCTGAGCAGGCAGTCTGTCCGTTCTCAGATCTCAGCCTCCGAGTTGGAGATCCATGGCTCTCCCCAAAGCTGTCAGAGTCGTTCGCATCTGCACAGGCCCCCGCTGCTTCCCCTGTTGGCTTCAGCTGTGCGCCGTCCCCAGAGGTAGATCCTACAGAGACAGGCAGGCTTCCTTGAGCTGCTGTGAGCTCCACCCAGTTCGAGCTTCCCAGTGGCTTTGTTTACCTACTTAAGCCTCAGTAATGGCGGGCGCCCCTCCCCCAGCCTCGCTGCTGCCTTGCGGATAGATCGCCGCAGACTGCTGTGTTAGCAATGAGGGAGGCTCCGTGGGAGTGGGACCCTCCCAGACAGGTGTGGGTATAATCTCCTGGTGTGCCTGTTTGCTTAAAGAGCAGTATTGGGGTGGGAGTTACCCGATTTTCCAGGTGTTGTGTGTCTCAGTTCCCCTGGCTAGGAAAAGGGATTCCCTTCCCCTTTTCCCTCGCCCTGCTTCAGCTCTCGCTGGTCAGGCTGCAGCAGCTGACCAGCACCGATTGTCCGGCACTCCCTAGTGAGATGACCCCAGTACCTCAGTTGAAAATGCAGAAATCACCGGTCTTCTGTGTCGCTCGCGCTGGGAGTTGGAGACTGGAGCTGTTCCTATTCGGCCATCTTGCTCTGCCCCCCTCAGGTATCTTCACAAATTGTATTTTCATTATAGTTTTTCTCCTTACCTTTTATTTTAGTTGACTGACTACAAATGCTTCCAAGTTTTTACTCTTTGAGATTTTCAGCTGTCAAATCAGCATGCAAATTAACCTGCATCCAAAAATCTGGGTACCAAAAGTAGGAGGGTTGAGGATGACTAAATGTTATTTTTATAGAGATTTTCAAACTTAAGAATATTCACTGCCGTAAGTTCTATCATTATTTTGTTCAAATAAATATTGGAGCATAAATCAAAAACTTGAAAGATGATAAAACGACAGGCAAACTGACCAAAAATGAACTCAAATCCTGACTCATGGAGCCTCTCTGGACACTGTCTTCTGGTGGAAAGGTCATCTACTGGCGCTTGACTGCACTGACATTTACCCTTTGTTTACAGTCTTTGAGCCGGTTTTCAATCCATGCAACAGCATTTCTGTCCAAATCCATTTGTACTACTTTTTCAGTTCAGATTTCACAAGGCATTGGATCAAATGTATTATGGAGGTCCGGGTATATGACATCTACATGTTTCCTTCCTCCAGTCATTTTGTAATTAGATTTTTTTAAAAGTCGGGGTGGCATGAGTGGGGGGAGATCAAGTTTCACTGGCGCAACCTGCCTGCACTGTGGCACCACCTGGAGAAAACCGCCGTGTGGAAGTGTGGACGCCGGCACGAGCTGAATACCCACAGTAAGCTGGAGGGGTTTTTAATGGAACCGAAATGCCAGTTGCTCCTCACATTCCCCACGCCGTATTGTCTAATGAAGCAGCCCCTTTTTCAGCAGCTCTAGCCAGGAATCTTTGAGTCATTTTAGATCCACTTTTATCCTTTGATCAACGTTTGATCAACGTTGATGAAGCCAAATTGTGAGTCCATCAGCTTCCCTCACTTGCGCTGTTTCCCTCTCTCTTTTATGCACTCAGTTATTAATACAGCCCTGAACTCATTTCTGACCAGCTGTACCTCTGCAAAGCTTTATTTTTTGGTTTAAGGTAGTCACTTAACTGTTGCAGGCTGTTTTAGTCAGCTGGTCAAGTTGACCCCGGTACCATGGGCACAGTCCTTATTACTCAGGCACTTCATGTTCTTAAATGAAATTGCCCTGAAGTGTTGGCTTATATTGTCTCTCATCTTCAGTGGACTGAGAGCAAACATGGCTATCTGGATTTCATTGCCATTTGTTTTTCTTTTTTAAGTCTGGAGATATTTAATCCCCAATAAAAAGTCAGCAGAGCTTGTGTGGTTGAGGTAAAGTGGTGAGCAGGGGAAGAGGCGGTGAAGTCCTTGCATGTGCTGTCTGGGAGTGCTCTTAATACTTCTGTGCAGTCTCGTGCTGTTTTAAAACAAAGACAGTTTCAGCGCAGCTCCCTAAGTTGTGTCCCCACCCCTTTTTTTGGCAAATCACCCTGATGCAAAACTCTCAAAAGGCTAAAAAAAATACTGACAATAAATTATTGTAAGTGGTATGTTCATCTCCTTGTATATATTAGAATGTGTCTCTAGTCTCTCCTTCTCCAATGAAATCAGCCAATAGTTTTAAATTTTTCCTCATTTTCTAAAGTCTTGCTCTTCTCTGACTGTTTGAACTTTGCCCTGTGCAACTTTCTCAAATCTCTGCACCCAAAACCAATTTTTAAATACTTGACCTTTTAATCTAGCAAATCAGACCCTTTTGTAATTAAATTAAACTTTTCATAGGATGAACCGAACTATCAAATGTCATCTTATCTTTAGCAGCAGAAGCTGATGCAGAAACATCAGACACTGTACACAAGAAAGAGTCAAAACAGATCATTAACACCAGTATAAATGCCTTTAGACTGTTTTACAATGTCTTCGTGCTTAGCTGTTGAAAATAAGCTGTCAAAAACTATGTTGCTGTCTGTTCAAAGAATACAAAGTAATATACTAAGTACATTTGCTTTGAAGCTGTCTGGAGCAGCTTTGAGAAAGATCAGAAATTTAGTATGGACATATGAGTGCTGAGGCGAACAGAACTGCCATTTTGGGGATAAGAAGCACTAAACGTAGAAGTGCTATATTATGCTTACAAGACTACCCTTTGCTAATAAAAGCTAATGGAAAATGAGAAAGAACCAACTATTGATGCAATACATGGAATGAAAATAAACATTAGAAGATAGGGGTTAAACTGCCATTAAACATTAACATATATTTGAAATCCTTCTTAACATTTTAAAACACATTTATATTTATAATGAAAAATTCTTTCAAAAATGTATGAATAATAAGCAGGTGAAGTTCAGTCATAATTTTCAAACTTCAAAAATAACTGCTGTCTTATTCCAGGCTCCAAAAATATTTAAGCAGATCTAATAAAACCAGCAAGATATCTGAATAAAATTTGCCACATCTTACACCTTCATGATCTGTGAGAATCTATTTTCCGAGTAACCAAGCTGCTAGGGGATTTTTTTTTCTTTCATTTTTCATTTTTATTTTTTAGAGACAGAGTCTCTCTGTGTTGCCTAGGTTGAAGTGCAGTGGCATGATCATAGCTCACTGTGGCTTTGACCTCCTGGGCTTGAGTGATCCTCCTGCCTCAGCCTCCCAAGTAGCTAGGACTAAAAGTGTGCACCACCACACCCAGCTAATATTATTTATTTATTTATTTGGGGAGGAGATGGGGTCTTTCTATGTTGCCCAAGCTGGGCTGGAACCGCTGGCCTCAAGTGATCCTCCTGCCTTGGCCTCCCAAAGTGTTGGGATAATGAGCGTGAATACAGGCGTGAACCACAACACCTGACTGCATATTTGTTACAGGCATATAAATATGTTCTTCTGTGAGGTCAAGAAGAAGCTGCCCTATTTCTATGAACAGTAAAGGAAAGAGGTGTTGGATACAAAGCATATAACACTGGGTTTGGCACATAGTAAGTGCCCAATAAATGCCTTTCCCATTAAATAAACCTATTCAGGCAAAGTGTGATCAGATACTGTTGATAATACTTGGTGACTGGTTTGACAGCTACAAAATAAGATGTTTGCTTAGGTGGGTATCTGCCTTTTCAAAGCTTAAGAGAACACAGAAATACTCTGGTAAAGCTAATGCAGGTGGTGGTTACCCCTTGTCTCCAAAGACAAGAATGCAGAGGTCTTTGCAGTTATGTAGGCCAAAACATCTGTTTTCTAATCCAGCCACAAGAGATACACGGCTTCAGGTCTCTCTGAGATTCAGATCTCTCATCTGAAAACTCTGAATAACACTGCCTACTTCACAGAGTTGTCACGAGCATCAAATGAAGTCATGTTTGTAAAATGTGTATCAAATTGGCTAGTTTATAGCAGGTGTTCATTAAATATCTTTAACAGATTAAATTTTCTTTTCCTTTTCTTTGAGGGAGTGAGTTGGCAAGAGCACAGTAGGGCATCAAGGTGCTCGCTGAGCAGGCAGGAACAACAATTACATGGACCAAACCAACACAACTGGGGATGGTAAAGTCCATGGCAGAATTGGCATGGGCAGCCCATATCCTACTCTAGACCTACCATGAGTTCAGGTTAGCAGCAACAAAATTAATCTCAAATTACTTCCTGTTGAACCTGTCTTATCCTTCTAGGGTCTGCATGGAGTACCAATTAGTGGTACCCAAACACATGTAAGTATCAGAATTACCCAGGGAACTTGGTAAGAATACAGAGGCCCATATCCTATCCCTCTTCTACAATCCAGGGCCTCTGTGTTCTTTAATAGTTCTCCAGGTGATTCTGATATTCTTCTGCATTTGTAAACAACTGGCATAGGTAAGATAGATGCAGCAGACATGGCTGAGGTCCCTCCTCTGGCTCCAGTCACACCTGGAGTAGAGAGTTCTAGTGCACTGTCCAGTTTTCTGACAGCAATGTCTTGGACTTCCGCCCTAGTTCTCTTTTGGTGCCAAAGACTGTGGCCAGAGTGAGCTTCAGCAGAATAATGTTTGACCAATGGGGAATATAAGTCAGTGGATCAATTCTTCCTAGCCACCCTCTGGTAGATAGTTTTGGGAAAAGCATTCTGTGGACCCTCAAGAGGTTTCAGTAGAGTAATTCACCATTCTCCACAGCAGCAGTCTCGAAAAAATATACTCATATTGGATTTTTATGCCCAATATGAGATTATATATTCTTATTGGATTCCTCCCCGACCCTGTATTCATCCCACACTTATGGAAACTCACTCCTGTTTCCTAGAGCCACCTCCCAAGTGAACTCTTGCACACAAGCCCTTACCTCAGGTGCTGCTTCGGGGAAGCCACAAACTAAGGCAATGATGCAGTGGCTGAAAACATGTCTGGGACTGAGCAGAACATCTAGCTTCCACCAGGAAGCTTGTATCACATGCAATGCAATGACACAGCAAATTAAAAATAAATGAAGCTCCAAAGGGCAAGGGAGTTTTTGGTCAGAACTGTACCCAGTGGCACACTGTGGAAAAGGGAGGCATGCACAAAACTGGACCAAGTGTGTATGGTCTGTTTGAGCAGACAACAGTTCAGGCCCTGGATTCTCTTACACAGATGCCAACAAGAGCAAAGGTATCATCTGAGAATACTGATAGAATATTTGATATGTCCAAAAAAACACATCCTTGGAACAAAAATCATCTTTGCTGGTGTGCAGTAAGAATTAATTTTGTCCAAAGAAAGATTTGGCCTTTTTCCCTGGGCTCCTGGGAGGTAAATCTCTAAGACCTTGGAATGTCCTTGCCTTACACGAGCTCCTTTGTTTTCCTGGAGGCCTTGGGCCACATCAGATTATCTATGCTAACAATGTGATTTATGGTGGAGCAACATGTTATTTATTCTTGGGCAACATGTTACCGTTCTGACCTCTGGAGGGACTGGAGACTATGATCAGCCATGTGGTAAGTCATGTCAGTGTGACCAAGTCCCCATAAAACTCAGGACACTAAAACGTAGGTGAGCATCTCTAGTTGGTGATCCTCCATGTACACTGTCACTCATCATTGCTGGGAGAAGTAGGCACAGTCTGCACCACTGCACTGGGAGAGGACAACTGCAGCTTGCACATTTTGATGTCTCCCAAATCTGCCTTATGTGACTCTTCCCTTTATTAATTGTCATCTGTATTCTTTTGCTGTCATAAGGTACAACTGTGAATATAATGACTTTTCTGAGTTTCTGTGAATACCTCTATCAAACCAGCAAGCATAAGCATAATCTTGGAGCTTCCTGAATTTGCAGTTGGTATCAGAAGTGAGGATGGTCATGGGGACTCCAAAACTTTTCAGCTTATACTTATAAGAAAGAGAGTGCAGACTTGATAGTAGACTCAAAACAAACAAAAAAATCTACTAATGAATAATAGTAAGCCACTGCTTTACTTATTACAAAGGACAAATGCTCCATAACTACTTAAAAGCAGGTATTATATTTCAATTAATCTGATAAACCAGAATTCAGATCATTAATGGCTGATAGAACATTCTTGTTGAACAGTCCTGATTTAAATAAAATTGGCTGGTGGTTAAGTGAATGTGATCATGCTCTTTGAATTTTGATAGTAATTCAGGTCCAGCAAGAATTATCACAACTTCCTCTCCGAAAGGCATAATTGGAACTGAGGCTAAGCTGGATTAGTTAGGTCCAACTTTTCACAAAGCTGTTGATTGCCATCTCATAACTAGAGAAGATTGGTTTTCTATTTAGATTTACATAACTGGTTATATGAATATACTTTAATATGATAGTGAAATTCCTTCACTATCTTATAAAGTAGAGTAAGACTCACCTGTATTTAAATTTGCGTTCACCAGTCCATCTAAATGTAAAGGGTGAAGATTTGATTGCCATTTTATTTTATTTTATTTGGTCTTTTAGATGTCAATTTCACAAAAATTTCTTGCATCTAAATTATTGTTTATTACATAGTTTATATATAATATCAAAAAATATTTAACACTTTTTACATTTTATAGATAATCTACAAGATTTGATGATTTTAAAGGTCAAAATGACAAACTGTGGTAGCAAGTGAGAACTTGCTTTTGAATTGTTTACTATTACACTAGGTTATAATTCAGGCTTATGCCTATGTAGTTATTAAAAATAAATAAAATTGTAGAAACGCCGTATGTGCATGATTAGTAATGGGAGTTTTATAAACTCGTTAGAATGTAGAGAAGTACCATCAGCACAGATTTGTAAGTGATGTCATATTAAGGCTTTAAAGTTTTTTAAAATTTTTAAAAAGCAAAAAAACATTCCTGGTGTGGTAGTTCCTAAGATGGCTTCCAGTGAGCTCTGTTTCCTGGTATTTACACCTTTGTTTAATTTCTTCCCCCTGAGCATGAGCTGGAGTTAATGGCTTGCTTCTAAGAGATGCCACTTCCAAGATGAGGTTGTAAAAGTCAGTGACTTCTATTTTGCTCACATTCTGGGGCTGTCTTGTTTGCTTATTCTGGAAGCCAGCTGCCATGTTCTGAGCCACCCCGTGGAGAGCCCACAAGGACAGCCTCCAGGCAACAGCCTGCAAGGAATTGAGGCCTTCACTCCAATAGCCAGCGAGGAACAGAATCCTGCCAACAACTATATGAGCTTGGAAGCGGATCCACTCTCACTCGAACACTGGGGTGTCTGCAATTTTCTCCTAGTAAGCAACCCAGAGCCAGAGGACCCAGAGAAGCTATAAGGAATTGTGAAACAGTAAATGCTATTGTGTTAAACCATTAAGTTTTGGAATAATTTGCTATGCAGCAGTAGATAATATATCTAGGCTTAAATCTCAGCTTCATTCCTTTGGAGTAGTATGATTGTTTATAGGTTATTTAAGCTTTATATGCCTTCATTGAATTATTTGTAAGCTTTGGGAAAAGAGTAGTGCCTAGCTTATAAGGATATTGTAAGAACCAGTAAAATATATTAATCCATGGGAGGACAAAATAGAAGAAGCACAATGCATGTTAATTTTCATTCATACTGTCTCAGGAACTGTGTGGAATGACAATGACTGCTACCTGCAAGGTGACAGGAAGTGGGGTCTTCCAAGCTGAGACAGAGTCACTTCTTCAACGATGCCATCTAATGAGCCTATCAGTTGGATCTGATATTATCCAAATGATTAATTCAAATAATCTGGGGGGAAAAAGAGATATGTTGAAATTGAGTACCCAGTTTTCTATTTTGCACCAATGATTCAAAAAATAATTATAAAACCAAATATTTAAATATTTAGCACCAAATATTTCAAGTATAATTGTGACATCCGATAGACATATTAAGTTCCTAAGATGTTAGCATCTCATTTTGAATACAGGCTGAAGTCAGAGGTCAATATTAGTGGTAATTAGAAAATATATATAAAGGAACTTAATATTCTCTCCTTCTTGTTAGTTTTGCATTTTGGACTATTTAAGTATCCAAGAGGTGTGAATTAGGATTTACGTTTGTCATAAAACAAATGAAATAAACTTATTGAATTTATCAGATTATCATCTTACTGTAACACATTAATTAAATATTACCTGTTACATATTTGTGTCTATAATTACTATCCAGTAAGTGTTAAACCAAGTCGAGTATTCTTGCAAATCAAACTATACAGTCCAAGTAAATTTTTACCTTCAAATCTTTTTTCTGGCCATTTGTCTTTTTCTTTTAATCATACATTTTCTTTGGAGTTGTAAAAAGAGCAAAGTCATACATTTGAGTAAGTGCAGATGGCCAAGATTAAGAGAACATTCAGGCTAGGGTCCCTCCAACATAATTTAATTTAGGGGTTCGAGAGTTCCAGAAACCTTTCTGCTGGGGTGGAAAGGCATTTTAGGAGGACGTGAGTAACTGGCAGCCCTTGCCGAAGTAATTTGTATTCTCTTTCCAGCCAACTGCAATAACATCAACTTCAAGTGATAAGGATACTGCTAAATTTGCTTTAATTAATGTCAGGTTCCTGAGTAATAAATCACTATTAATTCTTGAGTTAGTTTTTTGGAAATGGCTTAGCGTTTTTGGCTGTCGCTGAAATTTGGCTGGGAAAGTCTTCACTTGTGGAGGCCTACCTGCTCAATTATTTACTTTACTGTTCTTAGCTTTTCAAGGTGAAGATTTCATGAGGGCTGAAGGTCCATGAAATTACTCTCATTTTCTTTTGCAATTTTCCCGAAGAGTAGAATTTCATAACCTAATGTGGAATTCGAAAAAGGAAAACATCTATATGATAGAAAATAACTGAACTTCTGACTTCATTTTTCAATATTTTCTGGCGATGGCAAGTAGGATACACAAAATCTGTATTTTCTTCCTCTCTTCTCCTTATAATTTAGAGATGCATTTCTGAGTTGCGTAATTTCTAGAAAAGAATGTGCATACGTGTGCATGTGCGTGTGCAAGTGCTTGTGTATGGGTGCGTGCGTGTGCGTGGGTGTGTGCACGTGGATGTGTGCGTGTGTGTGCGTGCATGCATGTGTGTGCACGTGGGTGTGCGTGTGCGCACGTGTGCGTGCGCGTGTGTGCTTGCATGTGTGTGTGCGTGTGTGCATGTGTGTGTGTGAGCGTGTGCGCACGTGTGTGTGCATGTGTGTATAAGTTCTCCTAGCTATTTAGTCTATCTTTAATTCAACTTCACTGAGCTGGTTGGTCTCATCTAGTCTAACCTTGCAAAGCATCCGCTTTTCAACCAAGGATCCATCTTGTGCAATAGCTTCTTGCTTCTGAGGCTTCCTAGAGTTCTATTTTCAGTTCAATTTTGATTTGTATTTCTTGCTCCCACTGGGTGACTTTATTCTTTGTAGTGTACACTGTCACAGGCATGCAGGAAATATACATAGGCAATCCTAGTCTGGGCTGATCCTACAGATGCTTGATATATTTTGTATTTATGCCTCCTTGATATGTAACCATAGGCCATTTCAAATTTTGTTAAATTTGAAAGATACCAAGTAGCATTATTGATTAGTTAATCCATGGACATCATAAATTCTGAACTCTTTTAATTGGCATATCTTGTATTGGTTCTTCAGATTCTCAGAGAAATGTGTCTGAACCAGGGGAAGAAAGAAACGACTTTCTTAATGCATTACATTTCAATTCAGTGAATATGTTAAGCTACCACATTAGGAACCTGGCCAAGCTCTTTAGTCAATTTTCAATTAATTTTAAGTGGGGGGAGGGGCAAGGGGTGCTGAAAGAGAATTGGGCTGAGAATTAGAGAGCCTGACACTGACATCTGACACTTACCACAGACAATTTACTGAACCTCATTTTCACATCCATTAATTCAGTGAGAGCTGGATGGTTGGGCTAGGGAGTTCCTCATGCCCTTTCCACTGCTAACTTTCTATGAATAATTCTTAATGTCCACCTATAACCAGTCCATTGATTATCAATTTCTTTATTTCACAGGGAGTAGGAACAAAGTAAGCGTATTAAAATTCGGATGGTTGGTTTTTTTTGTTGTTCTTACAACTTCTGGCATATAAGGTTAGGTTTGAAGGAAGAATTAAACCATTTACAAAAATAGAGAAGGAAATTATCTGCAGATTTGTGAACATACACAGCATCTTCTCATTTAGCATATAAAATTTAGAACTGGATTTTTTAAAAATAGAATCTTTGCGAAACAAATGCATCTTTTTCTTTCAATTTTTCTTTGGCTACAAAAATTTCTGAATACTATTCCCCTCAATCATCACTTACAGTTCTTATGAAGCAACTGGCTTCTTAAAAGCTTTGAGTTTACTCATCTCTCGACAGTGATTATAAGAGCCTCATTTGCACTCAATCAAAAAGTATGCCTATTTCAATGTCTTATTATACTTCAATGATTTTCTCGCTTCACCTCAGCAGTGATTTTGCGGGATAAGAGTGGAAACCACTGGAAAACAGAAGACTGAGCAGAATTGTGTAGCACTGTATAAGACATAGGTATGTGATGTTTTAATGGACTCCTCTTTACTCCATTATTGAGGAAGGGATTTCTACTCTGGGGCTAAGGTGAGGGCCAAATACACAATACCTGGCACTGGACTGATGGGATAGACAGCAATTTATTAGTCACATATACTCACAGCCCAGGAGAGGAGGACACTGCATGCCAGGGCGTATATCACCAGGAACAGAGTGAACAACCAGAGGCTGTGGGAGCAGATTTTGTAGTATCAAGAGGGCATGATGTCCTGGTTCCCTTAAGACGATGTGATTGGCTTATTTGAATAATTCCATAGGCTAGCTAGGAACTGAAACCTACTCCCTGATAATAGGCAGGAATTGTGCCTGGTCACCTCACTAAGGAGAGTTATTCAGTTAGGGAGCTTTATTCACAGGAGCAAAGTAAGGAGGAGAACTTGCAGTTAGACCATTTGAGACCCTCCATTTTTAGCAGATGTCAAGCAAAAATAATACTGAATTTTAGTTTTAGTTCTAATGGCACATGGACACATGAGGTTATATATTTTTAAAAAATTTTATCCTAAAGCAAAATTTTGAAAATCAAGAGGATCATATTTAAATAAACTATGGGAAACAATTATTAGTGAGAAATATATACTAATTTTTTTGGAATAATATGTCAGAAGATGTATTCAAGCTTTAATAAATAACATCAAAATCCTGGAGAAAATGTTTTGTTTGGATAGAAAGGGATGGGTGAATTTTAGAATCTTCCAGTTTTAAGCTTTTATCATTTATTATCACCTAATTGATAGTTTGTCTTTCTCAGGGATTTCATTAATAAGTATCTTTTTCTGGTCTTAATTACCCTTCTGTTCTAAAGTTTCTCTGCATAAGTAATCTAAGCTCTTTCTGCATCTTACAAGCTTGAGGTTGCCTTTTCCGGTATTTACTGTCCTTGGTTTTCACAGTGCAAATTTGAATTTATGATTTGAGGTTTGCTCAGCTATTTTGTATATAAGAAAATGCTCTGCAAACAACAATTCAATAGATTAATTTATATGCAATTTATAAATTGCAACACATTTTTAATGAGAAGAAACTACTCAGAAGAATAGTATTAAGGACGAACCTAATGCTATTGAAATACTATTTTTCAATAAGTGCTAGTGTAGTTTACAATCTTCTACGGTAGGAGATGTATTTACCGTGAGCAACTCCCTCAGTTTTCCTGGTACTTGTTTTGGTACTGAAAATATTGCATCCTAGGAAGCCCTTCAGTCCTGAGAAAATCAAGATGGTTGGCCACTCTAGTTGTATTCCCATTAGAACTTATATTTCAGCAGGTCAGAAACAGATACAAGGTGACTGGCATGTATCTTTATAAAAGTATTGTATTTCTTGCTATATCCCCGACACTTACAAGATTTCTGGGTGGGGTGTGTATCTGGTTTTCAAAACATATTTGATGGCAAAATGATTGAGAATATGGCCCACCAGTCAATGTCTAATTAATTCAGAAGGAGAAGGTGTATCTCATTGGAATATCATCTTTATCTGTTAGGAACCATCTCTTCTAATTCATGTGAGATAAAAATAGTTCTCTGATTGGAGAATACCTGGGGAAGTGTGCTGAATCAGTCGAAAGGAATTAGTGTTCCAAAATGTGAATGCTAGTCAGTTTGTAATGAGTTATCATTCAAAATCCCAAGTTAAAAAGTCAGATGCTTGTTTACCATGTTACTCAAGACATCTTTAGTAACATACCCAACCCTCTAAAATCATCAACTTCACTTAACTCTTTGTGAAGATTGCACATGTCCACTGAGGTCTGATGGTGTAGGAGAGGCGCTGCCGGAAACCCACGCTTGAGAAGGGACTCTGAGGCTACCTGCTGCAATCTGTCCAGCAGAGGGCGGTGGCACACCTCTGCAAAGACCAAGGCCCACGCTGGGATGCGCGAGCATGGTCAGCAAGATGCCTAAGGCCGGCCTGCAAGCGCTGAAAAGTAAGAGCAGCGGGAATATTCTATGCAGGAAAGCTCTGAGGTCACTTGATACAAGCACATTGTTATCGTGCGCAAGTTGTGGGCTCTCAGTGAACAGTCTTAAGTCACTCACAAATATATGAAGTCTCATAATTTTACTTTAACCTAAAATAAAGCAAAAACAAGAAATAATCATTCCTGAGGGCCAATGTACTAACTCCAAAGCTCATTATAAAAAAAAAAAAAATACAAACACTAAATACTCAAAACCAAGACAAAACACAAATGTATAAAGTTTAAAGCAAAAATCCTAATCATTTTTTCTAACTTCTGATGATATCGAACACGTTTAGTGCCTTAAAGTTTCTCAAACTTACGCTGACATTCTTTTAAACATATAGGCTTTTTGAGATCTTTAGGACTCTACTAGTTTTGTATTTCGTGCCAAACTCTTGTGGCACAGAACAGTTAAGTGCTTTATGTAAGGACACACAGCTAGATGGAGTAGAGCCAGTTAGTTTGAAAACAGGTCTACTTCTGTCTGCACTCACCTATGGTACTCTCCAATTACATACCACATATTAAATAACATTATATTTATCATTAATGATTACCCATGCTTTTTTTTTTTTGAGACGGAGTCTCGCTCTGTCGCCCAGGCTGGAGTTCAATGGCGCGATCTCGGCTCACTGCAACCTCCGCCTCCCGGGTTCCCACCATTCTCCTGCCTCAGACTCCCGAGTAGCTGGGACTACAGGCGCCGCCACCTCGCCCGGCTAGTTTTTTGTATTTTTTAGTAGAGATGGGGTTTCACCGTGTTAGCCAGGATTGTTTCAATCTCCTGACCTCGTGATCCGCCTTCCTCGGCCTCGCAAAGTGCTGGGATTACAGGCGTGAGCCACTGAGCCCGGCTGATTACCCATGCCTTTAACTGAAGACATGTATTTCTTACAAATATTAAGGTGATTTCACCAAGACTAAACTTGATAGGTAATCTGATTTGTGTCCTAAAATGTCAACTTGCCCTGTAAATAATAATTCAGAAAAAAAAATTGAGTGAAGTGTTACTTTCCAAAGAGCAGGAAAAGTTCTGGGTGCAAGAAAGAAACACTATTTCTAGATATCATTAAGCATTTCTTTAGTACTTTCAGAAAGGACACAAAGAATCTTTGGAAATGAGAAGATAATGGTGAAATGAGGGAGGTTCTGTGCTCGCCAGTGACATTTAATTTCCTTTGCTGAGGATGAAGAGGAAGATGAGGTCTCTGGGGACAGTTCCTGACCTGCTTGTAGCAGGGTGACATTGTTGAATGCTTTTTCTGACTTCCATTTCAGGGTAGTGACAGCTGTTTGGCCTCTCACCCTGGAATCCGCAGTCATTTGCTACCTTACAGCAAAATCTGATCACAGTTAGGGAAAAATGGGTTCTGTGACTTAACATTTACATTCTGCACTAGTGTTCCTGGCCTCTACTATTAAAAAAAAAAAAGGAAGACTCTCAGGGGACTCCCTTTCTCTGGCCTTGGAAGCTACATGGCAAATCTATAGCAAAGCTATTTGAAGTGTACATGTACCTGTGAATGACATGTGGTCTGCTCACCATCAGGAACAGATCTTGTTCAAGCACAATCATCTAATGTGAGCTGCTTGGCTTGGATCTCAGGAATTTAACTGCATGTGCTGTTTGGATTTGTTTGTGTCCGAATATATGTTTAACAGTAACTAATTTTTTTAACTGAGACTTCGCAACGGCAATGAAGAATGTTACTTCAGAATGACCAATCTGTAATTTACAATAAACCATATTTAACTTATTCTATTACGTATATAAAGCATATCTATGCATACATGTATGACATGCCTGGAAACAGTGCTCAGCTTTAACTAAAATGAGATCCCTGGGTCCCCTACTAATCTTTTCTACATTCTTTTTTGTTTTGAGACAGAATCTCACTCTGTCACCTGGCTGGAGTGCAGTGGCATGATCTCGGCTCACTGCAACCTCTACCACCTGGATTCAAGGATTCTCCTGCCTCAGCCTCCTGAGTAGCTGGGACTACAGGCACCCGCCACCACGCCTGGATAATTTTTGTATTTTTAGTAGAGACAGGGTTTCACCATGTTGGCCAGGATGGTCTTGATTTCTTGACCTTGTGATCCACCCTCCTTGGCCTCCCAAAGTGCTGGGATTACAGGTGTGAGCCACCATACCTGGCCCCTACTAATCTTTTCTAGCTATGCACCATTTAGGGGGAAGGTATCTTCAGTTTTGACCCTGATCCTCTTACTGTGTCATTATTTGAATTTTTTTTTTAAATCGTAGGTTGACTTCCCTCTGTGTTCTGTTTTTTTGTGGATTTGCCTCAGTGTAGTCACTTCGTTGAGTCAAGACAGATGTGCTAATTGGAATAATTCTCAGTCTCCCTCTGTTTGCAACCATTTAGAGTTCAGACTTTAAAATACAGCCTTTGCAGCAGAATTTCCACAGCTTGTATTTCTGTTCTTATTTACTACTATACATAGCCCCGCAAGGGCTGGATATGTGAAACTGCTCCATTTCTGTGAATATGTCTATTGTAACTCTTGATTACATAATTCCTCTTCATCTCTACTATACTGGCCCCTTTGAATTGGAATTCAGTATCCCTCTTACGTTTGCACATAGCACACTATACTTGTCTTCTCACAGAACTCATCAAACTTTCTTCAAATTGTCTAATTATTATCTATTTCCCATTCGATTGTAAGGTCTGGGGACAGTAATAGTGCTATCTTTATTGGTTCATTCATGCAACCAGTGAGTTGTTTACTCCTGCCTTCATGCCACTAGTATTTGTTGAGCAGCTACTATGTGCTAGACATGTGACACCCACGTGTGCATGCACACACGCACATGCTCAAACACACAAGATCAAGGTGGACATTTTCCTTGCAATCGTTATGTCATCACTGAGCTTATAGGCTAATGAGGTGGGCAGAGGTTAATCAAATAATCAAACAGACAACATGAATTATCATTAAATGTGATGAAAGAAGGAAAGGTACATGATACCATGAGATTAATAAAAATGTAGCTGGGTGGCAGTAGGTGAAGTGACTTCTGAACTAAAATTTAAACGATGACTAAGAGTTAAGTAGAAAGAGAAGTGGGAAAATAGTATTGCAGGCTACAAAGCTGCAAGGCAGAAAGGGTAAGTTTGAGAAATGGAAGAGCATTGTGGTTGGATAACAGACAGTGAAAAAGACAGGGGTGGTAGATGAAGTTGGATTAACAGGTATGGAACAAATTATACAGGGCCTTGGCAGCCATGTTAGCAGTGTTAGCTTCCATCTTAAGAGTCGGGGAAATCCAGTGGAGCGTTTTAAGCAGGAGAATCACAAGATCCTGTATGAAATTGATCTGGCTCCAGGGCAGAAAATGAATTGGATAGGATCCAAGTGAATGTAGAGTTTTACCAAGGTGGCTCCTACAGCAGTCCAGGCAATAGATGATATAGTTTTAACTGGGATGGTGGGGGTAGAGAAGGCTAGAAATTGCCACATGGTGGGATGAAACTGGGTTCATATAGCTTTCAGCAAAGTGAGGAAAATCTTACAGAAGTGACTGGTTATGAGTGCTGGGCATTACTTAGAATTTTCCCACTGTGCCTTGTTCACAGTTTTATCTCCAGCACCTGACACATGCAGGTTGTTGTGGTTAGTGCTTAATACAATTTTTTTTTTTTCAAGAAAAGACAGAGGAGAGTAAGAAAAGCAAGCAAAAGGGAAATGCATAATCTTACCAGGCTTTTAGTGAAAAGAAAAAAATCTCCAGAGAATTTTCACCACCATTCAAAATTCAGAAATCCTTTGCTGGTGTTTGATAGAAAGTAGCTCTCAAATCGAGTGCAAAATTTGATTATTTGTTTATATAGTGGCTACTTCCAGTGCTGGGTTGACAAGGATGCTGAGACCTGGCCTGGGCTGTATAGAACAGAGAGCTGTGCTCCTTTAACATTGTCTGCCATTGGCATGCAGTATAGCAAAGGCGATGAAATAAGTACCACATGTTGCTGCTTCTACAGGTTACACTATAGCTCATTCCTATGTTGCATCATAATGGAAACTGTCACTGAAGGGTTTTTCTGCTTACCTATTTTATATCTAGTTGTACTTGTGTTACATGTGCTCAGATCACACACATTCATTCATACACACACATTTTGCTGTTGTTTTGTTTTCACTAGAGTTATAATTAGTGAAAAGAACATGGTAGTTCAGTTTACGGGAAAGATCTTCTTCTGACCACCTTAAATGTTGCACTCACTCTGTATAATGGATTCAAAAGACAAATAGTGCTCTCATTATTTCCATGAGAAAAGGATAAATTGGGACAGATTTAAGGACCTATAAACCTAAACCACTCTCCAAAAGCACATTTCATGATTCAGATCACGTCTGCTTGTCCCACATCCATCCCTCATTATTGATCCACTGCCCCCATTTCCAGCAGCTTTGCTCTTTCCACCATCTCAGTTAGTACCTGCCTCTCACGCTAGAACCTTCCACTTCACCAATGATCTGACCTTAACTCCTCTTCCTACAGTATACAGATTCTGTGTAGATTCTCAGACTCATTCCATGGTGACTTCAAAGCTCCTCCTAGAAAAGCTGCAAGCATTTCTTTCTTTTAATTCACTCTCTTTAATTTGTGTCTTCAGGAATCTCTAAAGAATTAAGTGTGTATTTAGCTCCCAAAAGTTCAGAAGTTCAGACTGCCATCTGAACCTTTGAGTATGTTCTATTCACATAGCTAACACACATAGTTAATTTCCTCTGTCATTAGAGATGACATTAATTGCTCCCAAATTCCCATATGCAAGAAGACTAAGCGGAAGCGTGCAAAGCTAATCCCCATCAGTCTCTAGACACCAAAACTCAACAGGAAATCCTAGGAGAAAACATTAAACCCTTGGCAGGCTTAATTTACCCCACTGCAACAATGTTGAAGGTTAAATGACGATATTCCCAACAAGAACATGGTACCATACTGCTTCTGCCTAGAAATACATTGCTACTTCATAGCTCAGAAGAGTAAGTGTGCATGAATATTTGTTTGAATAAGAAGCAGCTGAAAATATATTGTGAAATAAAATAAAAAGAACTGTGTTAGTAACTTCTGGTGCTTATCCTAAGCTGGCTATCCTCATCTTCCTGGCACAAAGGGGAAATTGTACTTCTTTGACTTTTAAATTAAGCTGGACTATGCAACCAGCTCCTGGTAAAGTTTTGTGAGAAGCAATGATACGTGTTGTGTTGTCACTTTCACTCTAGAGCATTTAATTGTTACTGTGAGTATTCTCTTTTCCTGCTGCATCGACTGAGAAAGTGCATGCTACAGACGATACAGCTTCAGTATGGTGGAAAGTAACTCATCTGGGACCACTGAGTGAATGTATGGACAACAGATACCCTGGAGAGTCACCGGAAACTCACAGCAGAATTTACATGAGCAAGAAATAAATGTGGACTACGTTAAACCACTGAAGTTTGGGGTTTGCTACTTGATATGGTTTGGCTTCGTGTCCCCAACCCAGATCTCACCTTGAATTATAGTAAGTCCCATGTGTCAAAGGTAGGACCAGGTGGAGATAATTGAATCATAAGGGTAGTTTTTCCCATGCTGTTCTCATGATAGTGAGTGAGTTCTCACAAGATCTGATGGTTTTATAAGGGGCTTCCCCGTTCCCTAACCTCTCATTCTTCTCTCTCCTGCTGGCTTGTGAAGAAGGAAGTGTTTGCTTCCCTTTCTGCCATGATTGTAAGTTTCCTGAGGCCTCCCCAGCCCTGCAGAACTGTGAGTCAATTAAAGCTTTCCTTTATAAACTACCCAGTCTCAGGATGTCCTTACAGTAGCATGAGAATGAACTAATACACTACTATAGTATACCTGGTCTATTCTGATTAATGCAGTGACCTTAGGGAAATTGTCAATTTTTTAAATCAAGTGGAATAGCACTACCAGGTTTTGGATGGTTATACTAAGGACTTTATGGGAAGCCAGAATAAATGATAATCTACATCTGTTTTCTGGTCATGGCTTGGTTCTGTGTCAGTGAGTTTAGGTTTGGAATGAACTATCCCATGTATCCCAAATATATTGCATTGACTTTTTAGTTGCTTTTATTGAGGTACAATTCACATACAGTATAATTCACCATTTTTTTTTTATTTTTATTTTTTTAAGATGGAGTCTCCCTCTGTCACCCAAGCTGGAGTGCAGTGGCCGGATCTCAGCTGACTGCAAGCTCCGCCTCCCGGGTTTACGCCGTTCTCCTGTCTCAGCCTCCTGAGTAGCTGGGACTACAGGCGCCCGCCACCTCGCCCGGCTAGTTTTTTGTATTTTTTAGTAGAGACGGGGTTTCACCGGGTTAGCCAGGATGGTCTCGATCTCCTGACCTTGTGATTGGCCCGTCTCGGCCTCCCAAAGTGCTGGGATTACATGCTTGAGCCACCGCGCCCGGCCACCATTTTTTTTTAACATGTAGCTTTATAAATCTTGATGAACGTAGGTATTTGTATAACCATTAATATCATCAAGATATACATAGAATATTTCCATCACTCCAAAAATTTCCCTTATACTTCTTTGTAACACATTCTCTACCCTCATACCCAACTCCCTGACAATCACGTCTCTGATCTATGTCCCTTTAAATTTGCTTTTCTCAGATAATCATGTAACTGGAATCACATGGAATATAAGCTTTTGTGTCTAGCTTTCTTCAGTTAGCATGATGTTTTCGAGATTCATCCATGTTGTTGCATCAGTTGTTCACCTAGTTTGCTTCTGAGTGGTACTTTGTTTTACGGAGTTATCACAATTTGTTTATCCATTCACCCCATCACTAATGATGAACATTCGTGTTGTTTTCAGTTTGAGGCAATTATGAGTAAAAAGGCCGTGAACATTCACATAGAGGTTTTTATGGAGACATGGGTTTTCATTACTCTTAGGTAAATACTTAGAGGATCTATTGATTGATCATATGTTAAGTGTGTACTTATTTTTCAAAATTATGTTTCAAAGTGATGATAATGTTTGCATTACTACTAGAAAAATGTATGAGTTTGAGATGTTCCACACCTTTACTGTACTTTGTATTTTCAGCTTTTAAAGTTTTATCCACTCTAGTATAAGTGTAGTAATATCTTACTTTGATTTTAACTGGGATTTCCCTAATGACTTGTGGTATTGGGTGTCTTTTCATGTGCTTACTTACCACTTGGATTTCTTCCTTGGTGAGTTGTTTATTCAAGTTTTTTGTTAATATTTTTTATATTTGGTTTTGTGTCTTCTTTTATTATTCAGTTATAGATATTCTAGATATTTTAGTTTATATGTTTTAAACATAACTCCCTTTTAATGTGTGTAAAGTAAACACTGCATCATTTTTTAAATTAGATATACTCAGTCAAATGGGAGAATATTGAAGGGCAGTGGTACAGTACAGGCCTGGGAAAGAAGGATCATTTTTATCCCTTTCCCTTCCCAGAGACTTGGAGAGAAGAACAATGCATAGAGACAACATATGTAGCCTCATGCTTTTTATGTACAAATAGTGGAATTTTTCCATTTTCCATTTTCTTTCTTCTCTATCTTCTCTATATCTTTGTCACCATGTTAAGGTAGCATCCAACCACATGCCCCAAATCATCAATACCTTATGCCAATTCAGGGTGACTTAAAGATGCTTTGTAGGTACTCTTATGCATAAAAGTAAGATTAAAATATTTCAGCATATTCTCTCACTATGACATCTTATGCTATTCTGAAATTAAGAGTTTACTAAAATTATACTTGATCATGATGAATCTTTCTAAAACCACTTAAGGAAATAGGAAGAATTTCTTATATTCTGGAAATTTTGCCTGTGATGATAATTGTCATTGATTGTTATCCTTAGAATCAAAGGGATTCATCACAAAACAACTTTTTATGGTAATGAGGAAGCAGATCATTCAAGTTTGTTTTTCTTCCTCAAGAATTCTTTGTAAATTGTTTGGAAAATTTTAGTAGCCTTATTTTCTATATTAATTTTTGAATATTTAAAATAAATCATTTCTAGGTTTGAAAATTATCACCTGCCTGAGGCAAATAACTAACTAAACAAAGGAATTCTAATACTTGAATTGTAATTTCCCACATAGTTTATGTATTTTTGTTCGATCTCTCTTGGGTTAGGAAGAGCTGAACTCAGAAGTTTGTTTCCATCTGTCATCAATAATATTTATAATAGTTCAATTACATTTCATTTATTATTTATGAATATTGAGAGATAAAAAGATTTTTCCTACATTGGAGTAGATAGGCATGTCATGATTAAGAAATTAATCACTTAAGCACCACCTTAAAAATTGATTCAAAAATATTGTGAATTAAAAAAATAAATACTGTGTGGTCAAGACTATCCCAGGGAAAGTATTCACTTTATGCAATTTAAATATCATCAGCCCCTTAGTGAAAACCTGCTTCTATGAGGGAGCATTACATGGTTTTCACCATGTTTGATTTATGTCACACAAAATAATCCTCCTCCCCTTTCTATTATCTGTCCAATGATAACTTTAAATTCTTTACTCTGGACTAACCAAATTTTTATGTATTGTCATGTATTAACGTTTAGTCTCAATATGACTTAATATATAATGAAAGTAAATATGATTGAAGCAGAACTTGTAAAATGCGGAAGAAAGATGTGGATCCCAAAGGCCATAAAGACAAACTAGGAGACTAAAAAGCATAGTTTACCAAAAGTCTTTGGAGCCAAATGTCTTATTTCTTAACATGAAGTCTTTAGGGAATTGGATCATCTCAAATAAAAAGAGACATGAGAAAAGTGAAACAATCACAGAAATAATCATTTGTTGAATATCTACTACATACCAGACCCTATTCTTCATGCTTTATATGCATTAACTCGCGATCTTTACAGCAACTTAATGAGGTTGTTACTATTATTAGACCCATTTTACAGAGTAGAAAACCAGAGTCACACAGTCGGTAACTGACAGAGTCACAATTGCATCCTAGCAGTTGGGCTACTGAGCCCTTGGTTTTACTCAGTATGCTATGCTACCTCTCAATTAAGTTGATTAATAGCTCAAAAAGATGTTCTCTCATAATAAATTATTATAATTGTTATTTGAAATTGGTATTGTTAGCTATAACTCTAGAAAAAAACTGATTTCTGTTTTCAAAGAATGTTTAGCTAATGGGTCATCTATAGATTGGATCTGTAAAGTAATGCAATTTATTAAAGCACCAACATTTATAAATCCAAATGCTTATTGTCCTTCTCAGAGTGGTTACCTTGAGAGACCTTATATTTATGGCATGGATGCTATCATTACTCAAAATATTTTTGCTTTATCTTTTTAAATTGTCTTGGAAAACTGGGGATCTTAAAAATATTTCTGATGGTAGTAACATTAAACTTTCATTTTATTTTATTATTTTATTATTTTAATTGATTAATTTATTTTTGAGATGGAGTCTCACTGTGTTGCCCAGGCTAGAGTGCAGTGGCATGATCTTGGCTCACTGCAACCTCTGCCACCTAGGTTCAAGCAATTCTCATGACTCAGCCTCCCAAATAGCTGGGATTACGGGTGATCACCACCATGCCCAGCTAATTTTTGTATTTTTAATAGAGAGAGGGTTTCACCATGTTGACCAGGCTGGTCTTGAACTCCTGACCTCAAGTGACCCACCTGCCTCAGCCTCCCAAAGTGTTGGGATTACAGGCATGGGCCACTGTGCCTGGCCATATTAAATTTTTAAATGTGGATTTGAATGCTGGAAACAAGTTTGGTAGATAAAAATCCAGTTAACCAAAATAAGATATAACTCTAAACAAAAATGAGTTCTTGCAGAGACTCAGGATGGCCTTTATTTCAGGTCTAAAACATTTAAAATGGTTGGAGAACAGGGCAATGACAATTTTGGAGTTTACTAAATTGTCTAGCTTACTAAGGTGTCTACAACCTTGAAGCCAACTTTTGTTAATGTACGTTCTGATATGTTTTATTAAAACAGACAATATTAATAGCTCATAGATCTGTGTCCAATATCTTGCTTTAACTCATAAGTGGGTTGGATGTTTCTGAATTAATAATAAAACCACTGTTTCAGTGTTCCATGTTGATCCTAATAGCAATAAAGGTGAATCATTGATTTTTTTATATTTGTATACAGAGGTGGTTTTTCTGCAATTTTACTTCATTAATGGATATCATATGTATTTCTCTGCCAAACCCTGTTATGAAGGAATTCACTTCTGCCTATCTGGTTGAAATGAGCAGATTTCTGCCTGTTTTTGAATAACAGATAAGTAAATGGGAGAGCATGAACTAAGACAGACTCTTTTCTTATCACTTGCTATGTGAGTAGAGACTGGGCCATTGAAAATTATGTGTACCCTGAGAAAATGTTCCATTAACTCATTCTTCTGAACTGAAATAAAATAAAACATTTTTATAATATTTTCAGAGCATGAGTTTTAGCCATAGAAATCAAAGTTATTATTCAGATGAATTGTAGTGTTTCAGTGTAATTTCTAATAGTCCCATCTAGAAAGTAGACCAGTGGTTTCTAACCAAGAACAATTTCCTGATCCCAGGGACATTTGGGAATTTCTAGAGGCATGTTTTATTGACACAACTGGTGGAATGCTACTGGCACCTGGGGAGTGGAGGCCAGGGATGCTGCTAAACACAATACAATGAACAGCAAATCCTCTCACAAGAAAGAATTATCCAGCCCCAAACGTCAATCATGCTGTGACTGAAAAACTTTGGTCTAGAAGAACTACCAATGAAGACAATAATAATAAATTAAAGTGATAACTTAAAAAATAGACACAAAGTTAAAGTAAACAGAATATTTAAAATAAACATTTAGAGTATCAAATGTAATACCACAAATTATTTACCTCTTCAAATCTGAAGATGAGTCACTCACTGTAGTGAATGGAATGATGGCTTCCACATAAGATATGTCCACCTGGAACCTGGGAATGTGACCTTATTTGGAAAAGGGATCTTTGCAGAGATAATTAAGTCAAGGATCTCAAGATGAGATCATCTGGAATTATCTTGATTGGTTCTAAATTCAATGAAAAATGTCCTGATACATAGAAAGGGAGAAAACACAGGGGAGAGATCATACGAAGACAGAGGCAGAAATTGGAGTTACGTAGCTACAAGTCAAGAATCTGGAATTGAAGACAAGATTCTTGTCTATTCTCCCCCAGAGTCTTTGAAAACCTGTTGACACCTTGATTTCAGACTCTTGCCTCCACAAATATAAAAGAATGATTTTCTGTAATCTTGAGCCACCAGTTTGTAATTCGTTATGACAGCCATCGGAAACTAACACACCTGCTAATTATCCCTGCTCAAAAGAACTCAGGAAAAAAAGAAAAAAAAAGTGAGTGAACACTTCAGGGGCATAGGAGGTTTGAAATAGTTGGAAGGATCAGATGTACCTGTCTGAACCTTTAACTTTGCCAACAGAATGGGTCAAAAGGACTTCTAAGCCAAATCAGTCTCCCGGGGAGCCCTCTACTGGACATAATGTTCAGCCAGATTGAACTGGCTGTGAGGGATGAACTCTATATAGATACTTATCCAAAAGCCAAGACCAGAACCAAAATATATCTAAAAGGTCAAGGCCAGAGAGGTGAAGTTCGTTAGGACGTTTATCCTGTTTCATCTTGAATGTGAAGAACATAGTATAGTATGTAGCACACCTAAACAGAAATAAGCCCTATCACAAGAGGAAACTTTAAGGATCACTCTTTACTTGTTTTTCTCCATTCAGAACATCAGAAACATAAATCTGGTGTAGAAGGCTTTCTAAATCCAAGGTTCATTCATTCAGCAAATATTCATTGGGTCTGCTGTTCTACATTATCTGTCCATCGAATCCTAACAGTAGATTCTTCAGCTCCAGGCTTTATGAAGAGGACAAATGGGTTTGTTAGTAGTGATTGATTCACAAATTACCATAATTTCTTGGACATGATATGGGCAAATATGGGCATCAGAGTTTGACTCTCCACTTTCTCTGGGGTAAGAAGCTGGTAGCAATCTTTAATCAGCATTACTGTAGGGAACAGCATTTTAAAAAATTATTCGTTGCCTTACAAAGTCTGCCTTGGAATGTGTGTGTGTATGTGTGTGTGTGTAAAGACCTTATTGCTAATTAGACTTAGTGTTCATATGCATTTATTCCAAATGCAATTTTTAATTATTTATAGTTTTACTTGATTTTTATGGAGGATTTGTTTTCCTTTACTATTTCTTAGAGTACTGTGTGAGGCTGTGTGATACTCAGTGCTACATATACTTCATTGCATGGCTGTAAGCTCAGCATTTACATCCCTGGAGCAGTGTGGAAAGGGTTCTTTAAATCCCCTTTGGTAGCAAAAGTCACTCACTGCTCAGCATGTAATTAACAAGCTGATTCACTGTTGGTTGGAAACTTGGGCGCCATGCTTCCTGTGTAACATCATTAACTGCCTCCTGAGCAGTGGCCTATCAGCCTTCTCAGTTCAGTGGTGACTTGGGCAGGAACAGCACTGTATAGTCACTTCATAGCCAAAGATTTTCATGTGGGATACAAACAGATGATTATGTCTAAGGAGTGACATAGAGGTTGGTGATTTAGGAAGGTTTCACTATCTTTCTTGACATCTTCTTTGAAATATTAGGAATTTATTCCATTATTTCTACTTTTTAAAAACACATTGGTCTAGATATTTAAAAAATCAAAACAATGTTTTAAAACTTTTCCTAGAGTTACTTATTAGGCTTACAGCTTTACCGCCTCTTACAATTGAGTATCTTAGGCTTTCTGCCCAAGGGATGTTTTTCTTTTATAAGCTGAATGTTGTCCATATTCACCATTAAATTTAAATTTTCCAAGGATTAATCATTTATTTGTCACTTTTTCTTTCTTTTTCCTGCTGCCTGCTTTGGACTTACTTTTCTGTGTGAGCGTGTGTGTGTGTGTGTTTCCTCTTTACCTTCAAGGAGTAGAGAAAGAAAAGAGATGAAAGACAAATCAGGTAACTTTACCATTCTATTTAATGTTTTACAGACATGGAAAAGGAGCCAAATTCAATGGTTAAAGTACAAATGTATCTCTGCATTAAGTTACCAATGCTTAGCCCTGTTCATCAATACTGATACCCATGTTGACTGCAGTGAAAAATGTCCTCATGTGCATTTTAATTTTGAATAGCTGCCTTTTAGGGTAAAGGGGTTCTGCTGGCAGCCCCTGATGCATTTGTGGGCAAGCTGGGAAATCGTTTCCTAATAATAAGACGGTGGAAAGGCAACACTGTTGTCCCACTTTGAGAATCCCTTCCAAGTTACTAAAATGTGCTTTGAAATCATTTATAAAACATAAATAATAGATGGTGAATCATCCTATTCAGTATTGTCACATATCTCTGCCATGATATCCACTGTTCAGCAACTCATATATTTCTTTCTGATTAAACATAGTTTTTTTTTTTTTTTTTTTTTTTTTTTTTTTACAGAGTCTTGCTCTATTTCTCAGGCTAGAGTGCAGTGGCACCATCTCAGCTCACTGCAATCTCTGCCTCCTGGGTTCAAGCACTTCTCCTGCCTCAGCCTCCCTAGTAGCTGGGATTGCAGATGCACACCACCACACTCAGCTAATTTTTATATTTTTAGTGGAAACGGAGTTTCACCATATTGGCCAGGCTGGTCTCAAACTCCTGACCTTGGGATCCTCCCACCTCAGCCTCTCAAAGTGCCGGGATTACAGGCATGAGCCACCACACCCAGACTAAAATTCTACTCTTTTTCTACTTAGCATTTGTAAATGGAATCCAATCATTCTCTTTCTTCTGAATGAACTGAATTAATCTTCGTTTGGGTTGAAAAAGAGTAGAATTTTAAGACCACACTCAATTCCCCTGTGTGGCACTGAGAAGGGAGGGTCGTTAAGGAAACTAGTTACAAGGAAAGTAGAGCTTTGGCATTTTTCACATTTTTATTTGTTTGCAAAGATGCACATGCTTTATAGCTTTGTAGAGATGCCACATAAATCATTATATACAGGGGTCTCTCATTTCTTCTTCTAGAACCTGTACATGGTTCTGCAGCCAATATTTTACAGATTGCATTTTACCTCTATAGTGCAACTCTGAGAGCATGTCCCATATCTTTAGCCCGTGATCCTCAATTACCAGATACAGCCAGATTTTTAAATAAATGACTAAAAGTAAGAGAATTCTCAAAATTTCTTATACTCATTCCTTTAAGCCAAAACTTTAAAAGATGCTAACCATTTCAAAAGAAACTTTGCCAGAATAAATTCTTCTGTGCTTTTAAAAGCAGAGAATGCAATTCTGGTTCGTATTGTGGACTTAGGGTAGACTTCTATCCTAGTCAAACGGCAAAGCAGACCAGAGTGGAGCACTGTCCCTGGGAGACGGAGGTGTGGAGAATTCCTTGTCTAGATGCCCATAGAAATACTATGCATTTTGACTTTCATTCCATACTCAACAAATATTTATTGGGCACTGGTGTGCTAGAGATTATGCTGATAACTGAGGCTACAAGGCTACAAAGGCACTAACTCTGCTCTCAAAAATTTACAAGTCAGTAAAGGACAAAGACAAACAAATGTCTGGCATATAGTTACCATTTGGGAAATGCTTCTAATAGAGGTGTGAACAGAGCTCTCCTGAGAGAATCAAGAAATAATTTTTACATTTTCTTTTATTGAAAAGATCTGTATTGCCTGTTCTGATCGTAAACAGGCTTGTAAAAAGTTTAGCTAATATTTCAAAAGTGTAAGAAGAAAATAAGACCACTTGTAAGCTCATTACTAGAAAATAACCACAAATTCCATTTTGGTACAGTTTCTTCTGATTTTTTGTGGGGATTGTTGCATACAGTGGAGTGTATGTGTGTGTGTATGTGTGCGCATGTGTTTTTACCAGATTGTCTGCCACAAGGCAGACCCCCAGTCTACATAGCCATCCTGCCCACTTTGCAATTTCCTGCTTTCTGTCTCTATTGGGTGGGAAACGAGACAACCAAACTTGTTTGCACGGTGTCTAAAAGAAGAGCAAATTACACTGAGTGCAAGTCTGAGGGCCTCTTCTCAGAGAAAAGAGCATGAGCTTTAGCACATGGTTTCTATTTTGAGTCCTCAGAGGCCTTTTTTCCCTTGCTTCCTGGGCTTCAGCTGTGTTCCTGGTACTTGAGGTTATTGGAGAGATGACCTCTCCATAAGCGAGCTGCTTTTTTCTAAATGTAGTTCCTGACTTTTAGCAACTAATGAGAATTTGGCAATGCCCGGCTATCAATAGCTTGTCACTATTAAGCAGTGAGCAAAAGCGGCCTCAATTTTAAGCCTCTACTTTACCCCAGGAGAAGCCTGCCAATCTGCTCATAAAAGACACGTGGCCATTGGAACCCAATGCTAGTTCTATTTGTTCTGTGTGAGCCTTCATCTAGGGTTGCCAGATAAAATATAGGACACCCAGTTAAATATGAGTTTAAATAAACAATGGGTGATTTTAAAATATAAGGATGTCTCATGCAATATTTGAAACATCCTTGTACTAAAAAACTGTGCCTTGTTTTATCTGAAATTCAAATGTATCCAAGTGTTCTGTATTTTTATTTACTAAGTCTGACAATTTTACCCCATCTATTCCAGGCACCAAATCACCGTCATCAAACTCTTCCCCTCCCTCTTTTACTCTTTTCTCGTTACTCACAAGGCTGGCCAGACAGGCTCAGTTCACACAAGGCTGGCCAGAGAGGCTCAGTTCACACAAGGCTGGCCAGAGAGGCTCAGTTCAGTTGCATAGAATTCACTTCCTACTTGGCTGTGATTCAGTTTAAACAGAAGACATGTTTGGTAATGGAATAATCTAGTTTAAATAAATGAAATATCTTAACATAAATGCAGAACCTCATTCTAAGACAGTTAAATTGAGGTCAAATATATATGTGTGAATAGATAGATAGAGAAGATCATTATGATTTTATAAGAAACAATTATTTCCACCTTAAGTTCATAATCTAAATCATAAGGATTTGAACAGAAAGTTTTGGAGGCTTCCAACAAAGGTTAAGTTTCAAAATTATGGGGAAAGTTGCCCAGAAAATAACTTTTCTCAATGTTTTTTTAATGATTCTAAAACCATAGTCAAGGAAATTTGTCTATTAATGCCTTTAAATCTACTGCTAGCACTAAGCCAAGTGCACTGAGATGATTGATCTCATTTCTTCCCCATGACGACAGTGATTATGCTTTTTAGATAATACCTGTACAGAATTGGAGAATTTAGAGGTTTTTTGCCTATTCAATGTCTAAAATTCCGAGTTATTCTCTTATCTTAAAGTCAAAGAAGGCATAGTAAACAGTTTGTCCTGGATTAGAATTTGACCTCCGATCCTTATTTTTCAGACTGTACAGAAATACCTTAAATGCTCTGAGCTCCAGTTCCAGTATCTGAACAAAAGGGTGGTGATACCTGAGGATTTATGAGGCTTAAATGAGGTGACATATGCAAAAATATCTGGCCTGGCACAGTGGTTACCCAATAAACATCATCATTGCAGTTCTTTTGGGATGTAATTACTGTTAGACACTAAGATATCTGGAAATTAGAGCGACACACATATGAACAGTCAGTTCCTGCTTCTTGTGGTAAATCCTGGACTGCATCATTCATGTGTTCCCTCCTTTCTTCCTTTGCTTCTACATATCATAAGGCATGTTACGTTACTCTGCAGTCCTTAATCTTACGATGTTCCTTTCACCTCTTGCCAAATTCCCAAAGCCATATATAGAGGATGGTTTTCTCTTCAGTCTCTAACCTCTTAAGTTACCCGAGAGCTAATAAATAGAGGTCTTGCATCCATGGCACTGATATTTTGCATACATTCATCTTTCCTCTGAAAATAGGCACTACTTATTTTTCTCCATTCTGGGTGAAGGAAAAGTGCTATAACCTGATATCACCTAAAAATAAAGTTTGGCCAATACTATGCAGGTTTCATGTAAGTTCATCTTCAATGAAAGATAAAATGACTAAATTAAATAAAATGTCCTATAAGTGTTAAATAAAAGATATGTATAAGCATGGATTGAAACATAGTAGAAGCAATTATTTTAAACAAAAAAAATGCCGTTCAAAAATGTTACAAAGGTAACCCATTGCCTTATTTGGAAAATTCTGGGGTTATATTGGAGTAACATCAAATTAATATTTTAAAATATATGTTATATCAATATAATTCTATAGCTTTCAATTTGAAACAAAAAAGATAAAATAGGTAGATCTACAGCTGACCTTTTTGCTATTGCTTCAGTTTGTCTTCCCCAAAACTCATGTTGAAATTTAATCCCTAACGTGGCAGTGTTGGGAGGTGAAACCTGCTGGGTGGCGCTTGGGTCACCGGGGGCAAACTTCTCATGAATGGTTTGGTGGTGTTCTCACGTTAGTGAATGAGTTCTTGCTCTGGCCAGACTGGATTAGTTCCTGTGGGAATGAATTAGTTCCTGTGAGAGTGGGTTGTTAAAAAAGCAAAGATGCCTCTTGGGTTTTGCTTCTTTGCACGTGTTTGCTTCCACTTTGATCTATACCATGTTATGATGCAGCACCAAACCCTCACTGGAAGCCAGGGCCATGCTTTTGAATTTCTCAGCCTGCAAAACTGTGAACTAACTAAACCTGTTTTCTTTATAAATTATCCAGACTCAGGTACTCTGTTATAGCAATACAAAATGGATGAAGACACTAAGCCTCCCAGCAACCACCTCTTCCCTGCAGACCGTCTGAGATGTACTGTACAGTGAACAGTAGTGTCTATCACTGAAGTTCTCACCAGCATGTCTATGCTATTTGAGTATCCTCAAATCATGGACCTAAACATTACAAAGTGTCTTGTGCATTTTGCTTCATATTTACTTTTAAAATAGCAGAACTCTGGCATTTTATAGTAGGTGACTGTCTTAGTCTGTTTGTACTAGTATAACAAAATACTGGATACTAGGTAATTTATAAATAGCAGAAATTTATTTTCTCACAGTTCTATAGGCTGGAAAGTCTAAGATCAAGGTGCCAGCAGAGTTGGCATCTGCTGAGGGCTAGTTCCACTGATGGCACCCTCTCACAGTGACAGCCTCACATGGTGGAAGGGGGAAGAGCAAAAAGGGACAAATATGTGTCCTCACCTAGTGGAAGAGATGGAAGGGCAAAATCGGCCTAGCTAGTCCCTTCCAGCACTTTTATCTGATCACTAATCTCATTCATGAGGGTTCTGCCCTCAAGACTTAATCACCTTCTGTATTAGTCCGTTTTCACACTGCTGAAAAAGACATAACCAAAACTGGGTAAATTAAAAAGAAAAAGAGGTTTACTGGACTCACAGTGTCCCGTGACTGGGGAGGCCTCACAATCATGGTGGAAGGTGAAAGGCATGTCTTAAATGGCAGCAGGAAAGAGAGAGAATGAGAACCAAGAGAAAGGGGTTTCCCCTTATAAAACCATCAGATCTCATGAGACTTATTCACTACCATGAGAACAGTATGGGGGAAACTGTTCCCATGGGTATTGAGTATTCAGTTGTCTACCCCCAGGTCCCTCCTACAACATGTGGGAATTACGGGAGCTACAATTCAAGATGAGATTTGGGTGAGGACACAGCCAAACCATATCACTTCTTAAAGATCCCACCTCTTAATACAGTACTATCACACTGGAGTTGAAGTTCCAACATGAACTTTGGATGAGATACAAATATTCAAATCATAGTATCTTTTTACTCACTTTTTTTTTATTTTACTTTAAGTTATGGGATAAATGTGCAGAATGTGCAGGTTTGTTACAAAGGTACACATGTGCCATCGTGGTTTGCTGCATCTATCAACCTTTTTTCCCTCCCTGTGTCCATGTGTTCTCATTGTTCAACTCCCACTTGGTTTTCTGTTTCAGTGTTAACTTGCTGAGGATAATGGCTTCCAGCTTCATCCATGTCCCTGCAAAGGACATTATCTCATTCCATTTTATGGTTGCATAGTATTCCATGGTGTATAGGTACCACATTTTCTTTATCCAGTCTATCACTGATGGACATTTGGATTGGTTCTCTGTCTTTGTTATTGAAAATAGTGCTGCAATAAACATACGTGTACATGTGCTTTATAGTAGAACAATTTATATTCCTTTGGGTATCTACCCAGGAATGGGATTGCTGGGTCAAATGGTATTTCTGGTTCTAGATCCTTGAGGAATTGCCATACTGTCTTTCACAATGGTTGAACTAATTTACATTCCCACCAACAACGTAAAAGTGTTCCCATTTCTCCACAGGCTCACCAGCATCTATTGTTTCTTGACTTTTTAATAATCACCATTCTGACTAGCATGAGATGATATCTCATTGTGGTTTTGATTTGCATTTCTCTAATGATCAATGATGTTAAGCTTTTTAAAATATGTTTGTTGGCTGCATAAATGTCTTCTTTTGGGAAGTGTTTGCTCATATCCTTTGCTCATTTTTTGATGGGGTTGTTTGTTTTCTTGTAAATTTGTTTAAGTTCCTTGTAGATTCTGGATATCAGATGTTTGTCAGATGGGTAGATTGCAAAAGTTTTCTCTCATTCTGTAGGTTGCCTGTTCACTCTGATGATAGTTTCTTTTGCTGTGTAAAAGCTCTTTAATTTAATTAGATCCCATTTGTCAATTTTGGGTTTTGTTGCAATTGCTTTTGGCATTTTCATCATGAAATCTTTGCCGAGGTCTATGTCCTGAATGGTATTGCCTAGGTTTCCTTCTAAGGTTTTTGTGGTTTTAGGTTTTACATTTAAGTCTTAAATCCATCTTGAGTTAACTTTTGTATAAGATATAAGGAAGGGGTCCAGTTTCAGTTTTCTGCATATGGCTAGCCAGTTTTCCCAACGCCATTTATTAAATAGGGAATCTTTTCCCCATTGATTTTTTTGGTCTGGTTTGTCAAAGATCAGATGGTTGTAGATATGTGGTGTTATTTCTGAGGTCCCTGTTCTGTTCCATTGGTCTATATGTCTGTTTTGGTACCAATACCATGCTGTTTTGGTTACTGTAGCCTTGTAGTATAATTTGAAGTCAGGTAGCACGATGCTTCCGACTTTGTCCTTTTTGCTTAGGATTGTCTTGGCTATAAGGGCTCTTTTTTGGTTCCATATGAAATTTAAAGTAGTTTTTTTCTAATTCTGAGAAGACTGTCAATGGTAGTTTGATGGGAGTAGTACTGAATCTTTCACATACTTTGGGCAGTATGGACATTTTCATGATATTGATTCTTCCTATTCATAAGGATGGAATGTTTTTCCATTTGTTTGTGTCCTCTCTTATTTCCTTAAGAAGTAGTTTGCAGTTCTCCTTGAAGAGGTCCTTCATGTCTTTTGTTAGCTGTATTCCTAGGTATTTTATTCTCTTTGTAGCAATTGTGAATGGGAGTTCATTCATGGTTTGACTCTCTGCTTGTCTATTGTTGGTGTATAGGAATGTTTGTGATTTTTGCACATTGATTTCATATCCTGAGACTTTGCTGAAGTTGCTTATCTGCTTAAGGAGTTTTTGGACTGAAACAATGGGGTTATCTAAATATAGAATCATGTTGTCTGCAAACAGAGATGATTTGACTTCTTCTCTTCCTATTTGAATACCTTCTTTCTCTTGCCTGATTGCCCTGGCCAGAACTTGCAATACTATGTTGAATAGGAGCAATGAGAGAGGGCATCCCTGTTTTGTGCCAGTTTTCAAAGACAATACTTCTAGCTTTTGCCTATTCAATATGATATTGGCTGTGGGTTTGTCATAAATGGCTCTTATTATTTTGATATTTGTTCCATCAATACCTAGTTTATTGAGAGTTTTTAACACGAAGGGATGTTGAATTTTATGGAAGGACTTTTCTGCATCTATTGAGATAATCATGTGGTTTTTATTATTGATTCTGTTTATGTGATGGATTATGTTTATCCATTTGCATATGTTGAACCAGCTTTGCATCCCAGGGATGAAGCCAATTTGATCTTGGTGGATAAGCTTTTTGATGTAGTGCTGGTTTTGGTTTGCTGGTATTTTATTAAGATTTTTGCATCCATAACTTACCTTTGTAATCACTCCTTTGTGTAGGATCTAAGAGGAGAAAAGAAAGACTTCAACCCACTCACCAGAAAGGTTCAGCCATATCTGATGTTTTGGAGGTGGGAGAGAGTGATCTCTGAGGACAAAGGAAAGGGAACAATAAGAAGGAACTCACCAAAGAAAAGAGGTGGCACAGTCCAGTGGTCTGGAGTCAGCAATAGGTCCTGGGTGGGGAGGGGGTTAATGGATGTGGGTATGTTTGCCAGCTGATTACAGGAAGTGGACCAAACAACCTTATTTCACCTGGTAGTTGAATGATCCATCAAAGAAAACAAGATAACATTTGGAACTGAAGAAGCTTTGTTCTAGGAGCCCTGGCTGAGTATACTAGAGAAGGAATACTGTTTCTCTCACTTTGCAAGGGTGGCAGTGAGGGTTTTATCTGAATTACATTCTAAGCATGGCAGATTTTCCAGAATAAGAAATATCTTGCTTTTTAGGCAGTGCTGGTTCTGATTTCAGTGACATGGAAAATGCAAGAGCCTCCATATGGTGCAGGCAGGAAGGATAGCAATGAGAGGAGAGTCTTACCCTGGAAGAGGCCTTGGTGTTAGTGCCCGGACCTTTAGAATTCTGGCTCATTCTTTATGGGGGTGAGTGAGAGTGTGAGGTACTGGATGCCTAATCCTTGAGACTCAACCGAAATTGCCATTAGAAGCACTAGCTAAGCCTAATGTAGGATGGGCATCATTTCTACCACCCAATGACTCTCCACCTTCATGACAGAGGCACAGGCCCAGATTCACTGGCATGTTGCATGTGAGACTCCCCTTGTGGCCATAACAGCAGTGGCTATGAAAACAATATTTTAACCTTGGAACAGTTCTCCCATGAATCCAAGGGCCAATGATTGGCGAGTTCTGGGTTGCTAGCCCTAGCAGCAAGCAACAAAGACTAACAAGTGCCCCTGGAGATGTTGGAATACTTGGGTAGGGAAACTATAAAACACTTGACTTCCTACAGTTAAACAGAAGGATAGTTTAGGAACAATACATGTAGGATGTTAATATCCATGAGACTATCTTTATACTTAAATGGTAGGTGGAGTCCACAATGCTCGGACTGATTGTGAACACTTATTATCTCATGTGTTTATTCATTGACGTATCCAGGAACGTTTACTGAACATCTGCTAGATGCTAGACACTGTGCTGTCCTCTGGGGACACATTAGAAATAAGGTAGACATGATCTCTCATTTCCCTGGATGGAATTTGCAGTCTAGCTCTTGCATATCTCCAAGGAAACTTCACTATTTTAAAATCATCTTTTCGTTAATTTAAGGCAACGAAATCCAAGGATTTAAAAATAAAAACCTTGCAAATCTGTGTAATAGTTAGGCATAGACACTACTTTTAGTGTGTAGAAATACTGATTTTTGCTATTGTTTCCTAAAATATGGGTAGAGAGAAGGTGGAGCTCCTTTTATATTCTCGACTGTAGAATGTTCCTTCTTCTTCAAATGGGATGCTCATCGTCTCAATTTTATTTCATGATTTCAGCATCCAGGAATGAATAGGACAGCTGGACAGCGAGTCAGATGAACTAATTCCACCCAGAAATCAAACGGATAGCAGACAGTGCAGCCAAATGATCCTCTCATCCTAAAGGTTGGTGTTAGATATTTCCAATTCATGAGAGATAGGTCAAATGATTTTTCAGCTTCAGACTTTCAGAAAGAAAAACTGCTATTCCATTTTATGATAAATGTGTTTGCTTAAAGTACCACCCACAACATGAAATATAACTTCGTCCTTTGGACCCTCTTTAATGGTATTATGTACATGTCAACACCTGCTATGTCAGGCATTAATAATGAGTCAAATAAAATAAACGCTTATTAGCACTTAAGATGTGTTAGATTTTGCTAGGCAATAAGAAGTTTTTCAACCCTACAAAGGGATAAATAGATAATATACAGTATTGTTCAGACTGTCCAAAAATTATAATCCTATTGGGAAGGTGAAATTAAAACACGTGAAACAAGACTAAACACAAAATATAAAGAAGTGTATAATGAAGTGCTGAAGCATTGGCAAGTGGTAAAGGGAATTAGGGAACATCACTAATGATTGTGACTTTCCAAGAAGGCTTTACAGACCAAACTGCACTTGTGCTGAGTCTTGAGACAATGGCAAGTGTGTCATAGGTGAAAGTAAACAGGAATTTGCAGATAGGATAAAGAAAGGTGTAGGTAGTGGTATAAACTTTCTATGTTTCTAGAGCAATAAGTAAACTGGGCTCACTGGAGGGAGAAATGAAATAAGATCACTAGAAGGGTAAATGCTTTAGGGAGGAGTTGAAAGCTAAACGGAGATGTTTTAGTGTGGGTAATGAATAATAAACCATAGAAGATTCTGTTGCAGTGGAAGCACAAGCTTTAATTAGTGGCTATAGAAGAACTAATCTGAAAACAATATGAGGGCTTGAGGTGAGAAAGATGAGTCAGGGAGACCATTAGGTTACCCAGCCACTGGCCAATGGTGTCATTGCTTCACATATAAAACTCTAGGCTTATCTAAAAGGGATTTGTCGGCATGAACGGATAAGGGTGTAAGTTAGAAAAGAGTAATTCAGTGAAAAGTCCAGAGACTGGGCAAGACAAGGGAGAGCCATGAGTTTGGAAAGTATGAGTTAGAAGGAGAAGACAAAAGGCAGAACATCTACTATTTGGAAGACCCTGGTAACACAATGCTCTGTGTTGGAAAGATTATCTTGGAAATTCTGTTAATAAGCAATAATTAGAGGGCCTTAAAAGAAATTATTAGCAGGGCCCTGACTCTGAATGACCTACACCACCCCGATGAAATGTACACATTATGGAGCAGTGTTTAGAGGAAGAAAAATATTAAGGACAATGTAAACCCCTATCTCCACAAACAGGTCATTAACGGAGATCAACTCTAGATCAAAATGTGAAAAATGCACTATGTTCAAATTAGTATGCAAAATAAAGCATCAGCGTGGAGTGAATTTATGTGATTATGGCATGAATAATTCATTAGTACAAGCAGTACAATTAGCTGCTTAAAATATAATGATATAACTATTGCATTCATGTACAATAAGCCTGACCCAAACTGTAGTAATAGCAAGACTTATTTTGAAAGCAAAAGAAAGCCCCAAATGTGTCAAATCCAAAAGCACTAGCATGTGTTGCTGGTGTGAAAAAAAGTAGTAAGAGGACGGAACAAGTTTATGCCTAAAATTTGCTTTGAAAGGGTGTGATTGCTTATCTGAGCATTTTATCAAACATCAAATAAAATTGCTTTACTCAGCATTGTAATCTAATTGATGTTTGCTAAATATATCTTGACACATTTAAAATTTACTATATAAAACATGTAGATAAACAGTTAAATAGCTAGTTATGCTGAATGAAAAGCATTTTAACTATAGAAAAATCTTTCTCAGGCTTTCGGTAGGTGGAAGCCAGGGTTAAACCGACAGAAGATAATCAATTCATGGGCTGGATCAATAAGTAATGGTATCTGCAGTCTGATTCAACAGCATCTTTACTTTTCAGAATAGAGGTTCAATTCACTTTAAGTCCTGCTTTAATCATTTTCGTGATGAAATTCCATCTGTCTTGGACTTCCACTGTGCTGGTGTAGGCTAAGCTTTCCCATTGAATAGATATTTTGTGGGGGTTTCCTTAGAACTTAATTCTGCTCTTGTTTAAGAGCTGCCATGCTTTTACCTGTAAGAATCCAGGACAGTAATGTACTTCAACTTGGCTTTAGGTAACTTCTAGTTGATTTTGTTTCGACACTAATTAATGGACAACAGTAAAATATGTGAATTGAAACTGGTAAACCAGAGTGATCACTTTTAAAAATACACCAAAAATAATGCAATGTTCTTATCACTGTTCTCGCCATTCTCTTAGCGAGCCATTTTATGAAGGTGAGCAGTGTTGCAGTGAAGTTTGAGGGGCTGCTTTAAGTGAAATCATGCATCTCAAGCAGGAATGCATGTTTATACTGTTTCCCACACTAGCAGTTTCAAGTTACTCATATTTCCCAGTTACAATAAGCAGTGATACATTATTGGGAATCCTTGCACATTTGTAACAATATACACAAAAGTAAACTGACATCCAATGAGTATTGGTGTAACAAGACTCATCTTATGCTTCCTATATATATATAGTCTCTCTTAATTCCCGTAAATACCCTCTATAAGAGACTTTCATTTCTGGCAATACAGTGGGACACACATCCTCTAAAACCAATCTATTGAGAAACATTTAACATGTTGAAGAAAATACACACGTGTGCAAAACACAGCCATGCTTATATTGCTGAGTTGGCAAGAAAAGTCAAGCTAAGCCAAAACATGAGTCCAGAGCAAAGAGTGTGGGCTGAACTAGAGGTAATTTTCAGAATTATCTGAACAGGAGCTTTGATATTAATGAACTACATGTGTTAGGAAGCGATAAAACCTAAGGCCCCCAAAGAAAGAGAACTAGGTTAGAACTTCAAATAAAGCTGGGATTTCAAAAGTTTGCTCATTTAAATGGTTAGTGAGAAACAAAATAAAACCAATAAGTATCTCTTGTAAAGGTTATCATAAAAAAAAAATTAGCTTTGTTCTTTGTCTTGATGAAGGGAAAAAATAAAAACCAAAAGCAAATGTAAACTAATACACTTAGCAAAGTTGCAGGATACAAAATCAACACACAAAAATCAGTTGTATTTCTATAAACTAACAATAAATAATTCAGAAATAAAACTAAAAATAAATTCTTTTTATAAAAGTGTTAAATATTATAAAATACTAGGTGATAAATTTAATAAAGGAGATACAAGACTTGTATACTGAAAACTATTAGATATTGTGGCAAGGAATTAAAGAAGACATAAATAAATGGAAAATCATCCTGTGTTAATGGATTAAAAGACAGTATTGTTAAGTTGGCAATACTACTTAAAATAATCTACAGGTTCAATACAATCCCTATCAAAGTCCCAGTGACATTTTTTTTTTTTTTTTTTTTTTTTTTCTGAAAAAAATGCTAATGAAATTGTAAAGGGCCCTGGCTAACCAAAATAATTTAAAAAGAAGAAAAAAGAGTACTTATATTTATTGATTTTAAAACTTATTACAAAGCTTGAAAAATCAAAACATTATAGCAGGAGAACAAGGGTAAACACATAGACTAATGAAATAAAATTGGGAGTCCAGAGATAAACCTATACATCTATGCACAATTACTTTTCAATAATAGTATCAAAATCATTTAATGGGGAAATATAATTTCTTCAATAAACTGTGTTGGGACAACCAGATATCTACATACCAAAGAATAAAGCTGTTCCTTGATTTCATATATATAAATATTAACTCAAAGCTGATTAATGACCTAAATAGAATAAAAACTATACAACTCTTAGAAGAAAACCTTAGAAGATTAACCGTCTTAATCTTAGGCTTAACAATGCATTGTTAGATATGACACTGAAAGCACAAACAACAAAAGCAAAAAAATAAATAAATTAGACTTCATCAAAACTGAAAATCCCTTTGTGCATCAGAGCACACTACAAAGAGTGACAATACAACCTACAAAATGGAAGCAAATATTTACAAATCATGTATCTAATAAGAGTCTATAGGCAGAATTTATAAAGAACTCTTTTAACTCAACAACAAAATGACAACTCCTTTTAAAAAATGAGGAGGGACTAAGATGGCCACCTTGAAACAACTGTGGTTAGGGGGTCCCACCAAGAAGAACAAAAACAACAGATGAATCCTGCACTGACAACTGAGGTATCCAGGTTCTCTCATTGGCACTGACTAGGCAGTTGGCGCAGCCCATGGAGAGTGAGGAAAAGCAGTGTGGAGCGACGGCCCACGCGGGAGCCACATGGAGCACGGAGAGCTCTCCCCCCGAGCCAAAGCAGGCAGTGAGTGATGGTGCTAACCCGCCTGGGAAAGCACACTTTTTCCTTCTATCTGTGCAACCCGGGGATCAGGAGATCCCATCATGAGCCCATGCCACCAGGACCCCGGGTCCCAAAACCAGAGCTGTGCAAATTCTCAATGGCTGCTTGGCTGGAGATTGTCTAAGACGACTGAGCTCCCACGGGGAGAGGCGGTGGCCATCACTTCGGCTGCGCTGCCTAAGACTACTGAGCTCCCAAGTGTTGGGGGTGGGGTTCGGTCACCGTCACTGCCGTTGCCTGGTGCCTAAGACGACTGAGCTACCGGGAGTGTGGTGGCTGCCATCACTGCAGCTCCACTCTGCCGTTTTCCCCTACTGGGGTGGGGTTTGGACCCAGGAGGAATTCCCCACAGTGCAGCACAGTGGTTGTGGCAGATTGTGGCAACACGGCCTCTTTAGGCTGGACCTTGAACCATCCCTTATCACCAGGTAGGGCCTCCTTGTGAGAATTTCAGCAACTCCAGCCAGGCGTTTATGCACAGAACTCTGATCTCCCTGGCACAGAGACCCTGCAGGAAGGGGTGGCCACAGTCTCCGCGGATCAGTGAACTTATTCTTTTCCCCTGCTGACTCTGAGGAATCCAGGCAGTCTGGACGAGAGAGAGTCCCCCCAGTGTAACGCATCCCCTCCACCAAGGGACAGCCAAAGTGCTTCATTAAGTGGTTCCTGATCCCATGCCTCCTGACTGGGCAAGATCCCCCAAAAGGAGTCACCAGACACCTTATACAGGAGTGTTGCCGCTGACTTCAGCTTGGTGCACCTCTGGGACAGAGCTCCCAGAGGAAGGAGCAGGCAGCCATCTTTACTATTCTGCCTCCACTGGTGACATCTCCAGGAATCATGGGAGGGAGGCAGGTGAATAGGGTATGGAATGGACCCCCAGCAAATGGCAGCAGCCTTACAGAAGAGGGCCTGGCTGTTGAAAGAAAATCAAACAGAAAGCAATAATAACAGTATCAACAAAACGTCCTCATAAAAACTCCATCCAATGGTCAACAGCCTCAAAGACTGAAGCTAAACTCATGAAGATGAGAAAAAGTCAACAAAAAATGCTGAAAACTCAAAAAGCCAGAGTGCCTTTTCTCTTCCAAGTGATCACAACACCTCTCCAGCAAGGGCACAGACCTGGGATGAGGCTGAAATGCATGACGTGACAGAAGTAGGCTTCAGAAGGTGGGTTAATAATGAACTTTGCTGAGCTAAAGGAGCATATTCTAACCCAACACAAGGAAGATAAGAACCATGATAAATATTACAGGAGTTGCTAATCGGAATAACCAGTTTAGAGAGTGTATTAGGGTTCCCTAGAGGGACAGAACTAATAGGATATATATACATATATAAAACTAATAGGATATATATAAATACAGAACTAATAGGATATATATATCAGAACTAATAGGATATATATAGACTAGGATATAGACAGAATTTATATATATATATTATACAATAGGATTATATATATATGATATTATAGGATATATATAGGGGAGTTTATTAAGTATTAACTTATATGATCACAAGGTCCCACAATAGGCTATCTGCAAGCTTGAGGAGCAAGGAGAGCCAGTCCGAGTCCCAAAGCTAAAGAACTTGAAGTCTGATGTTGGAGGGCAGGAAGCATCCAGCACAAGAGACAGATGTAGGCTGGTAGGCTAGGCCAACCTTGCCTTTTCATGTTTTTCTGCCTGCTTTATGTTCACTGGCAACTGATTAGATTGTGCCCACTAGATTAAGGGTGGGTCTGCCTTCTCCAGCCCACAGACTCAAATGTTAATCTCCTTTGACAACACCCTCACAGACACACCCAGGATCAATACTCTGCATACTTCAATCCAATCAAGTTGACACTCAGTATTAACCATCACAGAGAAGAACATACATGTCCTGATGGAGCTGAAAAACACAACACAGGAACTACGCAACTGCAAGTATCAATAGCTGAATGGACCAAGCAGAGGAAAGAATTTCAGAGCTTGAAGGCTATGTTGCTGAAATAAAGACAGGCAGACAAGATAAGAGAAAAAAGAATAAAAAGGAACAAACAAAACCTCCCAGAACTATAGGATTATGTAAAAAGACCAAACCTATGACTGATTGGGGTACCTGAAAGAGACGGGAAGAATGGAGGAGCCAAGTTGGAAAACATACCTCAGGATATCATCCAGAATAACTTTCCCAACCTAGAAATACAGGCCAATATTCAAACTGAAGAAATCCAGAGAACTCTAGTAAGATACTCCATGAGAAGATCAACCCCCAAACACATAATCATCACATTCTTCAAGGTAAAAATGAAGGAAGAAATGTTAAGGGAAGCCAGAGTGAAAGATCAGGTCACCTACAAAGGGAAGCCCTTTGGAATAATAGCAGACCTTTCAGCATAAACCCTACAAGCCAGAAAAGATTGGAGGGGTCAGTATTCACATTGTTAAAGAAAAAAATTTCCACCTCAGAATTTCATATCTGGCCAAACTAAGCTTCGTAAATGAAGGAGAAATAAAATCCTTTTCAGACAAGCAAATGCTGAGGAAATTCATTACCACCAGGCCTGTCTTGCAAGAGCTCCTGAAGGAAGCACTAAATATGGAAAGAACAAACTGTTACCAGACACTACAAAAACACACTGAAGTACACAGACTAATGACACTATGAAGCAACTACATCAACAAGTCTGCAAAATAACCCCTAGCATCATGATGACAGGATCAAATTCACACATAACAATATTAACCTTAAGTGTAAATGGGATAAATGCCCCAATTAAATGACACAGAATGGCAAGCTGGATAAGGAGTTAAGACCCGTTGGTGTGCTATATTCAAGAGAGTCATCTCACATGCAAAGACACACATAGGCTCAAAATAAAGGGACAGAGGAAAATCTACCAAGCAAATGAAAAGCAGAAAAAGCAGGAGTTGCCATCCTAGTTTCTGACAAAACAGACTTTAAAGGAACAAAGATTAAATAAGACAAAGAAGGGCATTATGTGATAAAGGTTTCAATTCAACAAGAAGAGCTAACTATCCTAAATATATATGTGCCCAGCACAGGAGCACCCAGATTCATAAAACAAGGTCTTGGAGACCTACAAAGAAACTTAGACTCCCACACAATAATAGTGGGAGACTTTAACACCCCATTGTTAATATTTGACAGATCATTGAGACAGAAAATTAACAAAGATATTCAGGACTTCAACTCAGCTCTGGATCAAGTCAGCCTGATATATATCTACATAATTCTCCACCCACCCCCAAAAATAGAATATACATTCTTATTGGTGCCACATGGCACTTACTCTAAAATCAATCACATGATTGGAAGTAAAACACTCCTCAGCAAATGCAAAAGAACCAAAATCAAAACAAGCAGTCTCTCAGACCACAGTGCAATCAAATTTGAACTCAAACTCAAGAAACTCACTCAAAATTACACAACTACATGAAAATTGAACAACCTGGTCCTGAATTACTCCTGGGTAAATAATGAAATTAAGGCAGAATCAAGAAATTGTTTGAAACCAATGGGAACAGAGAGACAATATACCAGAATCTCTGGAACATAGCTAAAGTAGTGTGAAGAGGGAAATTTATAGCACTAAATGTCCACATAAAAAAACTAGAGAGATCTCAAATTGACATCCTAACATCACAACTAAAATAACTAGAGAAACAAGAGCAAGGAAACCCCAAAGCTAGCATAAGACAAGAAATAACCAAGATCAGAGCAGAACTGAAGGAGCTATAGACAAGAAGAACCTTTCAAAAAAAATCAATGAATCCAGAAGCTGGTTTTCTGAAAAAATTAATGAAATACACAGACTACTAGATGGACTAGAAAAGAGGAAAAGAGAGAAGAATCAAATAGACACCATAAAAAAGATAAAGGGGATATCGCCACGGACCCCACAGAAATACAAGCAAACATCAAAGAATACTACAAACACTTCTATGCAAACAAACTAGAAAATCAAGAAGAAATGGATAAGTTCCTGGACACATGCACCCTCATGAGACTGAACGAGAAAATAGTTAAATTTGTGAATAGACAAATAACAAGTTCTGAAGTTGAGACAGTAATAAAGCCTACCAACCAAAAATAGTCCAAGACCAGATGGATTTACTACTGAATTCTACCAGAGGTACAAAGAGGAGCCGGTACCATTTCTTCTAAAACTATTCCAAACAATTGAAATGGAGAGACTTCTCCCTAACTCATTTTATGAGGCCAGCATCATCCTGATGCCAAAACCTGGTGGAAATACAACAAAAAAAGAAAACTTCAGGGCAGTATCACTGATGAACATCACTGCAAAATCCTCAGTAAAATACTGGCAAACCAAATTCAGCAGCACATCAAAAAGCTTAGCCACCACAATCAAGTTCATCCCTGGGATCCAAGGCTGGTCCAATATACACAAATCAATAAATGTAATTCATGACACAAACAGAACTAAAGACAAAAACTACATGATTATCTCAATATACACAGAAAAGGCCTTCAATCAAATTCAGCATTGCTTCATGTTAAAAACTCTCCATAAGCTAGGTATTGATGGAGCATACCTCAAAATAATGAGTCATTTATGACAAACCCACAGTCAATATTATACTGAGTGGGCAAGAGCTGGAAGCAAAATCAGCACAAGACAAGGATGCCCTATCTCAACACTCTGATTCAACATAGTATTGAAAGTTCTGGCTAGAGCAATCAGGCAAGAGAAAGAAATAAAACGTATTCAAATAGAAAGAGTGGAAGTCAAACTGTCTCTGTTTACAGATGGCATGATCCTATATCTAGAAAACCCCATTGTCTCTGCCCAAAAGCTTCTAAAGTTGATAAGCCACTTCAGCAAAGTCTCAAGATACAAAATCAATGTGTAAAATTATAAACATTCCTATACACCAACAATAGACAAGGAAAAAGCAAAATCATGCATGAATTCCCATTAACAACTGCTATAAAGAAAACAAAATACCTAAGAATATAGCTAACAAGGGAAGTGAAGGACCGCTTCAAGGAAAACTACAAACCACTGCTCAAGGACATCAGAGAGGACACAAACAAATGGAAAAACAATATCATATTGTAAATAGGAAGAATCAATATCATGAAAATGACTATACTGCCCAAAGTAATTTATAGATTCAATGCTATTCCTATTAAATTACCATGGAAATTCTTCACGGAATTAGAAAAAAATCTACTTTAAAATTCGTATGGCACCAAAAAGAGCCTGTATAGCCAATACAATCCCAATCAAAAAGAAAAAAGCTGGAAGCATCATGCTACCTGACTTCAACTATACTACAAGGCCATGTTAACCAAAACAGCATGGTACTGGCACAAAAACAGACACATAGACCAATGGAACCGAATAAAGAACTCAGAAATAATACTGTGTGTCTACAACCATCTGAGCTTTGATGAACTTGATAAAAACAAGTAATGGGGAAAGGATTGCCTACTTAATAAATGATGCTGGGATGCTAGTCATATGCAGAAAATGGAAACTGAACCCTTTCCTTACATCTTATACAAAAATTAACTCAAAATGCATTAAAGACTTAAATGTAAATCCCCAAACTATAAAAACCCTAGAAGAAAATACAGGCTATATCATTTAGGATATAGGCACAGGCAAAGATTTCATGATGAAAATGTCAAAAGCAATTGCAAACAAAAGAAAAAATCGACAAATGGGATCTCTTTAAACGAAAGAGCTCTGCACAACACCAACAACAAAACTATCATCAGAGTGAACAGACAACCTACAGAATAGAAGAAAATGTTTGCAATCTATTCATTTGATGTAAGTCTAGTATTCAGAATCTACAAGAAACTTAAACAAATTTACAAGAAAAAAACAAAAAAAAACTCTATCAAAAAGTGGGCAAAGGACATAAACATTTCTCAAAATAAGATATTTATGTGGCCCACAAACATATGAAAAAAAAAAAGCTGAACATCACTGTTCACTAGAGAAATGCAAATCAATACCACAATGAGATACCACCTCATGCCAGTCAGAATGGTGATTATTAAAAAGTCAAGAAACAACAGATACTGGCGAGGCTGTGGAGGAATAGAAACACTTTCACACTGTTGGTGGGAACATAAATTAGCTCAACCACTGTGGAAGACAGTGTGGTGATTCTTCAAGGATCTAGAACCAGAAATACCATTTGACCCAGCAATCCCATTACTGGGTATATACCCAAGGAATATAAATCATTATATTATAAAGATGCATGCATGCCTATGTTCACTGCAGCACTGTTCACAATAGCAAAGATTGATTTCATGTCAACCCAAATGCACATCAATGATAGACTGGATAAAGAAAATATTGTACATATAAACCATGGAATACTATGCAGCCATAAAGAGGAAGGAGACCATGTCCTTTGCAGGGACATAGATGGAGCTGGAAGCCATTATCTTCAGCAAGCTAATTCAGGAACAGTAAACCAAGCACCAAAGAACCACATGTTTTCACTTATAAGTGGGAGCTGAACAATGAGAACACATGGACACATAGAGAACAACACATGCTGGGGCCTGTTGAGGAGATATAGGGGAGGGAGAGCATCACGAAAAATCGCTAGGCTTAATACCTGGGTGATGGGTTGATAGGTGGATGCATGCTGGGCTTAATACCTGGGTGATGGGTTGATAGGTGGAGTAAACCACCATGGCACACATTTACCTATGTAACAAACCTGCAGGTCCTGCACATGAATCCCAGAACTTAAAATGAAATAAAATAAAATAAAATAAAAATAAAATGAAATTAAATTAAAATGAGCAAACAACGTAAATGGACATTTCTCCAGAGAAGTTATCCAGATGGCCAATAAACACATGGAAAGATTCTCCACATCATTATTTATGAGGGAAATGCAAATCAAAACCGCAACGAGATACCACCTCACATCTGCTAGAACAGCTATATACAAAAAAAAAAAAAAAAAGGCAAATAACCACTGTTGACAAGGATGTGGAGAGATTGGAACCCTCATACATTGCTGGTGGGAATGTAAAATGGTACAATCCACAGTGGAAAACAATTTTGGGGTTCCTTAAAAAGTTAAACATAGATTTACTACATGATCACCGTTCCCTTCTCAGGTATATACCTAAAAGTACTGAAAACAGATGTTCAAAGACTTGAACATGAATGTTCACAGCATCACTATTCACAGTAGTCAAAAGGTATAAAAAACCCAAATGTCAATCAATGGATCAATGGCCATGCAAAATGTAATACGTGCATACAGTGGAATTTAGCCATGCAAGGGAATGAAATACTGATACATGCTACAACATGGATGAACCTGGAAAGTATATTAAATGAAAGAAGCTAGACATCAGACATCACATTTTATATGATTCCATTTGTATAACAGATATAGAACAGGTAAGTCTATAAAGAGAGAAAGAGCACATCTGTGTTTGCCAGGGGAGAGGTAGTTGGGTAATGGGAAGTAACTGTTTAGTGTTTGTATTAGTCCATTCTCACACTGCTAAAAAGACATACCCGAGACTGGGTTATTTATAAAGGAAAGAGGTTTAATTGACTTAGTTCTTCATGGTTGGCTAGACCTCAGGAAACTTACAATCATGGCAGAAGGGGAAGCATACATGTCCTTCTTCACATGGTGGCAGCAAGGAGAAGTACCAAGTAAAATTTTAAAATTTTCAAAGGAAACAAAGAAAGGCATCCAATGTGTGAGTAAGGCATAAGACTGTGGAGACTGATCATGCACAGTGGCTCACACCTGTAATCCCAGCACTTTAGGAGGCTGAGGTGGGCTGATCTCCTGAGGTTGGGAGTTCAAGACCAGCCTGACTAACATGCTAACATGGAGAAACCCCATCTCTACTAAAAATACAAAAATAGCAAGTCATGGTGGTGCATGACTGTAATCTCAGCTACTTGGGAGGCTGAGGCAGGAGAATCTCTTGAACCCAGGAGGCAGAGGTTGCGGTGAGTCGAGATTGTGTCACTATACGCCAGTCTGGGCAACAAGAGCAAAACTCCATCTCAAAAAAAAAAAAAAAAAAAGAAAAAAAAAGAAAGAAAAAAAAAGAAAGAAAAAAAGCCCCAATAATGTAGAAAATACTGTACTTATTTAAGTTAGAAAACCGAAGTTTGGAGTATTTCTCCAAATCTACAAATAGTAATTGAGAAAGTCAGTGTTAATATCCTGGTCTATATGACTCAAAGCATGTATTTTCTTATAATATATATATAATCCTTGACCCAGCTGCATTGGTCTGCTTGGGCTGCCATAAGAAAATATAATAGACTGGGTGACTTAAACAACAAAACATTATTTTTTCATGATTCTGGAGGCTGGGAAGTCCAAGATCAAGGTGCTGGCTGATTCCGTTTTTTATGAGGGCTCACTTCCTGGCCTGCTGATGGCCCCCTTCTTGCTGCATTTTATACTAGGGATTAGAGTTTCAACCTATGAATTTAGGGAGGACATATTTCAATCCATAGCATCATCCTTCCACATTTTTTAAATTCCTGAAAGTTAGTTATAAACCTGATGATTAAATTCACTCTAATTCTCTCATATTTAAATGGAAAATTTGGTACAAATTATTCCTTACTTTCCATACCAAATTCCTTTGCAGCCCGTGTTTTCCCTGCTGTGTGTCAGGAAGCTAACCCCTACTGAATCTTTTTACTGACAGATTACAGATGGTGTTTTGCCACAAGATGCACTGGCAGGAGTTGACTGAGTTGCAAGGGAGGAAAGCCAGGCTATTTCTTCTCTGCTGTCCTGTAGCTTCAGCACCACATCTTGGGCAGCTGCTACATTTCTCCACATCTACAGCTCCAACTTAGCAGCCCCTCCTCTGTGCTTCCAGTTCTCACTGGGTTCTGTTAACATTATTTCTTCTCATTGTCCCTTCAGCTCAAGAGGTGGTAATGCTGCTAGTCCCTGGCTAAATTATTTATTTGTTCCTAAAACTCTGCCTACACATTTTTAGAGTCCTACCATTAACATATCTTCACTTAAACCATATTAAGGGTGAATCCCATTTCTTACTGGGACCCAGGACCTAACAGGCCTTGTTTACATATTGCATTTAAATTAAATCTCAGATTTATGGTACTTACATGCCATTCTACATTTGTATTTCAGAAAATATATATGTACATAGGCATCCATTCATTTAGGGAGAGAAAAATGAAAGGATAAAGTAAGATGTCAGAAGGAGTGAAAGGGGCCTTGCAAAACTACATAAAGAAATTCTCCCTTATGCCTTGAGAGAAACCTCACATTGCCAAAGGGTCTCTGGCAAAGAAGCCATACAGAAAAAAATGCCCCTTTGTCTCCTATGCATAAATTGAACATCATTACCCAAGTACTGTCCATTCCTTTAATGGAAAGGTTATAAGAGGGGATTGTTCTTTTTCTTTAAGATTTTTTTTTTCGTTTTTTTCCTTTTGGGGTGAGAATAATTAGACATTTTCAATACTTTAGTTTAAAATAGGTCATTTCCCTTTCACATTGTCAGAAAAGTCTTACTTCCCTAAATTGGGTGATTGGGTGTATTTAGGGAGTTCCTCTATGCAGTGTAGCTGCGTTTCAAAATCAATGTTCTTCTCGGCATTTGAAATGTATCGTGGAAATCTTTGGGGATTGCTTTGTAAATGCAGAGCGAGGTCAGGTGAAGCCCAAAGGCAGTAGGCCAGAGTGGGCCCCGGGAATACCTCCAGCAGAGAAGCAATTCAAATGGACAATGAGCAGGTGCAGGCAGGTTCGGATGCTGCGATAGAAAGGTCAAGAAAGGGGATCTGAAGAGAAGAGAAAAAGGACAGAGAAAGACCTTTTCTATGGTGGCAGGCCATGTAGCTGGCTCTAACAATCTGAGAGAAAGTCTTTTTTCACATACTAGACAAATTCACCAAGAGTATGGGAAGGTGCCTAAGGAGGAATGGCTCGAGACTTCTGCTAATTCATTGAAAATACATTTATGCATTCATGTAATATAGGTAGATTATATCCTTAAGTTCTCCAGTGGTATTTTAGATGTCCCAGCAACGTGTGCCACTGTGAAAGGCCAAAGTCAGAGAGAACAGTGAGTCAGGGAGGGAGGAAATTGTTTTTCACTGAGGTAAGTTTTTTGTCCCCTGGGTCTTTAAGGGGGTGATTACTCAAAAGCAAAGCCAAATTTAATAGCAGGGACTTCCAGGGTAGAGTGTTCCAACCCTGGCTTGTTCTCTATTAAACATCTTGAAAATTAAAAGCATGACTTTGCCACTTGGTATTCCCAATGCCCAGAACAAATGTCGTCCTGTAATAGGTAAACAGTGGATGCTTGCTGACTGATTGCAAAAACGCTCACATGTCTGACTCCTTCGGTCCTCATACTCCTGGATGCACCTTAGCAGTCATGGACACAAGGAGACTGGGCCTTGCCTGGACCACCCACCTGGCTTGGGCCGTGCCAGCCGCTCTGCTCCCGTGTGTGGTTGCTCAAGTTTAGCTACAAGGCCATATAAGAGTCCTTCCAGGAGGAGGATGGGGCGAACTTTCCAGCTAGGGTTTGACCCAAGGAAAGATTTCAAAACTTGCCCCTGCAATGCTTTAACAGCATTAAAGTCAAATGGAGGCTTTTCATACAGTGAAATCCACAGTAGCTCTCTGTGGTATGTAGGGCTACCAGCCAGATAGACCTGAAAGCAAGCGCTTGCCTTGCTCTCTCTCTGCCACAGAATGATGATACAGGGATAACAAAGGGAAATACCAGGGAATGTCAAGTCAAACAAATCATAGCTCTTCTCTGGCGGCTTCTTTGACCTTGTTCTGAGGTAAGTCACACCAGCAGGAGGGGCATTCAGGATAAGCATGTTTGTCATTTGAGGCTTCTATCTGCTCCAAAGGGAACTCTAAATCTTCCTTATGAAGGCACTGACATTTAGTTTGGCACATTTTCAGATACTAGAAAAAGAACCATGACTTGACAAAAAAAAAAAGTTTAGTTAATATAAAGCAGAAGAGGCAATTATTTCAAGCCATTTAGAGAATAATTTGAACATAAATGTGGAAATATATAAGGTTTTAGGTACTGGGATTTCTTTTTTTTTTCCTGTCAGTGAACACCAAAGGAAGATAATTACAAGTTTTTCAAGTCTTCTAAAATTGAGTAAGTTTTCTTTCTTTTTTTCCTTTGCAGTATTCAGGGTTTTTGTTTGTTTGTTTATTGCCACATATGGTTTCTGTTTCAAGGTCTAAGAGCATCGTATCAAGCTTTATCACATCTGAAGCTGAAGGGAGTAGTTCTCGCAGACAATCTGTAGCATCCAGTTAAAAATAGATAGAAGTCTTCAATTTGGCACGTGTTTATCTGATGAACCTCACTGTATATGTTCCACGTTTCAGTTCAATCTCATCTGAGGGAGCAGACCTATCTGTTGATTTGATGGGGGCTTTATACTCTTTTATGTGACAAAATAACCCAGAGATTCTCACAACTTAAGTGTAAGGGATCCAGAAAGGCTGAGGAGATACAAAACATTTTCCGAAATAGATGTGCAGCTTGTACGTGTTGATGTACTTGCTGAGTATTTTGCTTTCTTCTTCGTTTTTGAAGGGACACCTAATTCTACGTTCCCACCCTTTTCTTTCTTCTCCAACTTGTACATTCTGTACCTTCTATTGTCTTGACATTTTGAGGCAATGTTCCATCCCTCCAAGTCTTTGATGTCATTTTACTCAGAAAAGCTAACTCATGAATGAAATCAGAAGAGGAAAGTTCATTTTTGTAATTCCAGCAATGAGACATCTTCAACATTCATTACCACCCAAGTATCAGTTATTTGAAAGCAGATTTTAAAAAAAGGCCTGGTGTCAGAAACATTAGTACATCATGCCCAAATCATATGGAGTCTCTTGAACTCAGAGGGGAAAAATAGGCAGCCTGCTTTTAGATCTTCTGCTTTCCTTATTAACTTTGACCTTAGTTGTTTCTCAATCAGCTGCTTACACATCCATTTTATACACTAGAGGTGTAGAAAATTTCATAAGAAAAGCAACCAGCATAAAAATGACTTTTTAAAGAAAGTTCAGTAACCTCCATATAGATCGAATATGACATGTTCAAGTCACTGACTTCATTTATTAAATGCACTTCCTTGATGTGTTAAATAACTCTTTCTCCTAAGTGCAAAGGCTTTGTGTGGCTCCTCCTGCCCCCTCTCTTCTCATCTCCATGATTTATGATGTTATCCTGACAGGCTTCATATGTCTAGGGCCCATTAGGTAGGAAGGTAGTTTTGCCTCTGGGTGAGTCCTGCAGTCATCCCGGGGTGAGGATTACTGTTTGGCAGTCTCCCTGTAAGTTTATGGAGGAACAACAAAAAAGAGAATCTCCTGGAATAGAGGTTTTAGGGAGAGATGGCCCCTGCTTGTGAAATAAGCTTTAGAGTTTTGTTTCTGTGTAAACTTTTTTTTTTTTTTTTGAGATGGAGTTTTACTCTTGTTGCCCAGGCTGGAGTGCAGTGGCGCAATCTCGGCCCTCTGCAACGTCTGCCTCCTGAGTTCAAGCAATTCTCCTGCCTCAGCCTCCCGAGTAGCTGGCATTACAGGCACCCACCACCACGCCCAGCTAATTTTTTTGTGTGCTTTTTAGTAGAGACGGGGTTTCATCATGTTGGGCAGGCTGCTCTCGAACTCCTGATCTCAGATGATCCACCTGCCTCGACCTCCCAAAGTGCAAGGAATCCAGGTGTAAGCCATCACACCCAGCCAACTTTTATTATTATTTTTATTGTATAAATCCACAATGTTCTCTTTTTAAAGAGAATGTTGAACTGGGGAAAAGACATTAAGAAACTGGCTCAACTGTCTGAAAAAGATTTGGGAAAAACGTGGAGCTGCCTAAGTTGTAAATTGGGGCCACTTGTGAGAACCCTGAGGACTGAAAAGTACGTCTTGAATTAAAATATGGTCTTGTGCCTGTGAATCAGTAAAGGATGTTTATAGATGTGAAATGTTCTAATGTTGTCTGGAAACAGCTGCTGATCTTGGATGAGTATCAGGTGTGTGTGTATAAAATAGACCTCCACACACACAGAACACTGAAGCTGCTAGGGTGGATCAACTGTAAGTTAAGTATCTGAATAATTCAAGGTGACTATCTTTTCTAAACTTCTTTCCTGTAGAGTTCGATGTCTGAGAATACTTGGGAGCACTACCACTTCTCTGAGAATTGTTACTTTTAGGGCTGATATTTAAGATGGAAATACTCAGATAGATAAAGATTTAGTCTGCAAGTATTTTGCATGAATTCCTTTAAAATGGGGTTGCAAATTTTTCAGTCTTTTCTCTTTCCTTTGGTTGAATTTTATTACTAGATCAAGAGCTGCCAACAGCTAGGCCCAGTGAAATGTGGAAATCACTCATGTCTTCCTACCTTGTAATAAGGTGAGGTTTCTGAATACCTTTTAGTTGAAGGAATAATAACAGTTCTTAAAACATAAAAATACTAGTTACTGATTGTTACCTGTCCCATGGCCTAGTTGCTAACACATTGTCATGATGAAAGAGCTCAGATCAAATCTAAATTTTGTGTTAGAAGTCCATTGCTGTATTAATCATCTGAAATAAAAATGTCACAGTTATGATTCTTTGGAAACTGCTGCACTTAACTTCCAAACTGTTGCTTTTTAAAAGGCTAATTTGGGGTTGGGTACATTAATGTCAATGTCCTATAAAACTGCCAGCTAAAAAAATGTCAGCAGAGACATTTTTTCTAGCCGATGTCAGCACAAAAGGCTGCCTCAGTTGTTTCATCTCCAAACAGCTGCATGCTTTCATTGACATTTGGTGACCTTTCTTTGTGCACCCGGCCTAACCTCTTAGGTTATTTCCTGGCCTCCCTTCTGTGACCTTTGACCAAGGCCAACCTTTAGCTGGAGAATGTGACATTTTGTTCTCCTCTGGCTGACATGTGATGCTCTCATTATTCAAAGGTATGTGAAAATAATGACCCCAAGTGACCTTTGAGTTTCCTTTCATTTATTGGTTGTTTTTGGTGCTTGTTCAGCATGTACTCGCCTAGGTGAAGGGGGGTGAAAGTGAGGATTGGGGTAGCCTTAGACGGCCCATATCTCATTTTATTTCATTTCTAATCTCTTTCCTTCCAGACATGCTACTTGACTGTTTATGATTAAACCTGATTGTTTTCTGTATACTGATCAAGGGACAAATTTGACCTGTGAAAAATGGGTCTTTTCGAAATTTAAGAAATTTGGTTTAGTGAGTGAAGCTGGTTATTTGTTTCTACCTTCTTCCTACCACAGACATGTCTGCATTTCTGAATATTATTTTCCATCTGGTAATGGTAACTCTTTTATATTTGAAAAATGAATAACATATAGAATGGTTGTAATATGTGACAAAATAACTAAAAAGTTTGTCATTCATGTTTTATTTATATAATTCAGTTGGATATTTGAAAGAGTTCCTGTCTAAAAAATAATTTGCATGTTTTATCACATATTTATAATAAACTTGGTTATACTTATAGATTTAATGCTACATTAATTTAAATATGTATGGGTATTAATATGGAAATATATACAGTGGGTACTAACTATGAAGAAGGAAAATTAAAATTAAGCACTGATAAAATAATTGTCACAAATTGCTTAAGTTAGATTTGGCATTTCAGAAACAAATTAGAGGACATTTATCCATAAGAATTTAGAGATATTTAAAATTATATTGCTCTCAAAGTATTTCACTAATTTGTGACATCTGAGACAAAGCATATTTCCATTTACAAAATAATAAAGCAAGGAATTATCATGCTGTTTATATAACATATATCTGCATGTATTTTGCTGCTGTCAATTCTCTTCTCTAAGGTATTTACCTCTAGAATAGATCCAGCTGCTGTGGAAAATTGAGGATATGAGTTTAGATTGTTTGGCCAAAATGTAAGTATGGTCATTAACTCTGGGATTTCGTAACTTTCCAAGGCAAGCTGTTTAGGTGCTGATGATGAGTGACTAGAGAATTATAAGTACAGTAACAATTACAGTCTTCAGCAAAACACAGGGCCCTCTATCTGGACACATTCAGATAAAGAAAAGGCCATCATTCCTGAATTATGGTATCCTCTAATTTAATATCCAAATGCTAGAAGAAAAACTATAATTACACCATTTTACCAAACTGTTATTTATTTTTTAGTACAGTAAAAAATAAGACCTTTAATCCCATGGCACATTTTCTACTTATGATTCAGTCCAGTGGTTAAGCCTGATTTAAGAAACTTTGACACAGTGCATTACTTCCCTACAAAAGACCTAACATAAAACTATCCTTTCTCATTTCTGAATTCATGTGATTAATTTCAAGAAGGACACAAGAGAGGCAGGTGCTTTAAGAAACAGATTGTCTCAAGCCTGAAGAATACCTGACAATCAACCATCTCTGATGGAGGGTGTCATTTTTTCTGGAGAAAGCATGCTTTTATTTCTAATTTGCAAAAGGGTGGCATATGGGCTTTGCATTCAACGAATATCTGATAGTTACTTTATAGAGAGAAATCTACTAGACACATGGAGATAATATGAATCAGACATGGGTCTGGCCTTCAAGAAAGATGCAATCTGGTAGAAGAAAAAATCTTTATAACACACTGAAACTTCTAAGTACGACAAGAAAAAAATTTCCTATAGTTCCATAAATAATGAAGAACTCCAACTTAAATCAACATGTTTTACCTATTTTTATAGCTCTATTTAAAGCATTCTAAAATTCCATTCATAGATAAGTTTTTGAGGTATCTGTAAAATTCATTTCTTATGTCATTGTCCTTGTGGCTAATTAGTGTATATTGCTTTATCATCTACCAATCATCCAAGCAAACTTTACAAATAATTAGATTTAGGCCCATTAACTACTCTAGGATGAAAGTTGAAGCTAATGTCAAAGCCGAATTTCATATTCCTCAAAAAAACAACAATACATTTAAACTCCAAGATATGGGTTTTGCTTTTGTTTTTTGTTTTTTGTTTGTTTGTTCATTTTTGTTTTTTTGCTGCAAAACCAACTGGAGACATAATAATTAGAGTATGAGATTAAACTCATTTAACCAATGTAACCAAGAACACAAAGAAAAAAAAAGTAGGGTACTTACGGAATGGCTACATGTGTACTCACAAGTTTTACCAATAAACACATTCTGCATGAACATTTGCTTCATACAAACTTTTCTTCTCTGCCTAATACTGAAAATTTAGTCTTTTATTCTTTTTTCTTTTTGTAACCAATGATGGGCTTCAAAGACTTAGAAGGAAACCTCAAAAATGTCTCCGAAATGTTTCTTGTAATTCGCTGTGTGCAGACATGATCTCTCAGAGTTGTAATGGCTACTTTGTTTCCATTCAAATAGGTTTAATCCAATAAAGGAGGAAGTTTAAAATATTTCATGGATCCTGTACTGAACTGAAAAGAGGGTATTGCACTAATTAATAAACAGACATGTATGCAGAGTAGATGTGCTGCCAGTGTAAAAATAGTCAATGAAAGGAAGCTTTAACAGGAAAACAACACAAGCAAATAATTGATCAAATTTTAATAACTACATACCTTACATTGGAGGGAATATCTTCATTCTCTTATTTTGTAGGCTTTTAAAAATAAATTATTAGCTTTCAAATGTTTGAAGTTTCCAATTTGGAAATCCGTGGTGCATTTTTATCTCCTTTATTCATTTGTTATTTCTTTATTTTTAGAAGCAACATTAGAAACTTGTTTTTGTGCTTAGCTCACTTTGTTCTCTGTAAAAATTCTAACTTGTTGGGCATTTAACCACTATTAAAGACAAATGTTTTCACTTGTTCAAAAAAATTTTCACTTAATAATAAACTATGACTTGCCACATAAATGTCACCCTTCATGGACAAAGTGCTTTAAAGTGATAACGGGTAACCAAGTTATAAATGTTTAAAAATCATGTCTGGCAGGAGGCATAAGTTTCCCTCTCCAAATCCCAATAACCTAAAATTGAAGCGAGCCAAGGCCTGTTTCCTGCTTTGTGATACTGCCTTATTGTCATTTAGTTGTCTTTAACCACAAAGGCCCCATGCTCCATGTGGTAGATTCCTAAACAGTCATAAATCTACCTCTTGACCAAGTATGGTTTTTCAGCATGTGTTTTGTTAAGCAACAGAAATGTGCACACAAGAACAGTAGGAAAGAATTACTCATATCTGGGTTCCCCTAACGGAATCCCCAGGTCTTTTGATACTTAAGACTCCAAACATGGCCATGGTTTCTAGATTAGTATAAATTCCAAAAGTAGCACACCAAACTCTAAGAGCAGAAAAGATGTAGAAAAATTCAGTTTTGTGTAGTTTTTTAAAAGTGAATGTTTCATGAGTTGTCTGATTATATATGACAAAGTAAATTTCTCTATGGTTCTTTATATAACTACAACTTTGTCTCCTTTTCACCTCCAGAGTGAGACATATTGTAATTCTGGCTGATTTCACTGAAATTTCCTGTTGCTCCTTGAGAAGGAGTCTAGATATCACCAATACTTTTGTGCCATTATTAATTTAAAGGCACATATACTTCTGTTATCTCCTGGAATGAGAATTTATTTTTATTTTTTTAACCTAAATCTAATTAATTGTTAATGATTGCTTTGTTTTGGATCCATTAATTCCAGTGTAGACTATTCTTTAACTTTGGGGTGACGGAAGAAATGATTTATAATGGAAACTGAGAGGAACGAACAGATTAATTTTCTAGACCATTTCTAGTCAAAACGACAGTCTCAGAAGCTATCAAAATTCACTGTATTTTTTAATAGATCTCTTTATTTTAAAATGAGCAAGAACATATTTTGAATATCAGATTTTTGTCCTCTCATATCCAACTGATTACTTATTTTATTGGTATGAGTGAGCATGTATTCCCTTAAGAGTGAATTTTGAAATATTATTTTTAAAATTAACAGTAAAATTATTTTGATACTATACTGGAGGTTTTTGTTCCCAAAGATCAATAAATTACTCTGTAGGACATAATAACTCAGTGTGTATTCTCAAATGAAATTGAAATACCTTCCATATACATAAAATCTGCAAAGGAATTTATTTCAGTAGGATAATAGTTAATTTATAGTGTTAAGTTCAAAAAGGCAGAAGAAGATAACAACCCAATTTAGGTAAAGATGTAGCACATATAAGCTGGAGGAAAATAAATGTCAAATAGAAAACCATATCTGAAATTCAGATCATATTTAGATGCACAAAAAACTGTTAAGAGCAGTAGGGGATGATTCTATTCCAATTAAATTTCCTTTACTCGCATCAACCAGTCTTGGTTTGAAAGTCAATCATATGATTTACTGGGCTCTTGAAACAGTAGAAAGGGGGCAGCCCATGAAAGGGAGAGGGAACTGATAACATAACATTTCTAAGAAGGCCATGAATTACAAAGTTTGGGCTTAGGGTGGAGTTGGGGTAGGTTAAAAGAAAGTCATTAAAAAAACAAAAATAAAAACAAAAAAAACCAATTTGTTCTTTTTTTGTAAGTGATATCATTCACCGGCGATTTTTTTCTTTTCTGAAAAAAGGGAAAAGCCAGATAAAATATTCTAACTTTTATGCAATCCTTCAAGAGACTATAACCAGAAATTAGAGCTTTCCTAAGGCTTGGAGCTGTTTGTCAGGGGTTTCCTGTGAACAGGATCAGGGTGGGCGCAACCGGGCATGCATTTATTGCAGTCCAGCACAAATGTCAATATATATTTTTTGGTTATGGGAAACTCAAAGAAGTTGTCTGCATCAAACTGCCTCTGGGTTTAATTTTGAGGAAATAGTACTGTTACTAGCTAGGTGAACTTGGAGAAGTAAGAAAGCATCACAAACGTGTGCTTGGAAAAGAAGTAGGTTTTGCTGTGTGCTTTTTTTCAAAACCCAAAGGGCAACACATAATCTGAAGAAGATTATAAACTGGAGACTTGGGGACGGGTCTAATGAGTTATTTATTGTTCCCAAAGGCCCTTGACATGTATACGGGATTGGACTACTACCAGCTTTATAAAACCACGGTAGCTTATAGTTGACTCTGTAAATATTGAAAAGCACACAGCAGACTCATATGTCCACAGATTCTTGGGAAATTTTGGGTTGCTGTGGTGTCTTTAATTTCCTCTTCAATATCATGACTAACAAAAGCCATATAAATTGTTTTGACAGACAATTCAGATACTAGGAACCTTTTATTGTAAACTCTTCTATAATTTTCTTTGGAGTTTCTTATACTCAGGAAAATCACAAAAAAGAAGACGACTAAATATCTTTATTATAGTGGCATTGTCACAGTCTTAGGTGACTTCCAATGTATTTGTTTATGCAATAATATTTTTTGATATTTTAAAAGTATTGGTCTTAAAAATATTTCTATCATATTGGAACATAAGATGACATTAGGGACAGAGATAGTTACAAAGAAATCACTAGGAGTTATGCTGTAAATATGTATATAAGATCTTTTCATAATACAGATTACCTAAATTTGAATTGACTTATAAGAATATTGATTATTGATCTGTTAAACTATTAGAGCCATTGGGGCCTTTTGTGTAAACAACTATTTTTAAAATGCATGTAGCTTTATAATAAAAATTCTGATGAAAAATGCTTATGGTTTTTTGCATGCTGAATAGCCACTTTTCAACATTAAATGTCTCGGCCAAAAATGCATTTAAAATTAAGAATCATTTAAATTGTACGACCACCACCAAAAAAAAAAAAAAAAAAAAAAGCCCTCCTGGAATTACTCAGCATGCGCCTTAGCACTATATTACTTTAAAATGGTCAACACACCTGTTTTAAATCCCTGTAAACAGCCGTGCACGGTGGCTCATGCCTGTAATCCCAGCACTTTGGGATGCCAAGACAGGCAGATCACGAGGTCAGGAGATCGAGACCATCCTGGCCAACACCATGAAACCCCGTCTCTACTAAAAATACAAAAAATGTTAGCCGGGCACGGTGGCAGATGCCTGTAGTCCCAGCTACTAGGGAGGCTAAGGCAGGAGAATGGCCTGAACCTGGGAGGCAGAGCTTGCAGTGAACTGAGATTGCGCCACTGCACTCCAGCCTGGGTGACTGAGCGAGACTCTGTCTCAAAAAAAAAAAAAAAAAAAAAAAAAAAAAAAAATTGTAGACATGTCTTACACATTTTTAAAGCCATTTTATGTTTTACTGATTACAGTGTATACTCTGCCAAAAAATACTTATATATACTTTTTATTGTAGTACTAATTCCTATTTTTGAACATTTAGAATTCTCAAGAAGCCCTATATAATGATAGCTGTATTCATAAAAACACATCATAGAAATATATCATCACTGAAATGAAATGTGTTTAGTCTATGGATGAAAATTGAGCCTCCTTGTTTGTAGCTCTTTGTGACACCTCATCTTGGTATGACAGAGAAAACTAGAAAATGAACTTCCATTTACAAAATTTTCAATAAGGTCTATTAATGAATTAATGACATATCTTTTCCTAGACTGTAAGCTCCTTGAGGACAGGAACTACAGCTTATTTATTTTTAAGTACCAGCAATATTCTGCTTGATAAATTGGTGGTGCATGCATGTATATAATCCAAAGGAAAGGATTTTAGGTATCAGAAAGAAAATACATCTTTTCAAGGAAAGATATTACATAGAATGTGTCTTAGAATCATAGAATTTCAGAGTTGGAAGATATTCCTCAAAGTAAAAGTGATTATATATACACATTCAATGCCACATTCATTCAACTTTTATACATTAGAAAAGTTTGGAGATTCCCTTTTTTTTAAGCTTGATTCTTTTGAGCTAGTCAACAGAAAATGAAACCCCAATGTATGGCACTTTTTCATGCTGAGCACTTTGTATTAAAGGAAGTTGGAAGGACTTAGAAGCTGCCCCAGAATTGAAGTTTCTCTGACTCTCCCTTAGTTTCTCCCACCCTGCCTTAGTTTCTCCCTGCAAGCACAGGCAGGAGTTCTCTCTGAAGTTTTCTTATCTGACTGAGGGAAGTTCTTCCAAGAAACACAATTGCCTTCCTCTCACTAACCAGGGAATGTTAATCATGGGAAAAGAAACTAAGACCATGACCACACCCACCCAAACAGGCTTTTTATCTATTCCTATGAAGACTGTTACTCGAGAGACTTTATCTCCATAATAAGACAATCTTTGTTCACAACGCAGTGCTGCCCCTTACCCTTCTGTAAATTGTAACCATGTACCCCAGAGCCCAGAGGAAAATTATCCCAGGCTGTCTGTTCTTCAGACCCATTAATCTCCTCTAAAAATCATTTTCTCTTCTATTACAATTGCCTATATCTACCACTTTCCTCTTTCCTATAAAGAGGACATTTAATCTTCAACCTTCTAGCCCTTGAGTTTTATACGTTATGTGACTCCCATGCACTTATAAATTTTAAATTTGTTTAACTTTTCTCCCGTTAATCTTTCTATTGCCAATTTATTTTGGCAGATTCAATTATCAAACTTGCAGAGGAAAAGTTTGAACTTCCCTCCAGTTTTCTCCCTCTCTACCAATTTGCTACTTTTCATCTTTCAGTGTAAAGGAAATAGCTCTCTTCTTTTATTGTTTACCTTATTTTGCACAAAGTACATAGATAATTTTTACGATTAACATTACTTGGGCATTGAAAGGGAAATTGTTTCTCTAAACCTTTTGCCTCACTTGATTTGAGCACTGTGTTAATGAGAACAGAGCAATGCATTTTCGCTCTGTAGCCACTCTTTGGCCTCTTAACCTTTTTCAGTGTTCTCAGTGAGAGCTCAGGAGAGAATAGAAGAATCTAGCACCACTGATAAAGCAAGTCACTGTGTAACCCTACTCTCAGCATTTCATATACATTACTGTTTTACAGGGAAAAGAGTATGATAATAATTTCTTGCAGTTTAGTCCTGAGCACTGCAGTACTACTATTATGGGATGCATAATGTCAGATTTGGCCTTTGAGGTGTACCACCTCTCCATCCTGGTTTCCGTTCAATAAATGTTGATGAATATACAGAATGTTAAGGGTGGGGAATTACTATTATAAAATAATCCTAAATCATTACAAATATATCCATATAGGACAATTTCAACAGGCCAATACCCCAAGTTTCAACATGTTTTTAATGTCAGGTGAACTCCAAAAGATGCTTACCTTTCTTTGAAGTCAAGATAAATACCTGATATTTTGTAAATGTTTGCACTAGTATGAGATTCTCGCTAGAATTTAAACCAGCCCTGGGCCCCCAGCTGGCACAAACATGGGGGTAAGAAGCATGGCTGAGGCAAGCTTGCTCACCACCAATTCTTCTCAGGTCACTGAGCTCCATAATTACTGAAGAATCAACATTCAGTGCCAATTGTCAGGGCCTCTCTTGAGATTCCCTGGCCACGTGCTATTTTAATGCCATTTCTCTTTGCCACCTGCTTTACGTACAACCTGCTTTTGTTGTTGTTGCTGTTGTCTTTATCAGAGCATCATTTTGTTTCACATGATTGCACGCTATAAATAATTTTAAACCTATAAGTATCTGAAATATATTAGATGCTTAATAGAAAACGGGATCTATAACACTAGAAAGAATATCACTGAGTAAGAGCCCAATAGATAGGAATTGCCCTTTAAAAAAGGAATCTAATAGACAAACACAAAGCATTGCTGCACAGTAGACCAAAGTAATTTATTAGCCCAGTGGACTTCAGTAAGACAAACAAATCTCAAAAATCATATCCAAGAGGCCATATGTGTTAGGGACTGGAATCTTAAAGGTAAATCTCATTTTCACTCAGTAGGCCCTACTGGTACAGCTAGACCAGGGTTTACAGTTGGACTTCACTGAGATTGTCCAGAACCCAGGCAGTCCCACTTCTTGAATGTTTCAAATTATCAGCAGGTCTAGAAGGATTTTTGAAATAAGTGTTTGCCTGTTGTTAAATAATACTATACTAAATACTCACTCACTTTTTCTCCCTAAAATTTCACAGCCACACTGGGAAATAAGCAAGCAGGATTCATTATCCCCACCTGAGCTATGAAGAAATAAGATTTAGAGAGATTAGAGAGAGCTTGTGTTTGTGTTTTTCCCACACTAGTAAACCATTATTCCTGTCTACACATGTATAGCAGTGAGTTCACTCCCAGCACTAGAGCTCTATTCTGTTTACAAGTGAAGCTCAAATAACCCTTCGGAGGCAGAGGCACTATTTTGCACTTTAAAAACACACACCCTGTCTGTGCTGGCAAAGTCCTTCCACTTCTCTGCATGCTTGGGTGAGAAGAGGCAAAAGGGAAGAACTCAGAGAAGGAGACTGTGTTCTGTCCTCACCAGTTGGAGGGCTCTGTGTAGGCCACTTCACTTCTTGGAACCTTGGTCTTCTCATCTGTCAAGTGAGGAGATTGCTGATACGGTTTGGATGTTTGTCCCCTCCAAATCTCATGTAGAAATGTGATCCCCAGTGTTAGAGGTGGGGCCTAGTGGGAGGTATTTGGATCATGGAGGTGGATCCCTCATGAATGGCTTGCTGCCCTCCCCACAGCAATGAGTGAGTTCTCACTCTATTACTTTACTCAAGAGCTGATTGTTTAAAGCAGCCTGGCACCTCCTCCTCTCTCTTGCTGGATGACACACCTGCTCCCTCTTCATCTTCTGCCATAAGTAAAAGCTTCCTGGGGCTTCACCAGAAGCCAAGCTAATGCTGGTGCCATGCATATATCGCCTGCGGAACCATGAGCTAAATAAACCTCTTTTCTTCATAAATTAACCAGTCTCAGGTATTCCTTTATAGCAACGCAAAACACACTGATGTAGTGGCCCCACACTAAGGAATGGCATTGGTTGATGTCCCCACACACCCAAATGCACCACACTCTTTGGCTGCTGTACCTAATGCATTCCTGTTCCTTTAAAAACTTTCTTCTGGGAAAGAAAGGAAGCTGTTTCACCAAGAAATTTATAGTGGGTACCAGCTTAAAGGGTTACTCCTCAGAAATGTTTGCATTAAAATTAATATCTGGAAGGTGATATTTTAGCAGCCATCATCAATATGCATATGGTAAGGAAGAACATTTTTGTGGAGTAACATGGGAGGTGTGTTGGTCACCTAGATGTGACACTCAGATCCCCCTGTAGGGAGAGATGTGGTGCCCAGCTTTAGGGCATGTGGTCAACAGACAGCCTCCAACCAGTGTCCCCTCGAGGGGTGGCCCCAGCTACAGAGTGCAGCTTACCTTTCCCAAGGTCCCACCCACTCCAGGGCACCCACATCCAGTGAAAAGCAAAGGTGTGTGCGAGGGAACAACAAGACCCTGCTTCATGGGGAAACCTGACAGGTAATTCCCTCTTCAGAGCTCCCTTTTGGGATATCTAGGACTTTGGTTCACCTTTAATATTGTAGGTCAGTTTCTATCCTACCTACCAATAATGGAAGCCCAGGTGGTACTGGGGGAAGGGGGAACTGGCAAGAGGTGCTGTAGAGAAAGGCAAGGCATCTCATTGTCTGTTTTCAAAAACTTCATTTAAAGCAGAACAATGGGGAAACACATGTACAAAGGACCACAGTAAGAAACAGAAAAAGCAGGAAAACAAGGAATCATGGATGTTTTCTCAGGAAAGTACCTAATTGTGGAGGTCCCAGGAGACAATGATGTCGTAATGGCTGAGATTCTTCCTGGAGGACTTTGGGAAGTGTCAAGCTCAGAATAGTATCTGGCTCACTTCCTGTCCTCTCGTTTCTGTTCAGGACTCTCCTGAGGAAGGTGCTCAGTTCCACTGAATGAAGTAGTACATTTATGGCCACAGTCTTGACTTCAAAATGACTCCCAGATTTCAGTTTTTCTGTAGATCCTTTCAGGAAACTGCAGGCTGTGCTTGACTTTCTGCCACCATACACACAACTATCACACCAAAAACATGTAACTTACGTCAGGCCAAGGTTAATAACAGGATAATTTGATTTCTTAGTTTTTTACAGAGGACATCACGCTATCTGTTCTTGTTTAAGAGCCACAGAACATGAAATGGTACAGTAAAAGGAGTGGTTGATGTCAGTGGCTAAGCCCTGGATGGCCCACAGAAAGGTCAGTTCTTGGTGTCAAAAGTCACAGAGATGCCACATGGCCTCTTAATGAATGTAGGGTGGAATAGCACCCTTAAGAAATACTGGCCATCAGAACAAAGGGAGTTTACTATTGTGCAAATTATTACTGTTTAAGGGATGACTCAGTTTTGGTGATTATACTAGTATCACCCAAAAATGGAACTTTTGAGTTTGCTCCAGATTTTGATAAATTGATTCGTACTGAAAAGGACTAAAATCTCTATGTCAGCGTTCGGTGTCTTAACACATTATCTTCTTATCTACAGGCAGCTTAAACCGGTATCTTAAGTGAAGGGCTGGAAGCCAGGAATTTTGAGACTGGGTATAGCCTAGCAGAAAAAGCATGGGTAACGGGACACTATTTAAAATCTCTGTTTGAAAGATGTGAAAATCTTGATTTTGAAAATCTTGAATCTCTCTTTGCCAGCTAACCAGCTCTGAACTTGGAGCCACTTCTAAGATCCTTCTGAGCCCCACTTTCTGAATCTGCAAAACAGGCACAATCATTCTTGCTTTGCAGAATTATTGTGAAGTTTACATTAGATCCTATATACTATGCACAGGATGTGTGAGGCTTACAAAAAACCTTTTCTTACAGCTTCTTGGTGAGGTAGGATGAGTTCATATTGCACAAGAGTTCATTTTCTGAATCTAACTTACCCTTCTTATGAGAAATTAATAATTAAATGATTGTGACATTTTTATCATTATGACATAGCAGAAAAATACTTAACAATTGAAGTAAAATGGCGTTCATCATCGATCTCATTTTGGGAGGGTAGACTCACAAATAGAACTTCTTCTCTTGCTTATGATATTCATATAGTTATATTCATATCTTTAAGAATCATGACTTATCTTTTATATTTATGTATATATTTCATGCTTTATTTTTTCAAATATAAATACAGTTAATATGCAATCTTCTTTTGCCTTTGAATTTCACTTCCAAAGACATGTTTCTATTTCCCAATATTTGCCTCTTATCTATAATAAAATTCACCATCCTCTTAAAAATGTGTTGTGTCAATGTGCAACCCCAGTATACTTAAGTCTCTGACACACACCCCTGAGAAGAGCGGTAAGAGTTGCACAGTGAAGCTCTCTTCTTTGTGGCACTCCTTCAGAATATATGTAGACCAAAAGACAACCCTTGTCTCACTTTCATTATGATTTCCCAATAAGCCTCCTGAAAAGCTTCTACAGTTAAACTGACTATGCATAAAACATAATTTATGAACTTGAACAAACACATTTTTAACATTTTGCAGCTGAGATGATATGTCATGTACAGTTTAAAGGGTTATCATCTCCTTTCAAAAATGATCACCCGGTTATAAACCCATTATCAAGATACTAACTAAGACCAAGATCTTTACTGGCTTTGGAGTTAAACTTGCATTCAAATATTTACCCCACAATAAATTGTTTGTATAAATTTTGGAAAATTGTTTGCCTTTTTTGAGCCTCAGCTTCCTCATCTGTTAAGATTGGGTTAGTAATGATACTACTTCATGATGACATTGTGAGATGATGAGAGAAAGCACATAGGGCACGTAGTACAGCCTCCACACATAGGAGTTGGTCAATTCACAACTCCAGTTATTACCAGTTTTCTCATCTTTACAACTGGATGATCATACCACTATAATAGGGTTATTATAAGGACAAAATGGCGGGTAATGCATGGTGCTATGAGGATGCACAGGAGAGTACCACTCCTGAAGAGAAGGCTTTCTAGAGAAATTCTGTCTCATCTGAAACTTGAAAGATGTATAGTGTTAGCCAAGCCAAGAAGGTGTCTTAAAAGAAATGATCAAGCTTGCATAGAATATTCTTTATGGTTTTATCATACCAGTGATGGCATCTCTTGTCATATACATGCATTTAGGTCATAAACTACATTTTATTTAGCATTGAACATCTCCTGCATCCCCTTGCCTTTATAGGAATAAGCAACAAAAGATAAATTGAACTACATTGAAATTAAAAGCTTTTGTGCTGCAAATGATACTATCAAGAAATTGAAAGGATAACCCATAGAATGGGCAAATATTTGTAACAAGGGCAAACCTTGAAAGCATTAAGCTAAGTGAAAGAAACAAATTTCCAAAGACTAAATATTGTGTGATTCCATTTCTATGGAAGTTCATAATAGGCATATCTATAGTGACAGAATGTTGATTGGGGTAACTAGGACTGGCAGGGTGGAAGAGGGAAAATCAGATTAACTGTTAATAAATAGGGGATTCTCTGGGGGAGTGATGAAAAGTTCTAAACCTAGATGATGATGATGGTTACAGAACTCTCAGAATTCATTAAAACCATTCAAATTGGTAAATTTTATGGTATGTAAATTGTTTCAATAAAGAGTATTAGAAAAATGAAAACCATACAGGGGTCTATGCACCATTGTCAGAAGATGATGGAAATTCCAAAGCTCATTGCATTTCTGAGGTATTTATGAAACTACAGGTATTCTAAAAAAATGCATGTATATATGTATTTGAAACATCCCGATGTGGAAAACAAACTACTTTTCAACTTAAGTGAAACTAGATTGAGATAAACTCAAAATAAAGTTAAGTCTGTCCAAGTGATTTGATATCACTACAAAATTATTTGACATTCACTATTTATCAGGTTAAATTTTTGTAGCCTCTTCTGAATTGCTCTCTAGGCATGTGGGATTGTGGAACTATTACTCTGGCTAATATTTAAGTATTAAGGAATAATGTCTAGCAGATACAGTAATAGACAGTATCTGATTTATCTGTTTTTGATCTAACTGATAGTAATAGATATACTTTCATTAATATAATAAAATCATTTCACAATTATTTTAATGCACCAGCTAGACACAGAAAATAACTTTGATTTTGTGTCCAGTGCCCATTTGCCCACTTAAACCTGGCCTGCAAACTTGTCTTTTCCTACTGCTTGGATTAAATCTCAAGAATTCACACAATAAAAATTCATCCAGTCACTCTGAGTTACAAATAAGATCTCATTTTATCAACTGAAATATCTAGTACAGAGTCATAATCAGAACTCCAGACTCATGCCTATTTAGTTCTCCTCTTCTCTAACAGCTTAATTCTGCATTATGTCTGAAAGCCCATAGCAAGAAGGGAATGGGCAGATATGACCCCCTTCTTGACTACTCGCTGACTATGCTTTCTGATCCTTCCAGGGTAAGGCTCAGGAGGGCATGAATCAGAGACCCAAAACAGGAACTTTTGAGATTACTTAGCCAAGGGGTTAAGAGAAGACTGAAATTCTGCTCCCACTCTGCTCACCAACTCATGTGTCCTGGCATATGGCATTGTGTCCACCAGGAAGAAGCGGTACCATTCAAATCTTCACACGCCCATCATCTGTTCACAAGTCTTTTGCCTGTGGGGTGGGGCTGCATCTACTTCAAGAATGTATCATTTAGCTTTTAAAAAAACAAAACAAACAAACAAAAAAAACTAGCACTATTTTAACATCATAAAGATAGAGCTGTCCTATACCATTACCCAGCTTAAAAAATTACCAAATCTTAGAGATGTCTTTTCATTTCAAATGAAGCTGTAGGGGAGATGGGAATTTTTCCCTCCCCCTCTGAAGTTTCAAGTCTGCTAAAATAAACTGACAATGGATTTATAAGAGGAAAAGCACACAAATTTATTAACACGTAAGTGTTTACAGGAACCATACAAAATATGAAACTCAAAAAAGGGCAAGGTGGTTGAAACTTAAATACTCTCTTCATAGGGAAGAGAGAAATGAGAAATGTAGGTAATTTTAAGAGGTAGTGACTTTCAGGCAGATTGAATGAGTCCAAAGAACAGCCAATGTCCTAGAACAAAGTTTATCTGATCTCTGAAGGATGTTCCAACAAATTGTAGCAAGGTGAGGGACAGAACTCCACAGTGAGCAAAGGTTGTCTTCTTACGTAGGTAAAATCTCCCAGGTAATTTCTGAGAGCTAGTCTCAGAAGAATAGAGGAACAGTGTCTGGGCATGGTGACAGCATTTAGTCTTTTTCTCTGTGCTTAATCTTCTTTGGTTATTTGATGAGATTCCTAGGGAGGGGGTTTTAAGATAATTGGGTTTCTTTTGGATGAAGTTTCTACAGCCAGACAAGAGAACTTCCAGAGAAAAGCTGTCCCTGTGCTTGGTGAGGAGGAGAAACAAGAGAAGATTAGAAAGTCCTTGTTTCTGAGTCTGCTTCTAAAGCCTTTTAATTTCCTATAGTTCAAAGTGCTCAGCATGCTGCAGTGCCATACTTTGAAGGATGGGGCCCCAGCAAAGGTATCATTCTATGGACTCCTAGAGGCCTTAAACACACTGCTTGTAAACCTACCTTAGTGACGGCTTCATATGGTGCCTTTGGGCTACATAACCCTCCCCTCCACTGTCCTCACCACTTGTCTAAATCATACCTGTCCTTTCAGTTTCACCTCCTTTGTAAGATCCTGCACTGGTTGTCCTGGCATAGCCATTCCTTCATCCACTGAGAACCCAAAGCATCCAGTACCAGTTCTCTGGATACTTTTCTAGTGATATGTTATATCCCTTCCCTCCCTTTCTCTTCCTTCACATTTCTCCTTCCCTGCCTCTTCCTCTCTTGTTCTTTTTTCTTTTTTGTCTTTCTTCCTAGTCTTTTATTTCCAATTGTGGGCCTGGTTTAGAAAGTCAAGTGATACAACTCCTTTAAGTGAAAAGAGTAGTGCCTTACTCCAGACTTCTTGCCCACTAGTCCTGTGCCTCAGAGTGATCACTTATTATGGCTTTGCTTGTCCCTTCTGCCCTTTATCCTCATGTTTCTAAATCAAATGCATCTGTTGCTTTTAGAGCTTTTTCAATTTTATACATTGTCTTTTTACTTCCTTCCAACAAAGACTAGGATTCAGCTGTCTTAAGCCAATGCTAACACACATACTTCATGTTTTCATGGTAGTTCCTTGATACATCTTAAAGTCAAGATTTGGTGTTTGCATGGTTATGTTTAAGTTAGATTTTTGTTCATATCAAGTCTTGTAGAAAACATGGTAATATTTCTTTTCTTGTATAACTTTTTATTTTTCCTGGATTTAATAATTGCCTCATTTATTTGTTTGTGTCTATAATTGATGTTTCCATAATCTGTCTGACTGAACTCTAAGCCCTACAAATGCAGTCATTCAGACTGGTTTTATGGTTTTCTCGGTGATACCCCTCCTGGAACCATCTGTTTTCTATTCTGATCTGAACTGACTGCTCTGCTAGCCTCAGTGTAGTAATTTTCCTGGGACTTTCCTTCGTCTTCATCCTGGGAATTCCCTTAGCTTGTCTTCCATGTTTGGTCCCAGTTTCTGAGTCATTTGTCTTTTTGGATTTGGAGCCTTTGATTTTGGGAACACATACATCCGTATCCTCCCAGGAAAGTGAGTGTGCCTGAGAATGGGCAGAAGGATGGATGACTGTTTTGAAATTTTGCTGCATGTCTAAAGACATCTTTATTTTACCCACATAATTGATTTATAATTTGGAATTTTGTGTTGTTAATTGTGTTCCCTCAAATTTCACAGGTTTTCTCCACTGAATTCTAGCTTCCAGGAAGGCTATCAGTAATTCCAAAGCCATTTTAACGCTAATCTTTCTCTGCAAACTTTTAAGATACTCTCTTTGTCTCAGGCTTTCCCACTAAGGGTTTTTTTCATTCACTGCAATGCCTGCAAGTAAATTCTTTAGAATTTGTGCTGCAGACATTTATCAAGTTCTTGCTATATGCAGGAACTATCTTAAAATTCATGTCTGGAGTGCTATAAAATTTTCTTTTATTATTTCCTATTTCCTACCCTTCATTTTCTATCTTCTCAATTTACAAGGCTCCTATTGTCTGTCTGTTGGATATCAGATTTGACTCTCTAATTTTCTTACCTTTTCTCACCTATTTTCAATTTCAGTTTCTTTTGAATAGTTACCCTCCCATTCAAGAGATGTCCTAAATTATCTTCTCTTCTTGTTTTAAAAATGCAACTTCTTAACTATCTGATTATATTAATTAAAGTTTTAAAGTTTATTTTTTCATTTATCTTGTTTAATGTAAGTTCATTTTTTTTCTCTTTTGGATTTTATATTTAATAATGGCAGCATGTCTCAAATAATTGGATTTTACTCCACTTCAGAGTATGGCTCTGAGAACAGGTAGTAAGCTACGAGAGACCAGCCTTGTTGTCTACAACTATATTCTCTGTAGGACTAATAAATTCTGCTAAAGCTGGTCCTCCATTCTCCTGCCAATCAGGATATAAAGCTAGCATCCTTCAATCTGAATCTTCCAGGGGAAGGAAAGAGAAAGAGTGGACCAGATGTCTCACCATTTAGAATGAAAATGATCACCCAGAGTCTTCATTTTCAATGTTGGCCTTCCTTCCATGGTCAGTGTGTCTTGTGTCCACTTATGGAAATCTTCATGATAACGCCTTTCTCCCAGAGTCAGGGACGGACAGCTGCTCAGCTGTGTGGGATGAGAGAAGGCATCTGAGGACATAACTGTTCCCTACAACGTTTCATTCCATTCATCTGGGTCAGCGGCTTCCCACACTCCTCTTTCTAAGCTACCTGCTGCTTCTAGTCCCTGAGAGTTTTCAAGGTTTTGTGGTCTGTTCTTGGCTTCTTTTCATTAGGCGTGTACATTCCCAGAAAGTTCAGATCTGTGTGAGTTACTGCTTGGTGATGACTCATCTGCTGTTTTGTCTGCTCTTTGTCTCTATGTTCTTACCATTTGGGGGATTTGGGGAGATAAGCATATATGTTCAATTGGGTGCATTTAATTTCGAGTCTATTTTACTGTTTCTAGCCACTTTTCCTTTGGCCAAAACATTTTCTCTCCCCTTATTTTTTTCTTCCCAGACTCCCAGTACCCCAAAGCAATGATCATGGCCTGCCATCGGTCTGTGAATTGGGCAGCAAAGTCATGGCAGGACTGATTTTCAAGAGATGGGAACTGAGAAAGGTGGCCTGACCTCAGCCTGGACTATGACTTTTGAGGGGCACTGTGCAGGGCATTGCTGGGCTGGTCTGGGGATGGGAGGCAGCTGGTCAGTAATAATTACTACAGGCTGAGAATTCCTCCAGGCTGCCTGTAAAGGAAAAGATGGGCATTGTAGGGATCACCTGGACCTAGTGAGGAGATTTTCAGAAACTCTAAGGAGATCCTGGGATGATTGAGGTCACCAACTAAAAGGCAAGAATGATTTCAGTCTGCTGCATTCATGATTGCAGCTCCATGGTTTTCTAGCTGTGGGGTCCTCAGGAAACTTGCTTAATTCTCTGAAATTCAGTTTATTCTGCTGCAAAATGGGATCATTAGCCATACCTTCCTCCTAGAGTTGTGAAGATTAATCCTTTAATATATTAAATGATTAGTATAGCTTCATGTAGTCACTCAAAAAAAAAATGATGTGGAAGGACTAGTCTTATCATGCTTCATGTGTGACACATGGTAGGTCCTGGTAAGAAACCTTTGTTAACTAGTTGAGTGAAATCCATCTAGAGCTAATCATGCTGAATTGAATTTTATAGCCAGTTTTCTATGCTAGGCAAGAAAACTAACAAAAAACTGTTTTAGTTGTTGCTTTTAGCCAGAATAATTAGCCACATAGCACTGCAATTGAAAAGATGTATACTTCCAAATCTCTTCCAATAACACTGCCAGGTAGACAAATCATGACTGATTAACCAAGAGCTATGCTTTATTTGGTCCACTAACAACTCTGCCCCAGGCACGTCGGCACAGTCTTCCAGGGACTCTGACTGATCAGCAAAGAACCAAATGGCTGGTAATTTCTAATTTATAAACACTGCTTGACGTAGGCAGTTGGGCATTCTGCCACACTGCTATGGCCTGAAATGGCCCAAGCACTTTTCAGTGCACGAAAAGCAATTTCAAGTGACTTAATAACTCTTTACCTACCCCTCTGTTGGGGTCCACAGACATCATTGGATGGAGATTGCCACCAAGTGGCCTCAGGACAAGCGGCTCAGATTACTGCTTCGTAGGGTTTCCAGCTGAACAATGAGTATATTGTGAAGGTCCCATCTGTCAAAGTAATCAAAGTATAAAGCGGGAAATAATACAATTAGACCTTTAAGACACATACATTTATCTTTGGTTTTTCAAAACTGATTGCAATTTGGCAAGGCTTCCCTTGGCGAAGAAGACAGAGATTGGCATTCGTTGATAAAAACTGAAATCTTGCTTAAAATGAATCTCCGAGTACAAAGGTGAGAATACAGAGAGGCAACTAGGACTATTGAGGGGGGCATGGAAAAGCTCTGTATACAAACTAAGTGTTCCAATAAGACAGATAACTAATTAGCTTAGGTTAAGCACTATTTTTTTTTTTTTAATGAAACATATCTACCTGCTAATAGCGTGGAAGGCTATATGCAGAAAAAAAAAAAAAAAAAAAAAAAAAAAAAGAACTGAGATAACTCCCTATGCTAAAATGCTACTGTCTTCTCTGGTTGCTGTGACCTCTAGCAGTGTTGCTGCTGGACTCCCGGTTCCCTCATCAGTTTCCTTCTGTACTCAGGGGCCCATGCAGAACTTACACTCTCACTTTCAGCCTCCTTGGCAGCTGCAGTCTTGTCCCATTGTTTGAAACTGGTGGGATGCTCCTCCACCTTTCAGATGCTTTCCCTCTGCTCACCCCAAAGTCATTCCTCACCTCTGCCATCAGCCATCTATGCACCAGTGACACACAAGCCCCACTGCTTCAAAACAGCCATCGTCCCTCAGTGACCTGAGCCCAGACTGCCACACTCAGACTAACCATCTTTGGACTCAGCCTGGGGCCACATAGTACTGGTTACGATTTCCTCACAAAAATCATTACCCTTCCTGAAGGAGAACTTTGCCTCCTCTCCTATCTTCCACATTCCCTTAGCAAAACAAGACTCATTATCCAGGTACTATGGCCTCTTCTTGCTTTTCTGGTGAATGAATTATTGGGTATTCGGGGCACCTACAACCTTGTCTGGATCTGAAAGGGCATCTCATGGAAGGCAGGCAGACACCCAGACATCCCTTAACAACTCTGAATGCCATTAGGCTGGTGTCCTTCCTCCTGCAAGGTGCCTTAGAGCAAGGGCTCATCATCAATTGTCTAGACAAAAATCCTGATCTGTTTAATGAATCTAGCCTTACGAGAACCTCAGATACAAGCAGGAGCATCACCCCAGGACCAGTCCTAAGAAATGTGTGTTTAAGAGCCTGAATGGAATTCCTAGGCCATATTTTGTCCTGCCAACACAGGGGAATAATGCTGGACTAAACATTCGTGAAATGTCCCTCAAGATGATTAGAGATAGGCAGTAATTTTGGGGGTCCACTGTTGATTACTCCTAACTAGTTCTTCATTTTCTACCTTGATGGTAGAAACAATCTCCTTGGGAAAGGGAAGTGCTTGCCCAGTCCCAGTCACATCTGTAAACTTCTGGCATTTAAAAACTGGGTTGATATTTACTGTGGTGCCAGTCTATTCTATCTTACATAATAGATACACCATGGCTTCTCATTTTAAAGGAGGTAGGGAATCCCTTTCCAGCATTGATGTCTTCAGGCAATAGTACTGGGGAAAGTCAACTGACTAGTGTTAGAGCTGGACTTTTAATGATCGAGACTACTTTGGGCCACCTAGACTGCTGCTGCTTATAAGAGCTGAAGCAGACCTAGAAATTGAGACTCCGAGGGATTAGGTAAGGGTTCAAGGCATTCTGTGTCTTCATCAAGTAGGAGCAGCCAAGCAGGAAAGCATCATACATATCAAGGTGGAATACCCAGGACAATGGGGTTACTCCAATTTTTCACGTTTTCTGTCCCTGTAACTTCAAGCTGCAGGTGAATGAAATGACCTGGTGAAGCCAGTTCATCATTGAGCTCCATCCCCAGCCCTTTAAATCTAAGTGGTTTATTCACACATCATGGTGCGAAGAGCATGGAATCAAACTATAAATATCGAACTCCTCTCAAATATTTGCCTGACACTCTCAGGCTTTGCCACCTGACCTGTTATTTCCAGCTTCTCAATCTTCTGGCTGTTCCAGCCCCCCAAATTTGGCTTTAATAATCCTCTTGCTATTTAGCACTCCATTTGAACCTCATTAATTGGTTTTTAACCCCAAACCCCTGCTATACTCTTGGGATCACAGCAAGGCTGTTTTCCTACATATTTTGGCTTTCCAGAACAGACTGTCACTCACACCCCACCATTATGGCCAGGTCAGCCCCCTTAAGCCCCTTTTTACATTTTTGTTAGAGGAAGATGTGATTATTCATTAAATGCCTGAAGAGACATTGCCATATAAAATATTTTTACTGAATTTTTTTAACTTTTTGAGCTGTGTGTATCGCCTCTCCAAGCCAAGTACATAATGCTGTAAGTCAACCTAACTCATTTTTGAAGACTTCCGTTAGATGTGCTGCTACTATGGCCTCCTATCTCTATCTCCACAGCTACATCCTCATGTTATTGATGCTGAGCTAAGCAATCCATTAATACATAAACACATACTCATGAAAAATTAATTTTCCTTTCATCCCTAATTCCTGCTTGTAAATGGATTGTCTTTGCCATATCTGTCTTTGCATCTGATTCTGATTCTTGGCCATTATTTTCCTCTGGATTCAGTTAAAGTCACTTCTTCCCATTCCTGCCATTTTCTCCCAGCTGACTACCCAGCCATCTTTACACAGCAGTGTGTTCTGAGACCATCTTATGCCAAAAATTCTGTGTTTGCTCTTGAGGACAGAACCAAAATAGATAAGGTAAAATTATAGCAGAAAATGGTATATTAATATAAGGAAAATCTAGCCATGTGTGATATTTTGTAATAAAGCCGGCTATCTCCAAAGTGATGAACTCAACAGCAATTAATATACTTAAGTCAAGGTTGAAGGACTAACACGATACATTTAATTTTTGGAAAGAGATGCATTAGAGAACACCAAAGAGTCTTTCTACTTCTAATATTTATATAGAAATAATATGTTCAAATAACATTAAACTCAATTTTGTCTGGGGCATCAAAGGCTGAGAGTAAATGGTGACTCTCACATCCCCGAATGAGGTGAAGGAGCAGACTACCTGCAAAGCACATGTTATGGGAGAGAAACTGGTTCTGCCAGCATGGGGAGCCAACCAGGAAAAGAGAATTGTTGCGGAGAAAGGGGTAACCCCATAGCCTCTGCCGTATATAGCTGCTGAACACCATTCTCCCGCCTCCTCCAACCAGATCTAAGCTTTGAAGAGAGAGTTTGAATTGTATTCTTATACCCAGGGAAATGCACAGAAATAAAGAATGGGGCCAGACACAAGTTTGAGAAATTTAAAGGTGACAGGAGTTAGTCACTAAAGCTGCCTTCCTCATGGCAGAGCAAGATGACACAAGTCCTAGAAAGGGACCTACACTTATAATAACAGGCTCAGTTTCCCTCTGGGGCAAATGAAGCTGTTCTTGAACCATCCTGAAGGAGCCTGCACCCAAGAGGGTTGCCTGAATATCAAGGCGACCTTAAAACAAACAATCCCTATGTGACGGAGTGCTGGGATCCGGGGCCTGAGGGAGGAAGTGGGAAGCTGAGGCTGGAAGAAGCATTCAAGTATCAGCTAATATTCAGCCAATCAATACACACCTCTATATGTGGAGGTCCCTTGTGTGTTCTGAGGATACGTAGAATGGATTGCTTGGAATGATGGGGAGTTTAGGGAACTATCACTGGAGCATGAGGTTAGGACCAGACTTTGAAGGTCAGCCTCAATTGTATGATCTAAAGCAATATACGAATTCAGCCTAGATATTAGGCTGAGAAAGATCACCATGTCAGATGACTGGGAAATATATTCTTCCTTGGTCCCACTTATTTCCCTATCATGAAGCAGGTTTTTCCCAAGTTAAATTAGACCAATTTCTGCTAAGGTTTATTCCTTCATATTCTTTCCTTCATCCTTGTACTCAGCTTTTGGCTTTCCGTATGTTTTTTGTTCACCTACATGAAGTCAGATTTAATCTTGTCTTCAGTGCTCTATGCTAGTATTACATTGTCTGCTAGTATCATTCCTCCTCCGTGATATCATTAAACACAAGGCACTGATACATTTTATCAGAGTCCTTATTTCAATTCATATCCACCAAACCCAAACTTTCTGTCTGATGTGATCCTCACTTCCTTAGAAATGCATCTGATTTGATCATCAAATCATTTTACCTAAGTCTTTAAAATTTAGTTAAAAAATCAATTCATCTATAATGCATACAATATTTGTATAAAATCAAAGTCATTATCCCAAAGGAAAAATTCCAAATTAAAGTTATAGAAAACGATATCCATCCTAAAACATTCCACTCTGCCTCACCTTACTTCCAACTTCTATTTAATTCTTATTTGAGCCTAGGCTCTTTCTTGAGATAGGGCTGGGTTTTGAAAGAGCTGTCCACCCTAGCAAATGTCTCAGCATTTCAAAATGTCAATTATAACAGCAGTTAGTTAGAAATGGTTCTGGCAGCTTTCTAGCTCTGAAAGTGTTTTCTAATAATAACTAACAATCATGGGAAGAATGAACAACTATATCTATAAAACTATATTTCTTAATATGCATTATTATTGTCTCTTAAGACTATGTTGCATATTTTTATTTGTTTATTTAATGCCAAAATCCTGGAAGTGCTCTTGTGAGACACATACAAAGAAAGTGTCTCTGGTCTCTGAGGTCTTTCCTGATTCATCAAAATGTACTAGGAAAGAAAAGTGACTGTCTTGGCAAAGAACCACAGTAGTTTGCTGCATTTGTTTGTTTTTATTAACACAACTCATATTTGAAATAAAAATACATTTTATACAGTACTCTTTGTCCCCTCATTTTATATAATATCACAACTTAAATGTATTTTTTAAAATAAGTATATGTGGAAGGGTTTTATTTTTGTTTTCTGACTAACAGTTGAGAACGTGTGTGTGTATGTGTGTGTGTGTGTGTGTTTTAAGAATTCCTTTAGGTCTGTTTAATTTATCTCACTTTGTTTTGTTTGTGTAACTTAAAATCACTAATCATTTTCTTGTTTAATGTTAAAATGGTTCAGATAAAATGCAAAAGCAAGAAATTGCACCTGATACTTGAAAGTTGCTATTCCTGACAGCACTTCATCTTTTTTCATGCCCATATTGGCTTTTCTCCCAGCCCATCCATTCCTTAATGTAAGTGTTATAAATTGCTCTAAAGTGCCATAAAGCATAATAAACATCAATCAATAATTCTTGGTTAAAAACTTAGAAATTCTGGTCCACCTCAGGTTGGTTGTAGGTGTCCTGAATCGATCATGTCCCTTGGTTACTTCATCTTACCAGAAGTCATTTCTGGGCCCAAGAATGCCTCCCTTTTTGTTTTTCTCTCTGACCTTTGTCCCCTGGACACTTGCAGTGACACATCAGGATGGATTGTGGGGAAGATATCATCCAGCAGCCTTAGAAAAGCCCCATTCTTTTTCCTTTCGGCCTCTGATTCTGGCAACTTAGGAGGAGTGGAGTGACGTTCTCAGACAAAGTCAGACCGCAAGCTGGCAATATGTCAGGCTCATCTGAGGCAAATTCCAGTTTGTCATGGGGAAAAAAAAATGTTCATTTTCTTCTGGGATTCAATGAATTAAGCAAAAGCCCACTCTTTTCCTTCTGGTTTTTGCAAATGTGTCATCTGATCTAAATGGAACACCTGCAGGCAGCTTAATGACAAAAACGACACATTTGAATTCTGCTATCTTGGGAATTTTTCAATATCATATGCCGCACCCTTGGGTAGAAAACCACATCCCTCTCCTGGAAATGACAGCTTGCCCCCACAGCCAACTGATGCTATTTATGTGGCGTTGTTGTTATTTATTCCCACCTCAAAGGGGATGATTGAGTGGCTTTGTGGTTTCTCCCAAGATGCTGTAAGAGCTATATAGTATGAAATCTGCAAGCTCAGGTGATCATCTTTCTTGAGAAGATTTTCACAGGCGGCTCTTTGGAAATTGCATGAAAAGGTTGGTAGGACATTAGACAAAGTGATTTTATTAAGCTTATTGACTCACAGTTCACTTTTCCTACTAATTGTGATCCACTGCCCACAGAAGGCAGACTACCTTCTCCCTAAAACCTCACTCAGCTCCAGTGGAAAGCAGGCTCTCTCTGGATATCAAGAAGCAGCTTTTGCCTGAGGAAGACACAGCTACCTAGACTGTGTTTCATGGGAGTAGAGATGGGGAGAATGAGACAGACTCCAATCCCCCAGTTATCCCCCTTCCACCTGTCCCAGTCTCAAACACTTTCATTGACATTCATTGCTCAGGATTTGGAAAACTTGTAGATCAATAGAAAACTAAATGATCTCTAAATATATGAAAAGATGCTTAGCTGTACTTATAAGGGCAATATAAATAGAAAAGATCTTCGGATGTCGTTTTTTCACTAATGATATTGGCCAAACAATTTTAACACCAGAAGGTTTTGTTATGTCATCGCTGGTGGTTCAAGCCTGGTGGAGGAGCACTAGGAATAGCTATCAAACTTACAGATGCAATTGGTCTTGGATTTTAGCAATTCTATCTTAGGACTTGTTCATATATATATATATATATACACACACACACATATATATATATACACACATATATATACACACACACACATATATATATATACACATATATATGTATATACACCCTGCACATATGAATGACAAATATATGAAATTATTTCTTGCAGAACTCTGTAAACATCAAAAATTCAAAACAACTTAAATTTATTTACTAAAGGACAGGTTAAATTAACCATAGTATATACACACAATTGTCTATTATACAATAGTATAAAAGAAAGTGGAGGCCGGGTGCAGTGGCTTACGCCTGTAATCCCAGCACTTTGGGAGGCCAAGGTGGGCAGATCACGAGGTCGGGAGAGGAGATCGAGACCATCCTGGCTAACGCAGTGAAACCCTGTCTCTACTAAAAATACAAAAAATTAGCCACACATGGTGGCGGGCACCTGTAGTCCCAGCTACTCGAGAGGCTGAGGCAGGAGAATGGCGTGAACCCGGGACATGGAGCTTGCAGTGAGCTGAAATCGCGCCACTGCACTCCAGCCTGGGCAACAGAGCAAGACTCTGCCCCACCCCACCCCACAAAAAAAGTGACAGCTCTTTATATACTGGAAATATCTCTAGGATGTATCTTTAAATGGAAAAATATAGAACAGTACATAAGTGTTAATATATGTATACATGAAAGGGGCAAAAAAATCATATTTAGTCTTACTTTACATTTGCATAAAGATATACTTAAAATATACATTAAAAACTAGTAACAGAGGTTACCTGTGGGGTGTGGGGAGTGATGAGAGGAACAAAACTGATGAGACTGGAGAGAAGAGTGAGAATTCTCAAAGTATACTGCTATGATTTTTGAGCTATGTGAAAGTGTAACTATTCAAAACATTTTAAAGATAAGAAGTCATACATTTATTTATTTTGGAAAGCATTTTATTGTGGTAAAACGTGCATAACAAAATTTGCCACTGTAACTATTTTTACTTTGAGAATTCAGTGGCATTAATTACATTTACAATGTTGTACAACCCTCACCACTTTCGATTTCCAAAAATTTTCATCAGCCTGAATAGAAACTCTGTATTCATGAAGCAATAACTTTCTGTTCTCCACTCTCCCCATCCCCTAGTAACCTCTGATGTACTTTCTGTTTCTGTGAATCTGCCTACTCTCGAGATTTCATATCAGTGGAATCATACAATAGTTGTCATTTTGTGTCTAACTGATTTCATTTAGCATAATGTCTTCAAGGTTTATCCATGTTGTAGCATGTATCAGAATTTCATTCCTTTTTACGACTGAATAATATTGTATTGTATGTATATAATATTTTGTTTATTCATCTGTAGATGGATATTAGGGTTGTTCCCAACTTTTGATTATTGGGATTAGTACTTCAATACACAGTAGCATATGATTACCTGTTTGAGCCTCTGTTTTCAATTATTTTGGTTATTTACGTAGGAGTGACTTGCTGGGTCATGTGGTAATTCCATATGTAGCTTTCTGAGAAACTTCCAAACCATTTTCCATAACAGCTACCCCTGTTTACATTTCTACCAGCAATATACGAGGGTTCTAATTTCTCTCTACTCTCATCAACACTTGTCATTTTCTGCTATTTTGATTATAGCCATCCTAATGGGTATGGAGTAATATCTCATTGGGGTTGACCTACTCAAAATGTTTAAATTGATAAGAAAGCTATTCATAAATGCCTTCTATTAAATGTGGAAGACAAAATTGATGGCTCCTGCCTGTAATCCCAGCACTTTGGGAGGCCTAGGTGGGAGGATCGCTAGAGCTCAGGAGTACAAGGACAGCCTGTGCAACCTCCATCTCTACAAAAAATCCAAAAATTAGCCAGGTGTGGTGGTGTGTGCCTGTGGTCCTAGCTACTTGGGAGGCTGAGGTAGGAGAATCGCTTGAGCCTGAGATGTAGAGGTTACAGTGAGCCAAAACTGCACCACTGCACTCCATCCTCCAGCCTGAGTGTCTCAAAAAAAAAAAAAAAAAAAAAAAAAAAAAAAAAAAAAAAAAAAAAAAGAAAGAGTAATACTGTGAAGAAACACCATCTCAAATTTGTTACTAAATCAACAAGTTGGCTGACATTTAGCAGACCTCAAGTTGCCAAGGTGGGGGCACTGGCTAGGCCCTATCCTCTGAATGTACATAAAAGCCACTCGTAATTACAGTTGTTATTATTATTGTTGAATGTCTATCAAATGCTAGCACTTTATGCCATTGTTTTCCCCTGAAAGTTCTCTGAGGTAGATATTTTTTATCCCTATTTTATAGATGAGGAAGCTAAAGGTCTTCTAGGATGAGAAAGCCAAAGTCAAACCGCTGGTAAATGGCAATGCCAGGATTTGAATTAAAGTTGTCTTAACCTCTGGATTTTTTTCCACCCAAAACAAGGCCTTTAGGCCCAAGTCTTTTCCTTTCTTTCTGATTTGATACTGTGGCATCTGAGCTAGTTTACACCATTTTCTCTGAAATCTCAGGCTCACAAGATACCACCAAAGAACACAGATCTTTCTATCTAGCTTGGCACCTGGAGCTTTCTCCTTTCCCTGAGACCTGCAAATTTGAATATATCTGCAGCCAAATGGCAGCTTCCTTCATGGAAGGAAGTAAGCTGTAATGCACAAGGGATAGACTGACCGCTCTGCTAATCTGAACTGGGATCTGGCAGGAGAAAGGTGAGCAGATGCAATGGCCAGAGCTTTCCATCCATGATCTGACAAGTGGAATGAATGGTCAACCCCTTTTTTGTACATCATGCCTTACTCTGAGCACAGGGCCCTCATCTGTAAATAGCTGCTGCCAAAATGCTAGATGAAGTGGCCTAACCCACCTGAGAGAGTCTACTGAAAAGCTCACCAATCACCTCTTCACCAAGTCCATGTGTGAGTGGGTTGTTAGCAAGACCTATCTGCACACAGGGAAATACAAAGTCCTGGGAAATTCGTAATCTTGCCAACTATGCTGAATTCTTTCCCATATAAACACAAAATGCTTTTTTTTTTTACCACTTCACTGAAACACAGAGAAGATTTTAATATAATATATTACAATAGGATATATTACAATGGTTTTATATATATGTATACACACACATATATATACACACACACACACACACACATGAAAACTACTTTTATTCAGGGAAAACACCACAATTCTGTTGTATTAGTCTGTTCTCACACTGCTAATAAAGACATACCCAATAGTGGGTAATTTATGAAGGAAAGAGGTTTAATTAACACAGTTTGGCATGGCTGGGGAGGCCTCAGTAAACTTACAATCATGGTGGAAGGGGAAGCAAACATGTCCTTCTTCACATGATGGCAGGAAGGAGAAGAATGAGTGCACAGGGAGGGAGGAAACCCCTTACTAAATCATTAGATCTTGTGAGAACTAACTCACTATCATGAGAACAGGATGGGAGAAACCACCCTTGTGATTCAACTATCTCCACCTGGTCCCTCCCACAACATGTGGAAATTATGGGAACTACAATTCAAGATGAGACTTGGGTGGGGACACGGCAAAACCATATCATCTATCCTGGTAGATTGTTGATTTGAGCTCAAAGGGAAGGTCAAAAGAAAGTGAGATCTGGAACCTGTTTGAAAGATCTGGAATACGTGTTCCACTCTGCTTTTTCCTTTCTGTCCACCCAGCTCAGGAATCTTCAGGACCCTGCTGTTGCCTCTTTTTTTTAGGTTTAATTATTTTTAAAATTTTATTATAAGTAGTAAAAATAAAATGTGAAATTTATTTTTACTGTAAACTTTTAATAGAGAAAAAGTGAATTCCCCTTACTTTTCCCCAGTCTCCTTCCACATGGATATTGTCTATTACTAAATCCTTGTGTATTCCTTGAGGTCTTTTAATAAACACATTAGTACATTACAACTCAGCTTTTTAATCAGTGAACCTCTATACAACAAATAAGTTTTAAGCACTTACTATTTAGAAGGCTTTGGGTTAGGCACAGGGGATATGGAAAGATTAAGTCATAATATATTGAAGACTTTTTTGCCAGGAATTTTGCTGAGGGATTCATTTTTCGTATTGTATTTAATCTGCACAATAATCCCAAAAAATGTACTACCATATCAATGAGAAAACTGAAACCCAGAGAAGCTAAGTAATTTCCCAGAGGCCGCCTAGATGATAGAATGCAGAGCCCAGATTCAAGCAGAGGGGTGGCTGTCTAGAGCACCTAGTCTTAATGACACAGCACAGCAATACACTAAAATAATTGTCAGTCTTTCATCCACTGTGTAGACCCTCTCCTCACGACTTTACATAGATTGGCTTATTTAGTGTTCATGAGAACCTGAATGCAAACTGTTATTATGCTCATTTTACAGATGAAGATATTGAGGTGCGGTGAGGTTAGTTACCGTATCTAGATTATGCTAGTTACAAGTGCAGAACTGGGACTGGAATCACTGCAGTCTGGTTCCATAGTTGCTTCTCCTGACTCCTATATTAGATGACTATTCTACTGTTATGTGCATAGATGCACACTCATGCTTGAGTACTCTGCAGCTCTTAATCACATTTGCTTAGAGTTTTTGATAACACTGAAAAATGCTTAGCTACAATGTAATAAAAATAGAGAATTGCATATATGCTATGATTCTAATTATATCAACTATATATAGCAGAAAAATTTTGTGAGAAATTAATCGGTTTTAGTTCCTCCTGATAAAGAGTATTTTTGTTGTTGTTATTTCAAGAAAGTCACCCATTCTCTGTGTTTCCGTATCTCATTGGAGACTTTAATATCTCTGTTCTACTTGTAACAGTGTGACTGTCCATCCAACCCAGGACTCTCTCTTACCTCTTTTTTTAGATTTAATTGTTTTTAAAATTTTATTATGCCTATAATATTAATAAAATTATTATAGGCATAATAATAATGGGAAGGTCCAAAGCAGAAGTTTCCGGACACTCCACAGATGCCATGCTCACCTCCACCCCAGCCTCCTAGAAGAGACTGTGCTAAGTGGGGATGTGGAGGGATGACTGGGAGGCAAGTGTTTCTAGAGTGAAAAAGTGGAAAAAGGAGAATTAGCAATGGAGAGTTTAGGAGCTTCTCCCATCACTGGGAAGTGGTTGAGACTTTTGTTTCCCCCTCAGTTTCCTTCTACCTGGTGACAGCCAGCCTACTCGTAATAGAACTTTTGGAGGAATAGTGCAAGTGTGTGGTGCCCTCTCATAGGTTTTGGGGAAAAATGGTAGAATATTAAAAATCACGGACTGGGAGTCCGTATCAAAGGTTCCTACACCTGGGTTAAAAAGCTGGAGAACTGTGGTGACCAGTGTGGAATGGAGAAGCGTGTTCTTTTTCAGAATTCAACTGCAGAAAACCACACACGACTCTTTTGGAAGACATTCTGTCTACCCAATCTCCATCTAAGATAGGAGTTAATAATTGCTGGTATTTTCCTCCAACTACAATTTAATTTGATTTAAAAACAGAAGGAATGTGACATTCCACATAGAGAAAAGACACTAGAAAATTCCAACAATTGTCTTCAGGTAGTAGAATGGTGAGTGATTTTTTTTTTTCTTTATAATTTTATATATTTTTAAGTTTTCTATGATTCTCACTTTCTACTTACAAAATCATAAAACCAATTACTTTATTTAAACTCTTATTAGTTATATCACTTCCCCATCCATCTGGCTGAGTTATGCTTTATTTTCATCTAGACATTTTTACACTGCAAATGTTTGTTACAAGTAGGACAGCTATGATTTTTCTCTAGAATCCAATCCTAGAATTTGCATTTAGATATATGTAAATTAAAACAATTTAGGCCAACATCATTCTATATCCTACTTTTAAAAGAATTTTTGAAAACTAGAGGGGTTTCATCATTTCGTTCCCTGCCATCCTTTAAATTCAGGATCAGAAACATAACAGGCAGCGTGGGCCAAGACAGAGTCATGAAGGAATGAAGCCACACCTTTGAACAATGCTCCTCCAAATGGTAATTTTTGGCAACTAATTCAAACTTAAAAAATGGAATGTGGGCCAAATGTATATGCCTAGAAGAGAACCTCATGAGCTGCTTGCAGAATAACAGCAACCACTTTGCAGTTTCTGCTTGAGCCAGTCACTGGTTTACGGTTGTAGTTATTCACTTCAATTAGATGTGAACTGATACCAAAAATAGATGTACTGTGTCAGGTTACTTTATCCCAGACTGTAGCCAAGTGTACTGTAATCCTACATAAAAACGAGTACTCTTTAAGGACCATCTCGAGACAGATCTCTCCTTTAACAGTCCCCCAAGGCTTTAGCAGCAGGGCTGTTAATTTCAGGTACAATTCCTAGGTATTCCCTGTTTGTCTCATATATGTGAGACTCTCAGAGGAATTTCAGCTGCTTGATAGTAATTTTTTCTGTGTCCCATAGTCCTGCCTGTAATTTGCATTGCAGTTTTTTGCAAGAACTCACTGTTTTCCCTGAAGTCATTCCACTGTGTTTTTGAGTTTATTGTCCCATTATAGCTTGGGCTAAGTAAATGCCCACTAGGTCCTAACACTCAGTCTTGCATGATTTCTTTGAGCCTGTTTGCCAGCCTTCCTTGTGTTTCCCGGCACCCCATAGGGGTATGTTCAGATAAATCCTTGCTACTTATGGCTTTAGATCTGGACCACATTTCTCGGCCCATCCCTGCTAAAATATATGTTCCTTGGGTCATCATCTCCTCCTAACGCATCTTTCCAAGCAGTGGAAGAGTACATCTTCTTACCATCTTCCTTACTCTCCAACAAATTAACTTTTTGGGTCTTCATTCTTCACCACTCATATAATAAAGTTTCATAAACATTTTTTGAGTAACCAACCACCTTATATTGACACTATTTCAGGTACACAAAGGTGAGTAAAATGAAATGTTTGCCTATAAGGAAGCTAAACTTTAGTGGGTTTATTTTTTCCTAGGGCAGAAGTAACAAAATGCATGACTTAGAACAACATAAATGTATTGTCTCATAGTTTTGATAGTTAAAAGTCTGAAACCAAAATCAAGGTGTCGGTTGGGTTGATTTCTTCTAAAGGCTGTGAGGGAGAATATGTTCCAGGCCTTTTTTGTAGCTTCTGGTGCACTCAGGCTGTAGCCTCAGTGCCTGTAGCCTCAGGCACTCTCTGGCTTACAGACGGTGTTCTCCCTGCACCCTGAGTCTTCACAATGTCTTCTCAGTATGAGCGTCTGTGTCCAAATTTCCCCATTCAGGGCCCACCCTACACCAGTATGACCTTATCTTAACTAATTACATCTGCAACATCCCTATTTCCAAATAAGATCATATGCTGAGGTACTGGGGGTTAATCCCAAAATATGAACTTTAGGGGAACTCACTTCAACCCAAAACAATAGGCAAAAATGCATACACATGAAATTAACTAGAATAAAAGATGAGAAGCTATATACTAATGACAAGCACTAAATGCTAGCAAAGCACAAAGAAGGAGTATTACATTGTGATTGGAGTAGACTGGGCAGAGATTGCAAAATGAAGCTCTCACTCGAACAGCATTGCCAAAGATTCTCCTGGTGTTGCTGCCCGGAGCAGAGAAGAATGTCCCACTATTGCCGAACATGTAAAAACCTTCCTCTTCTCTGGGCTCTTTAGGGCACACCTTTGACCCATTTCTGAGTCCACCACAGACAAAAAGGTCTCCCCACAGCCTGAGCTATACATCTAATATCTGAGTATCAGACTCTACTGTACTTATCAGATTTATTAGATAAAATCACCTGAGGGCGGAAGTACCAATAAGTATGAGTAATTAAAACACTGAGCAGCAATATTATTAAAGGTATATTAAAATCAATGACATCCATTTGAAAAGATATATTTCACACCCTGTCCTCCACAGTGGGAGATGTGGCTGAGCAGAAACAGGTCAAGCAGAGAGTATTGTTAATGAAAATCCTCGTGGAAAAGGCTGCCTGAGACAAAATGAGTTAAAATCTTTATTGTGTCTTGACAGCCCACATGAATCTATGATGATGATAAATGTTCTCATTTAGAACTTTTTCTTTTCCTGAGATATTTTACATGTTATCTCCAATTTGCTTTGAATTTCTCAAAAGACATATGTTCACAGAAGAAAGTCTCTGCTTGCTTTTCATTAAGTACGATCTTATCAGGCTGTTTGCATGTGGCATCACGTTTGAACTATTAATCTTATGACAGGATATTAAAAAGGGGGGAGGGGGATTCCTTAACAGGTTGAGGGCCATTACACTTGAGAAACAGCCCTCAGCACCCAGGAACAAGAACCAGCACAGGAATTGCAACTGCAATGACTAATAAGACTTTCCTGAAGCTAATGCTCTAGGCAAAAAGTTGCTTCTTACGAGGGCGTACGCTGGACAGAGGAAGCTAAAATGACTTGTGTGTCACGTGACTGGACTGAGGTGCTGCTGGATCATTGACCTGCAGGATCATGGTGGGGCACCAGGGAATGATTATTAATCAGTTTGGTGTCAAGCGATTGTTAACTCTCAGTGACATTAAGGCTTCTCTGGAATTGAGGCACAAACCAGTGGGGCAAAACACAGATCTAGAGTAAAAGGAAAAATAATAATTCTGTATCCCTACTATAGAAAGTCTATAAAGTACAGAAACACAAACACACTAGTGTACACTCAAACACACACACAAAGAGAGGCACAAAAATAACACTCTAAGAAACCAACAGGAAACTGGTTTAAGAGAAGGCTTTGTGGGTAAGTGAGGTCTTCGTGACTTTCTGGGCCATAAGACTAGGACAAGACTTTGACATTTGTCTCAACAGTAGTGAGAATCTTTGATGGATTTTAAGCAAAGAAAATACACAATCAAAATTGTACTTTTCAAAGGTTATTTTGACAGTGGTTATTAATCTATTTAAAATACAGCAAGAAAAAGTCAGAATGCTGTAGAAGTCCAGGTGACCACCTTCGCCTATGGTTGGCCTATGGAAATAATGAGAGTATATAAATTCCAGAAGTGTTTTGAAGTTCAAATTAAAGAACTTGATGATGGCTTAAACACCAGGAATGGGGAAGAGGAGGGCATCAAGGGAGATTTCCAGTTTTCTGGGTGTACAACCAGACCAATGGTAGGGAATGAGGCAGAAATGGGGATAGCAGATATGGTGGGGCAGGTCATGAGTTGGATTTTGGACATACTATGTTTGCAATGCCTATGAAGTGTCTACGTAGGGATGTTAGGTTGTATATTTCCATCTAATGGTTATTAAATGCCATAAAGTAGCCTGGTATGTGATCTACTCAATACTGTCTAGATAACTCTCATTCATTTTTCTAAGTCTTCAGTGAAGAAAATGAAATATTTTTGCACTTGAACAAAATAGAAAATCTTAGTATTATTGCAAATTTATAAATTAAGTTGACTCAAAATATCCTGAGCTTCTTTCTCCCTTTTCTATCCAGGAAAAGTGTTGTCGTTTGAAAGTCAATGGTTTCTCAGACCACCAGAAAATGTAGCCAAACCAGGCCAGTGTTGACGGAGGCCTAAGAAAAATTAGGGTTATCATCAGTAGAGAATATGTGTTTTTGCTATATGTTAACCAGTTATTTTCTCTTCTTCTCCAGATTATCTCCTTTTGCTATCTTGGCTTAGAAGAATACAGAATGTGGCCACATGTTACTCTTCTACCAATGTCAGGATAAAGCATGCATTAGGACCCCTCGATGGAGAACTATGTCCATTCCATGCTCCTTCCAACTAGCTTGAGAAATGGCTCCAAATTTTCCTTAATATTATTCTGAATTGCTCTATGAAGTAAATGTCAAGTATTTTATTTCCATTTCCCTAAAATAGAGAATGGGTTGCTAGGGAAAATGCCTAAGCCAGCCATAAAGCATTTCCAAAGGGAGGACATAGTGAATAAAAATGTTAATTCCTATCTTGTTTAACAAGCTTTCATGGCAGCTCCAAGGGGTAGTAAAATTTATACTCCTACCAGGACAGCTCTAGAATATGGCGTCAGCATGGGATGGAAAGTAGCCCTGGGAAACAGAATACTGTGGTTGCCTGCTACCCTTTACTTAGCTGAATAGTTTGTTTCTGCTGTGCCTAGGAGGTTTGCACCTCATGGGGTGGGAGGCGGTGCAATCAGGTAAGAATGCTCCTTACTTACTCCTTTGTCAGAAAAAGGATGACTGTAATGTGCGGGCTGGAGTGGAGTGGAACTGAGTTTAAAATCTGCACTAACAGAAAATTAAAGACTAGATATTAACAATGGCTTTGCACTCTGAATTGTCATGGGCTGAGAGGGACAACTGGACAGCTAGAGGGATTCCAGAGGGAGTTGGCAGGACAGAGCAGTGTAAGCCATCTTACTGCCTCGAAGAACACAGAAGTCTGTAGGAGCACATCAGTCTTCAGTAACACAAGATTTATCTCAGTATTCATTTTTTCTGATTCTCAGTTTTCTTATCCACAAAATAGATTAAATAATATATGCTTTGTGAACTTACTGTGAAGATTAAATGAGATGAAAAATGCTGGAGGACCACCTGCAGGAGCTCTATACATGAAAAACTGTTGTTATTATTGGCAAAATAAAGGTAAAGGCTGCATTCAAGACTGTTAAGAAATTGTTACAGAAAATATTTTTATTAGTCATTGTACAGATAAAGAAAGTGATTTCATACAAAGAAAATTTTCTATTTAAACTTTTTATTTAAATTTAAATGTTCTATTTAAAATGAAAAAATTACAACGCTTCTGCCTTTTATGATGAGAGATAATAAGTCATGTTAGTAGAAGAATAAATCAAAATATTCGCTTACCTACAAAAATTGATGAGGGTACAAGCCACACTTAAGAATTTGTGATCATGTTTAAGGAAAGATGACAACATGAAGACCTTGAGTATTGCCTTAGTTTTGCAAAAGACCTTGCTAGGCCTTCCTGATTAGCTCAAGAAAAGTCCCCAGAGAAGGTCTTAAGGAAGAAGAAAGAGGACAAGAAAACTGGACATAACCTAAGCCAAAATTTTGACATGGACATATCCTCATAGAACAAGACACAATACTGTAAGGGGCAGCAGGGTGGATGGCTCTATGTGATGGTCTTGGTTGCATACTCCCCTTCACTTAGGTCAAACAAAACCCAAAAATCTCTTTGTAAATACCTCTCATTTTCATTGCCCATGTGGAGAAACTCAGAGCTTTCATTTGGCCTAAGTGACCTACTAACCACTTTACAGCCTATTCAGGTCCACTTTTTAATACTGCACATGTTGGAAATGAAACTGGTACTTATAACTCCTAGAAGTATAAATTTTAATGAAGATTCTAAAGACTTTATCTTGGCCCTGTGAAGGTGCAGATTAAAAACGTTCCATTTCTGACATGTCTATAATGAACTTCATTGCTGCTTTTTAAAAATTTTTCCTTTCGATAAGAAATTAAAGACTGATTTCCTCTTTACAAAAGAAAATGCCACTTTATTCCCCATAGACACCCTTTCTCTTAGTAAAACAACTCTGATTTTTATAGCTGGGCATCTTGCCACCCAGTTAAAGATATATTTCCCTTGCAGCTAAATCAGGCCAAGTGACTATGCTCTTGCCAATAATATGTAAACCGAAGTGTAGCATGGTACTCTTGGAAAGTCTCTTTAAAAAGCATCCTTTCTTTTGTATTTGCCCCTTCGTCTTCCTCCTACTTGAGCTGTACATATAATGGCAGGCACTTCTGTAGGCATTTTGGACCATGAAGTATCTTTGATGGAAACTAAGAAAAGTAGAGCAACAGAATTGAAGGTTTTACAATTCTAAAACCTTTGTAAAGGTTTTGTAAAAGGTTTATATGGATATATCCTGTAAAAGTTTTACAAAACGTTTACAAAGGTTTTACAATTGAAAGTAATTAATATTACAGTATTAATTATAGCAAAGGTCATGCTTCTGCAGAAAAAAAAAAAAGAGTCCTTTGACATGATGGTTCAAACAAGTTAGGAAAAGCAGACTGTGCTTCTCAAAATCACCAGAGAATCAGACTGGCTGAGCACACTGCCATCCTCAATGCATGGCTTCTCTATTGCTTTAGTGTTTATCATTTGAAGCCAATAGGAAGCAAGGAGAACATCAAAGCTCATAATCAATGACTGAAAGCATCCATCACTTCTGCTCACATCATTTTGGCAATGTCAAAGTCTTCTTGATCACACTTGAATGCTGGGGAAGCTAAGCAGTGTAGTACAACTGGACAATCAGTTCCTATGTCCAAGAACTTTTTTAAGACAGTAGGGTAGAATGCTTACTTTTGATCAAAAAGCAGCCTCCACCAAAACTGTAGGTCTTCATATTTTATCCAGATGATAAAACATCTACTTTTCTGTTGTTTAGCTTACTACATGCTGGGCCTTTATTATTTATAGTTGAACATAATCTTCACTGATATACCCCTTTTATGTTTTTTCAATGAACCTCATCTGTACGTCATTAATTGGATTATTAGATAAGTGCTAAATAATCTTCCAGCTGTAAAATTCTAAGAACAATTAAAACTTCCTTTCTTAACATTTTTAGTGAACAACGTACAGGTTAAAAAACAAATCCAGAGATTATTTCCTGCAAAGAGTCTTTAGTATGGTAGCACCTACTTCTAGAAGGCCCATCATAAACTGTCGTCTAGTGAAAGTGATGAAAAAAAGTGGCTGAGAGTCCATCTTATCAGGAGGTGGAACAGGTGAAGCCCTCACCAGTGAAAAATCTTGGCAGATGCAGCCACTAAGATTTCCTACTACAAAGAATAACAGCAGTTAGAAAAGCAGGTTGGAGAGTTTGTTTTGTTCAACAATACTTCATTCTCTTACTTATCCCAGCAAAGTTTACTCCCATAGGATAAGAGATTTATATTAGTCAGAACACTTTTAACTTTGCAGGTTACTGACAACTTACGCCAAAAAGACTTAAGTAATGTATGACATATATCTAGAGTTATATTTGTTTGAAGAGAGAGAGCAAGTTGTTTGGATAAGAGCTTGATTCCTGGTTCAAATGATGTCAACAGATTCATTTCTTGGTTCTGCTTCTGAGTTGACTCCATTTATAGGTGAGCCAGATCTAGGTCCCCAGCAGCACAAAAGAGAGAGCTTGCTTCCCCATTCAGTAGTCCCAGAATTGTGCCTCATTGTTCTGATTGCACAGACTTGGCTTATATCCCTGACATGAACCCAAGCACGATGACCAGTAAGTGAAACAAGCAGGTTGACTTAACCTTGGTCGCACACCAAACTGTCGTAGATTGAGAGAGAGTTGGCCTCGTGCTAAGCACATAAGCTGAATGCAGGGAAGTCAGCACACTATGTTCCCAAAACAGAGAGTAGATAATGAGTGTCAAGGACAACAGATGAAACCTCCATGTATTCTCTTTGTTTTGTCCAAAATATGAAACCTCAAAGGGAGACAGTTCAAGGTCTCATTTAATTAATGTGTCCATATTCAGGTCTCAAATCTCTGAGGGATGTGCACTCAGTGAGATTAGGATACAGGTCCCCAGGGTTCACTGATGCATGGCTAATCCATGGCTAATTAACCATCCCTACATATCCGGTGTGCAATGGGGAGGAAGGACCCGGTACCTATAACCAAAACACATATAGAAAGGATGAGGGGGAGCAAAAAACAATGCACAATGAATCCTATTTCATTGTACACACCTATACCATGGGCAGGGAAAGCAATGACTCACTGCTCTGGCCTAAGTCCTTTGGTCAGTCACTGTGGCTGACCTTGGCTCTGTCCTCTTAAATTATTGCCCATTTCCATTTTTTTTCCCCATATCTGCTGGTTCTGGTCTGTGGAAGGATGCCCCTTGAGTACTGTCCTACTTAAGAGATAGGTACTGAGGATGATGTCCTTTCGGGGAGCTGCACCTCTTTTGAAGCCCACTTCATTTTGTTGCATATTAGGAGCCTGAGAATTATTTTAGATGTTGACCAGAAACCTTTGGTGACTTATCTCCTCTTCTCAGAAATTTTACATTCTACATTCAAGAGTTTGTAACACAACATTCCAGAAGTTAATTTTAATACATTTAGTGCTCTTTTACTTGAAAAAGATAAAAAGCTCAAATCAAGCTGGCTTAAGCAAAAGGGGAATTTTTTGATGTAGATAACCGAGAAGTCCAGGGATAGCATTGGCTTCAGGTAGAACTTGATTTCAGCTGTGCACAATGCACGGTCTATTGATCTGATTCTTCTATGTCTATTTCATTCTCAGACTCCCTATGGTAGTGACCAGTATCTTCAAACTCATACCAGAGTAAAGCCTTGCAGGTTTTGTTTCTCTGAATCAAATCAAGATCATTTTGCTACCAGAAAAGTAAACGTACTCTAGATAGCATGAAACAAACAAACAAACAAACGAAACCCACCACACAAATCTAGTTAATGTGTGGACAGAGTGGTGAAGATTGCTCATGTTTCTTCACATTCCATATTTGAGAAGAAATCTATAAACCCAGATTCCCTGAGATAGAAAACATATAGTTTAGTCTAGCTCTAACCAGCTCAGCAGAGGGTGCAGTGCAGGAAAAATATTGCCTAAATAACTTGTATTTATGTCTTTGTTCTGTGAATACTTCTTTTTGCTCCTGAGAATTGGAAGAAAAGGTACACAAGAGCAGTAAACAACACAATGTCTGAGATGATAGTAGCTGTGTAGCACCTCCCTGACATGCTCTGATGGTTAATTTGATATGTCAACATGGCTAGACCATGATACCCAGAAATTTGGTCAAATAGTCAAGGGGATGTTGTTTGAAGGTATTATTTTCAGACCACATTAGCATTTGAGTCAGTAGACTGTGAGTAAAGCAAAGAATCATCTGTATTGTGGGTAGGCCTCATCTTACTAATTGAAGGCCTGAAGAGAAAAAGACTGAGTGAGGTCCCTCTAGGAAGAGGGAATTCCTCCTCCAAACTATATTTGAACATGAAATGTAACATCAGTTCTTCCCTAAGTCTCCAGCCTGCTAGTCTACCCTTGCAAATTTTTTGGACTTTCCAGACTCTAAAATCATGTGAGCCAATTCCTTAAAAGAAATAATAAGTACCTCTCTTTCAGTCTTTCTTTCTCTCTCTCTCTCTCTCTCTCTCTGGGTGTATCTTCCTCTCTCTCTTTCTTTCTCCCTCTCTCCTTTTCTCTCTCTCTCTTTGTCCCTCTCTACATATAAAGAAGTAATACACACACACACACACACACACACACACACACAAAGAGAGAGAGAGAGAGAGAGAGAGAGAGAGAGATGCCCTCACGATTCTGTTTCTCTGGGGAACCCTAGCACATGCACTAATGTAGACATGGTGCTAATACACTGGGAAGAGCCAATATAACACTTGCCTTAGTTTCTTATTGCTGCTATAATAAATTACCATAAATTTAGTGGCTGAAAATAGCATACATTTTTATATTGCAGTTTTGGAGGTCAAAAGTGTGACACAGGTCTTGGCTAAAATCAAGGTGTTAGCAAGGCTGCATTCCCCTGGAGGCTTTAGGGGAGAATTCATCTTGTCCAGTTGCCTTTGCCGGCTCCTCTCATTCCTTGGCTCGTGACTACTTCTTCCACCATCGGAGCCAATAGCACAGCATTTTCCAGTCTCTCTCCACCTCTGGCTCTCATGCCTCTCTCTAATAAGGGCCCTTGTGATTAGAGTGGATGTACTTGGATAATCCAGGATAATCTTTCTCAAAATATAATTATATATGCAAAGTACCTTTTGCCATGTAAATTGATGTATTCACAGGTTCTATGGATTAAGGCGTGAACATCCTGAGGTGGTATATTATTCTGCGTACTGCAGACCTTTATAAAGACTGGTATTTAGTGATGCATTCAGTCATACATTCGATAAGCGCTTACTGTATAGTATGAGCTGAGACTTCTTTGTGCTACTCTAGAGGTCAACATATTAGCCAACAGCGAAGAAAATGGGTCTGAATCTTATGGCCACGGAGCTTACATCTAACAGGACCAGTCAAAAATAGATAAGAAGATTCTATGGTCTGAATGTTTGTGTCCCTCCGAAATTCAATGTTGAAATTCTAATTCCCAAGATGATAGTATCAGGAGATGAGAACTTTGCAGGGACGTGCTCTTGCAAATGGAATTTGTGTCTTTATAAAAGAGGCCTGGGAAAGCGAGCACTGTAGTCCCTTCTAACATATGAAGTGACAGTGAGAAGACATCCATCTATGAAGAAAGTGGGCCCTCACCAACACCCCCCATGCTAGTTCTCTGATCTTGGACTTCTCAGCATTGAAGACTATATGACACAAATTTCTGATTTTTATAAGCTATCCAATTTATGGTGTTTCTGTTATAGCAGCCCAAGTGGATTTAAACAGGAAATAAATGTGCAAATAAGACAATTTCAAATAGTGATAAGAAAGTTGAAAAAACAAAATGTGATAGAGTAACCGGATGTAGGATGAGGTAGCTTCTAAGGTGAAGGCTTTCCAGCTGCCACTTGAATTAGCAGTCTCCAGCCATGTCAGGATCTGTGAGAAGAGCATTTCAGACAGAGGAAATAGCTGTTGCTCAGGCCAGGTTGGGATTAGGGTGATTTTTTTTGTCTTGTGTTGTTTTGTTTTTTGAGATAGAGTCTTACTCTGTCACCCAGGCTGGAGTGCAGTGTTGCCATTTCGGATCACTGCAAACTCCGCCTTCCGGCTTCAAGCAATTCTCATGCCTCAGCTTCCCAAGAAGCTGGGATTACAGACATGCACCACCATGCCTGGCTAATTTTTGTATTTTTAGTAGAGATGGGGTTTCCCCATGTGGGCCAGGTTGGTCTCAAAGTACTAGCCTCAAGAGATCCACTCGCCTCAGCCTCCCAAAGTTCTGGGATTACAGGTAAGAGCCACTGTGCCCGACCATGAATTAGTGTGATGTAGTTGAGAAAATGGTCACGCCAGAGCACACTGACCAAGTGAAAGCATGGTACGAGATGGTGTCAGAGAGATAGGCAGAGCCATACCACGTAGGACTTTGTTAAAGGGTTTGGAGAATATGTTAGTCCATTCTTGCATTACTATAAAGAAATACCTGAGACTGGGTAATTTCTTAACAAAAAGAAAGAAAGAAAAAAAAGAGGTTTAATTGGCTTACAGTTCTGCAGGCTGTACACACATGGTGCCTGCATCTGCCTGGCTTCTTGGGAGGCCTCAGGGAGCTTTTACACATGGTGGAAGGTGAAGCAGGAGCAGGTGTCACACAGCAAAAGCAGGAATAAGAGAGAGAGAAGGGAGAAGTCCCATACGGTTTTAAACAAGGAGATCTGTGTCAGTGAGAGCTCATGTACTACCAAGACCATGGAACCAAGCCATTCATGAGGCATCAGCCCCCACGATCCAAACACCTCCCACTAGGCCCCACCTCCAACACTGGAGATTACATTTCAACATGAGATTTCAGGGGCCAAACATCCAAACTGTATCAGAGAGCCCATTATTTTTCCCCCATGAGATGTTCCTTGGTAGAGGAAAATTTAATAATATTAAGAATCTGCTCACCACATAAACTGTTGATCACCAGAATACTTCCTACCAGACCATCGATTTGTCACATTTAGTGTGCCTGCAGAATTTAAGCAGTTAGTAAAAATTATTTGAGCTTACATACAAATATCTGGATTTGCTGATCATTTCCAAGTGCATTTTGCCATGGGTATGTGGAAATATCCATGGAATATTCATAGGAAAAAAAGGAAATGAGTTATGTTGTCTCCTAGCCAACAATTTGGTATTAGTTTTTTTTATCACTAACCAATAAAAAAGTATAGGTGCTCTTTGCTTCTCCCCCATGACAACATAGCTAGGTTTGGAAAAGATCTATTTTAGGTTTCTTTATTTCACAACAGGAGAGAGTCTGTGTTTCTCAACACTTATAAAGCTGCAGGAAAAAGAGCTGAAAATAAAAGGGAAAATTGCTTTGGTCATTTTGCAGGATAATTCAACTTGAAAAGAATAAATGTTACGACCTTATATTTAAAGTCCAAATAAAAAGAAATGTGTCCTGTGGTGTCTGGGAAGACAGGCCAGAAATCAGGAGCCCAGATAATTAGCAATTTGAGAATCGTGGTCAGAAAACAGCAAATTAAACAAAAAGCATTATAGGGGAAAAATAACACTATGACAAACTAAGGCTGACTTGGTCCTTGATAAATATCTAGTCGTTCTCTCTCTCTCTCTCTCTCTCTCTCTCTCTCTCTCTATAGCTCTATCCCTTCCTCACATTTCCACCCATTTTCATTAATTTATTGTTATTCTTTCTGTGTTTCTTTTAGCAAAAATAAGAAACTATATAGATATTCTTATTACCTTGTCTTTCTTACAAAAAAGTGGAAGCATAGTACCCTGTGTTTTGCTTTTGGTCCACATATCTTTGTAAAAAATCTTTTGTATCAGTTGATTTTTTTCTCTCTCTCTCTGTGATTTCACAGTACCTTGTTTTACGGCTCTTCAGTGTACTCAGTCTCCCATAAATGGTTATTTGGGCTGTTTTCTATATATTGCTACTATATTGCTATATTATCTATCTATATTATATTATCTATATTATATAATAGATTATGTTATCTATATTGTATAATATATTATCTATATTATATTATCGATATATTGCTATTATAAATAATGATGCATGTGTAACTTGGTTTTGTTATTTGTGGGAGTATGTCTTCCGACATATTCCTAGAAGTGGATTGTTGCATCAAAGGATAAATGTGTGTGGAGTTTTGTTGGACACTGCCACTTCCCTTCCATAGGGATGGTATCATTTTGCACACACACCAGCAATTTCTGAGTGCCCTTTTATCCAAAGCCTCACCAACAGAGTGGGTTCTTAAGCTTTTTAATTGGTGCCAAACAAGTTAATAGGTAAGAAATTGTAGCACACAGTAGCTTTAATTAGCATTTGTTTGAATATGAGTGAAGTTGAGTACTTTCCCCATGTTTTTTAAATGCCATTCTTTTTGTCAGATTTTGATATTTCCTCCCTTTGACAGTAAAGGATTCTTTATGCATCCAGGAAATCAGCCTTTTATCCATGACACCTCAACTATTTTATCACAGTGTTATTTTCTTTATCTTTTACTATGGTTTATCTGTCATGCAATTTGTTTCTATTCAGTAAAATTTACCAATCTTTTTGTTGTTATTATTATTGCAACTGAATTTTGAGTCAAATTACAAACGTTTTCCTTACTTTAGGCTCATAAAAAATGTGCCCATGTTTTCCTCTTGTACATATCTCTCTCATTGTTTATACTTACATTTCAGATCCATTTGGAGTTCTTTTTGATGCATTATGTGAGTATGAATCCATTTCTTTTCTTTTTCCAAATGACTATCCAGTTGTGCCAAATTCATTTATTTAATGTCCATGTCTGCCTCAATGATTTGAGGTCTTACCTATGTTAAGTTTCCATATGCACTTCAGCTTGTTCCGAGGCTCCCTATTGTGTTTCATTGGTATGTCTGTCTGTTATATCCCAGTATCACATTTTAAAAACAGAACTTAATAATGTATTTTAATGTCGAGTAGAGTTAGTTCCCCTTTATTCCTCTTCTTCTTAAGGGGTTTTCAAGCTATTTTTGCACGTTGATTTTTGTTGATTTTTTTCATTCGGTCTTCAGAACAACTTATCTTATTCCAGAGAAATAAGCAAACAAATGAACACATTATTTGTATTGCAGTTGCACTAAATTTATATATGAAACTGAAAAAATTGATATCTTTATGAAGTTGCATAATCCTATCCAAAGACAGATATCACCTTCCATTTGGTAAGTCTTTATCAGAAATGCTTTCAAGTTTTCATCATATATACTTTGCTCATTTCTTGTTAAGTTTATTTCTAAGTATTGGAAGGGAAGGGCAGAATTATAAGAGATTTTTTCCTAACATTTTCCAATGATTTATTCTCTCTATTTATGAAAGTTATTGATTTTTATGTAAATTTTAAATCTTGTTGCCATACTTAAATGTTGTGTTAGTTTTACTTTAGATCTTCCTCGTTAATAGCCTGAACTTAATTAAGGTGCTCTTTGACACATAATATATTATTGAATTTTATAAAATTTTAATGGATGTTGGAAAAATGCATGCTCAATTTTTAAAGTAGAAAATTCAATATATCCATGAACTAGTGCTCAAGAATTCTGCTAGTCAAATTTTCTGAGTTAGTTTTGGCATATTTGATCACAACGTTTGTTGATATTTGTTAACGTTTCCCAACTGAAAAAGTTATATTTAAATTTTTTTTCCTTTTTCTAATAGCTTTTGCTTTACTAATTTGAATCCATGTGATTTGGCAAGTGATAATTTGTACTATATCTTCATTGTGCATTATAATCATCAACTTAACTATGTCATTCATATATTCCTCAAATTAAGGTTATCATTTTGCTTTATTTTTTCTGTCTCAACAAAGACATTTTTACTCTTTTTAGTTTAAGTTTTCCTTTTACCTTTTGTTTTACACATATTTCTTCTGAGGAGACTCTTATTTTTGTGGCTATCATGTAATTTTACTACATGTTTTCAAATGTGATAGAGACCACCAAACTGTTCTCCCAAAATATACCTAGTGATTTGTACCCCACCAGCAGCCAACAAGAGTTCAGATTGCACCATATTTTCACAAGTCCATACATTTCACCCAAATGATGGTGGTAAAATGGATTTACATTGTGACTTTTTAAACATTTTTTCTTTTCTTTTTTCTAATTTCAAGTTTTAGATTCAGGGAGTACGTGTGCAGTTTATGTGACTACACTGCATGATGCTGAGAAAGGGGTATGGATCCTGTCATGCAGATAGTGAGTATAATACCCACAAGATGGTTTTTCAATCCATGAGTCTTTGTGTCCATGAGCACCCAGTGTTTAGTTCCTGTTTTCTTGTTCTCCACTTCTGCAAAATGCTTATTTAGATACTTACTTGTATTTCCCTTATTAATTTGTAGTTCTCTAAACATTCTGGATGCTAGTCATTTGTTAATGTACTCACTGGGAATTTTTGTTCATTTTTTATTTATTGATTTTTTTTTTTAACCAGTTTTTGGTTTCAATTTTAGTTTCTAAATGGTATTTTATAATGAACAAAAGTATAGTTTAATACAAATAGGTTATTAATCTTTGCTTTCATGACTTGTGCTTCTTTTGTGTCTTATTTAAAAATGCTTCTGTGAGTTCTAGCCAGAGCAATCAGCCAAGAGAAAGAAAGAAAGGTCATCCAAATAGGAAAAGAAGTCCGAATATCTCTCTTCACTGACTATATCATTCTATACCTAGAAACTGTAAAGACTCCACCAAAGGTCTCTTAGAACCAGTAAATGACTTCAGTGAAGCTTTAGGACACAAAATTAATGTACAAGAATCATTAGCATTTTGATACACTGATAACATTCAAGTGGAGAGTGAAATCAGGAACACAATCTCGTTTACCATATAGCCATGTACAAAAAAAAAAAAAAAAAAATGCCTAGGAATACATCTAACCAAGGAGGTGAAAGATCTCTACAAGGAGAACTACAAAACACTGCTTTAAAAAATCATAGATAACACAAAAAAATGGAAAAATATTCCATGCTCATGGATTGGAAGAATCAATATCGTTAAAATGGCCATACTACCCAAAGCAATCTAAAGATTCAATGCTCGTGCTGTCAAGCTACCAATGTCATTTTTCACAGAACTAGAAAAAAAATACTAAAATTCATATGGAAACAAAAAAGAGTCTGAAAAACCAAAGCAATCTTAAGTAAAAAGAACAAAGCTGGAAACATAGACAAATGAAACAGAATAGAGAATCCAGAAATAAAGCCACACATGTACAGCCATCTGATCTTCAACAAAATCAACAAAAATAAGCAATGGGGAAAGGACTTCCTATTCAATAAATAGTACAGGGATAGCTGGCTACTCCTATGCAGGAGAATGAAACTGGACTTCTACCTTTTACCATATACTGAAATTTACTCAAGATGGATTAAAGATTTAAATGTAAGAAGACCTCAAACTATAAGAATCCTGGAAGAAAATCTGGGAAACAGCATTCTGAATGTTGGCCTTGGGAAAGAATTTATCATTAAGTCCTCAAAAGCAATTGTGAGTCCTGTCTCTACAAAAAGTAAAAACAATTAGCTAGGCATGGTAGTGCATGCCTGTGTGAGGCTGAGGTGGGAGGATAACTTGAGCCTAGGAAGTTGAGGCTGTGGTGAGCCATGTTTGCACCATTGCACTCCAGCATGGGCAACAGAGTGAGACCCTCTTTCAAAAAAAAAAAAAAAAGCAATTGACAAGTGGGACCTAATCAAACTAAAGAGCTTCTGCATAGCAAAAGAAACTATCAACAGAGTAAACAGACAATCCACAAAATGGGAAAAATATTCACAAACTATACATCTAATAAACATCTAGTATCCAGAATCTATAAGGAACTTAATTCAACAAGCAAAATAACAAATAACTCCATTAAAAAATGGGCAAAAGACGACTGCGCATGGTGGCTCATGCCTGGAATCCCAGCACTTTGGGAGGCCAAGGCAGGCAGATTACTTGAGGTCAGGAGTTCAAGACCACCCTGGTCAACATGGTGAAACCCCATCTCTACTAAAAATACAAAACTTAGTTGGACGTGGTGGCACACACTGGTAATCCCAGATACGTGGGATGCTGAGGCAGGAGAATTGCTGGAGCCCAGGAGACAGAGGTTGCAGTGAGCCAAGATTGTGCCACCTCTCTCCAGCCTAGCCTACAGAGTAAGACTCTGTCTCAAAAAAAAAAAAAAAAAAAAAAAAAAAAAAAAAGGGGCAAAAGACATGAACAGGTACTTCTCCAAAGAAGACAAGAAAGCAGACGACATATGAAACATTGCTAATATCACTAATCATCAAAGAAATGCAAATCAAAATTACAATGAGATACCATCTCACACTAGTCAGAATGGCTCTTATTAAAATGTCAAAAGCAACATATCGAGGCTGTGGAAAAAAGGGAATGCTTATACACTATAGATGGAAATGTAAATTAATTAAACTGCTGTGGAAGGCAGTTAGGGAATTTCTCAAAGAACTTAAAACAGAGCTACCATTTGACCCACCAATCTCATTAATGGGTATATACTCAAAAGAAAATAAATTGTTCTACCAAACACACAGGCACTCGTGTGTTCATCACAGTGCTATTCACAATAGCAAAGACATGGACTCAATCCAGGTGCCCATCAATGGTGTGTTAAAAGAAAAATTTTGACCAAATCAAATTTAAAAGAGTTTAGTTGAGCAAAGAATCATTCGTGAATCAAGCAGCCTGGTGAGCCACAGTAGGCTCAGAGACTCCAGTGCAGCCACGTATTGGAATAAGATTATGGACAGAAAAAGGAAAGTGATCTACAGAACATGGAAGTGAGGTACAGAAACAGATGGATTGGTTACAGCTCAGCATTTGCATTATCTGAACACTGAATAATTGGCCACCTTTGGTCAAAACTCAGTGATTGGCACAAGAGTAATTTACAGTCTATTTATAATTCAATTTAAGTTACAGTTTGTGATGTACAGAGAAACGTTTAGGCTGAACTTAAAGTATGTAAGGAGGCAGTTTCAGGCTAAACTTGATTTAACAGGTGCATTGAATACAGAAAATGTGATATACATACACCATGAAATACTACAGAGCCGTGAAAAGGAATGAAATCATGTCCTTTGCAGCAACATAGGTGCAGCTGGAGATCATTTGCCTAATTGAATTAATATAGGAACAGTAAACCAAATACTGCGTGCTCTCACTTATAAGTGGAAGCTAGACACTGGGTACTCATGAACATAAAGATGGCAATAACACACACTGGGGACTACTAGAGAGAGGAAGGAGGAAGTGGAGCAAGATTTGAAAAACTATTGGGTACTATGGGCACTACCTGGTGATGGGATCATTCACATCCTAACTTCAGCATCATGCAATATACTCATGTAGCAGACCTGCACGTGTACCCCCAAACCTAAAAGTTGAAATAATTTTTAAAACTTATGAATAATATAAAATATTTATAGAAAATAGAAACAGAAAAACCCTTCTTTGAGGCTTTTTTTTCTTTGTTTCTTTTCCTTTTTTTGTTCTCTTTGAGGTTTTAAACATAATCTCTATTATTTTCTACTGAGATTTTACACTGTTTCTTTTTCACTTTTAAGTTTTGGATACATCTGAAATTGACTTTTTTGCATGGTGTAAGGTAGGCATAGAATTTAATGTTTCTCTATATGAATAACCAATTTTCCCAACTTATATTTAATAGTCCATACTTCCCATGCTGTTCTAAAATGACACTTCGCTTTACTTCAAATTTTCTTTATTTATGATACTATTTATAGACTTTCTATCATGTTGTATTGGCCTCTTTGTCTTTACCTATCTTAAAATTATGTGGCAGTGCATTTTATTGCTTTATAATAAACCTTGATATCTGGTGGAAAATTTATGTCAGTTTTCTGGCTATTCTTTGCCTTTCATGTGAATTTTATAATAAGCTTGTCAGGACATGAAAATCCTTGTTAAGATTTTTGCAGTCATCCTTTGGTATTGGCAGAGATTGGTTTCAGGAATCCCTGAAGGTACCAATATTCGTGAATGCTCAAGTCCTTTATATAAAATGGTATAGTAGTATTTGTATATAGCCTACATACATCCTTCCATATACTTGCAAATATCTCTAGATTACCACTAGTGCCTAATACACTGTAAATAACCATGTAAATCATTATTTTACTGTATGTGCAGGGAATAATGGCAAGAAGAAAATGTTTGTACATGTTTAATATAGATGCAACCATTCATTGTTTTCCAAATGTTTTACATCCACAGTTGGTTGAATGCAGGGATGCAGAACCCATGGACCACAGAGGGCAACTGTATTTAAAATGCTTTCTATTTATGCATTAATTTCTTGTAGAATTAATACTGAGTCACCCTATCCATAAATACGGCCTACCACTCCATTTATCTCGTTTGTCTTTAATGTCATTTCCCCATAGGTTGGATATTTCCTCTTATTTGTGCTATTTGTTCTTGTTATACTCAATTATCTTTCAGAGAAATTTTAAGAGCATGAAAATTGTCTTTTATATCTACAAGCATATTTAACATTTCTGGTGCTCTTCTCCTCTTTGGGCAGATTTGGTTTTCCATCTGTCATCACTTTCCTTCAGCCTGAAGAATTTTAACATTTCTTGTAATGGAGGTTTGTTGGCAATAAAGTTGTTCATAATATTACCTTATTATACTTTGCATGTATATATATATTTTTTTTGCGATTTCCTTTCTTGCATTACTGATATTGGCAACTTGTGTTTTCTCTTAATTTTCTTGATTAGAATAGCTAGAGGTTTGCCTTCTGTGGTCCATTAGTTAACTTGATTGATCTTTGCAGAGAACCAAATTTTGCTTTTAATGACTTACTCTATTAAATTCATTTTCTATATCTTTGACTTCTGTTGTTTTCTTTATTACTTCCTTCACTACTCTTACTTGTTTTCTTTGCTCTACTTTTTTTTAACTTAGGATGGAAGCTTATATAATTTACAACTTTCTTTTTTACTAATGTGTAGGCATGAAAATCATAAATTCACCTCTAAGTATTGTTTTTATTTCACAAAGTGTGTATGTTGTGTTTTTGTTATCATCCAGTTCCGAATATTTTCTAATTTCACCTAGAACTTTTCTTCTGATGCACGAGTTATTTAGAATTCTTTTCACTCTTTTTTTGAAAATTTCTTTTTTTACTTTCATTTTTGCAAAATACTTTTACTGGATATAGTATTCAATAGCAATTATTTTTTCATTTCAGCAGTTTAAAAATGTCATTTTCTTGTGTTTTATCTTGCATTGTTTCTGATGAGAAACAATGTCTTTTTTCTTCCTCTTTGTAACCTGTCTCTTTTTCTCTGGTTGCTTTTAAGATTTTCTCTTAATCATTATTTTTTATAAATTTGATTACAATATGTTTTGTGGTTTTTCTTGGGCTTCTTTTCTTGAACTTTATTGACCTTCTTAGATGTGTATGTGGATAGCTTTCATTAAATACAAAGAATGTCTGACTCAGTATTTCTTTAAATACATTTTCTGACTTCTGTGGTCTTCATGGGAGTCAATGACATGTTTGTTAGACTGTTTCACATTATCTTACAGGTCAGTGAAGCTCTGCTTTGATTGCTTTATACTATTCTTTATTTTTTAGAATTGGGGGGGGGTCTCACTCTGTCAACCAGGCTGGGGTGCACTGGTGCAGTCAAAGCTTACTGCAGCCTTGAAATCCTGGGCTCCAGCAATCCTCCCACCTTAGCCTCCTGTGTAGCTGGAATTACAGGTGTCCACATCCGCTTATCCTACACTGTTTTCTACTTGCTTGGATTATATCATCAAGTTCCCTGATCTTTTCTCTTGCCATGTATATACTCTATCTTAGCCCATCTAGGAATATATTTTTCTGATATTTTATCTTTCAGCTTTTGATGTTCTATTTCTTAATGACATAATTTCCTTTCCCCCATCTAACCCCCACCCCACAAATCCTAGGTGCTGGTAACCATCATTCTGCTCTCGGCTTTTATGTGTTCTTTCTCTCTCTTTTTTTTAAGCTTTCACATATAAGTGAGAGTATGCAGTGTTTATCTTTCTGTGTCTGGCTTATTTCACTTAGCATGATGTCCTCCAGGTTCATCCATTTTGTTATAAGTGACATGATTTTCCTCTTCTTTAAATGCTGACTAGTATTCCATTGTGTATATATACCACATGTTAAAATCAATCCATCAGTTGATGGACGCCTAGGTTGATTCTATAAGTTGGCTATTGTGAATAGTGCTGAAATAAACATGGAAGTACAGATATATCTCTGACATAGTGATTTCAAATCCTTAGGATGTGTACCCAGAAGTGGGACTGCTGGATCATACTGAAGCAGGGTAGTTCCCTTGACCCCTATGCAGGACTTGTAAAGGGGTGGCTCCCTTAGTCCACAGCACTCAAACCCCTTGCAGGAGCAGGGGGCACACAGGTGAGCAGGTACAGGAGCCGGGGAGAGTGACTTAAAACCCCATACCAGCCTGTGGCAGTATGTAGGGGTTGCCCACGAACCCTTGAGCCACAGAGGGCATGTGTTACAGTGCACTCCTTTAGCTTTGCTGTCCATGGATGGCTTAAGTGTTAAACAGCTCAGTGGAGGGTCAGTGTGACAGCCTCTTTCACCTGCACCTGGGTCCTTCTCTGGTGTCCAGGAGGAATGAGGTTATGCAAACAGATTGGAGGGTGGTTCATGCAAAGCATTTTATTGAGCAGTGAAAGTGGCTCTCAGTGGGATGGGGAGCTGGAAAGGGGATGGAGTGTCCAGCAGGTCTTTCCCTGGGGTTCAGCCATCCCTGGCCAAACTCCTTTCCAACAATAGTCTCCAATGTCCAGCTGCTTCTTTCCTTTCGATGTTCAGACACTTTTCTCTTTTAGTTTTTACTAAAAGACAAACTTAGCTTAATACGTGAGCTTCTTGGGATTGCGACTGGATGTCCAGCACACTGAGTGAGCTCACTTAACTCTGGATGGCTGGAACTTGAATGTCTTCCAGTCTTCTGGTCTATGGATTTCAGTAGTTGTCCAGTTTATTATTACTCAGTGCTTTGTCATCCTCTAGGAGTTATTTGTTCTGATTTGTAAAATGCACAGAAATCTGCACAGGGGCTCTTTTGAGTCTCTGGCAAATGCTAAGATTTCTGGGCATCTTTCTCTGAATAATTCCCTTCTTTTCATTCAGCCCCACAAATTCTAGACACCTAATCCTTCCCAAATTCTGATCAATGTTTCTTTAATTCAAAGAGACCACACTGTTCTTAAATGTTTTCCACTTCCATGCACCAGTCTGGAACATGCCTCCAAGCAGAAACCTGGGGAAATGATAGGGCTCATCTCATTTGTTTCCTCTCTCTCAGAGATTATAGTCTCACAGTTTTTTCCCCAAAGTCTAGAAATAGTTATCTTTCATAATTTTTTTTCACTTTTAATATGGTTTACATCAGAAACTGTTTACATCAGTAGTTAGTCCAGTACTAGTTACCTCATCATGGCTAGAAGTGGGAGTTCTCTGCATAGCACTTTACTCTTCAAAGAAGTCAAGACTATTACAATTAGAAAAAAAAATCTCATGAGTCATCAATAGATCAATCCACCCCAACCTCATAAAACTTGAATTTCATTTTCTAACTATTCAATAAATGGTTATTTAGGCTATACCTGGTCACCTCTAGTGATGATGAGATCACTCTCTCCAAGGTAGGCATACATTTCAGGCTGGCAGGATCATCTTCTTTTCATGTTCAGAACTCCATCTCTCTGCAACTCACTCTTGTCTTACCTCTTGATTCTGTGTATGGAAGAGTCTACTCTCTCTTCCACTAAACAGTCCTACAAATAGTTGACAGTAGCATCATGTTCCCACAGAGCCAGCTTTTCTTCATGATAAGCATGTCCAGTTTCTTCAACTTATTCCACAAGAATGAACAAGTAAGGTAAAAAGACAACTGCTTTATTCTCCTCCCTGCCCTTAAGTATATGCCCTAAGACTTTTGAAATCTCAGGAGAAAATTCCTTTTGAAGCCCTCCTGCACTCTTAGCTTGAATCAGACATGCTTAATTTGATCATTTGATCAAAGGATCACTCAGCCGTTGCAAACAGTCTATGTAGTTAGCATCTTCAACATCTCCTAGGACTGTAAGAATAGAGCCTCTTCCTAGTTCTATGATGCAGAAAACACCAGTCCTGACCATGCCCTCAAATGGAACTACAGAACTATTGGATAATTGCTTCATTTATTGGGAAGTGGGAACTAGAAGAGAGCAAAGTATAATTCTATTGAATTACATGTTTCCATTTTCTGATTGATAACTTTAAGAATAAGATTGAACATAACATTTCAGGCCCCAATGGTCAGTTAACATATCTGAAGATTAGGGGTACTTTATGGTTCTAATATTATTTGTTGCTCAACTTTTTTTTTTTTTTTTTTTTTTTTTTTGAGATGGAGTTTCACTCTTCTGCCCACACTGGAGTGAAGTGGCGTGATCTTGGCTCACTGCAACCTCTGCTTCCTAGGTTCAAGCAATTCTCCTGCCTCAGCTCCTGAGTAATTGGGATTATAGGTGCCTGCCACCACACCTAGCTAATTTTTGTATTTTTAGTAGAGACAGGATTTCAGCATGTTGGCCAGGTTGCTCTCAAACTCCTGACCTCAGGTGATTTGCCTGCCTCGGCCTCCCAAAGTGCTGAGATTACAGGTGTGCGCCACCATGCCTGGCTGACTTTTCAGTCCTAAAATTGAGCTTTCAGTACTTTGTTTTTACTCCAAAGTCAGGATTAATCTTACTTAATAACTGTCTTATAGTGAAGTTAAATAAAAGTCCTGAAAAACATGTTCACCTGCACCTCTTCATTCTTAATAAGAACAGGTTTGGGGGCAGTGGGCCTCAAAGACTAAACCTGACAGTTTGTTTTAATTGGTTTCTGATTCATTTCTTTAGGCTATGCCTTATTCTCTTAGTTTCCAGGTCTGTACTAATCTGCATAACAGCATTAACAGAACATTGCAAAACATAATTCTCACTCATTAAAAAAATGCAGATGCTAAATGTCACACATTTACATTTTGAAACAGTGATTTCCTTCAATCTACTTTATCTTATTTAACTTTTAAAAAATGATCTTCCAAGGGCTATAGTGTAGGAAAACCTTGGTAAGTAACTTTACCTCAAGCATTTTTTAATCACATAGAGAGAGAACAGTTGCACCAAAGTGTCTCCTTATTAGCATGTAATGTCTCTTATGGTGTGATGGGTTCTGCAGCTGAGGAATAGCTATAAACATTTTTTGTTGCCTAAGACAAAATGGTTGATGGTTAATACTTGCTTTCTCTTAACAGGCTCTTTATTTGCCCAATTAAATTTGTCTCATAAACTCTCTCATTTTAATATAATGATGAGGCTCTAGGGTTAGATCTGCTGCTGGAGTCAGATATTTAGCTGTTCACCTTTACTACCCACAGAGAGGAAATGTCTTTCAGTAGCTTGTGATAAAAAATAGAAGGAAATAATAGATTTGAAGTGTCTGATATTTTGTAATCTGTTACATTTTCCTTGTCGCTTCAAGACATGGCTGGAAAAAGAAAAGGAAGTGACCAGAAGATAGGCCTGGAAGTTGGTTTCAAATAGAGGAGTTGGACAAACTCTGCACTGCAGACTTGGACAGTCAACGAACTAGAGTCTGAACAGCAAGGAGTAACCTGCAACTTCTATCATTAGTCTTCACCTTATTTCTAACACTAGGTGACTGTGGACCCACAGGCATTTGCCACCACCAAATAGGGGTCAAGAGCTCTCTAGTTTTAGCTAATTTTTATTAATTTCTCTGGCCCCACTCCACCACCAACATTCTTTTTCTAAATTCACCAAACTACATTGCACTCTTACTGTGAGCCAAGCCCAAAACTAGGTGCTAGAAATGCAAAAATAAATGTCAAGTTCTCTGCCTTAAAAGAAATTCACAGATAAGACTATAAAACAGGCAATTCAAAAACAGTTTGATAAGGCTTACAACCAAGATTGGCCAAGTTCAAAACTAAATTTTAGTGGATCAGAGAGAATTTCTTGAAGGAATTAAAACCTAAACTAAACTTAACAGATAAGTGGTTAGCTTAGACAATGCAGGGGTAGAAGAGATGAAAATGTTGGGAATGAGAGAGAAAGGAGACTTCAGGTACCATAGTGTGGAAGTCTGAAGGAACATGATGGCCTCAGGTAATGATAATTGGTTTAGTGTGGTGGGGACATTAGGCATTTGTATGTTAGTCCTTATTTCTATTATTAGTATGAATCAGTTGCCCAAATGAGAGACCTATCTTTGCATATGCCTTAGTATTACAGCCTCAGACATGGCTTTGAAATATAATTCCTCTCTCTATCCTCACTATCACTGCCTTAGGTCTCCCTTGGACTATTGTGTCTTCTACCTGGAAGTCAGGCCTTCATGCTGTCTTCTCTCCATTCCAACCTCCACGGGAAGAAGAGATAATATCATTTTCTAGCTGTGTATAAAAAAAAAAGTACCAGGAATTTTTTGTTGACTGCAGGTATATTTAAAACCCTTTATCTTGTCATACAAGTCTCAATCTAACTGAGCCAAGCTTACCTTACCAAGCTACATTCTTGCCACTCCCACATCATACAGGTCATTCTGTAACCCATCACATATTTTTAGAATTGTACTTTGAGGTCTTCCCTGAGACTTGAACATACAGTTTTTCTTCTCTTTTTAGACAAATACCTACTCATCCATCAGGATCCAGCTCAAATGCAATTTTGCTATGAATCTCTCCGTGGCTTTACTGATGAAATTAGTCAGTCTATCATTTCTCTTCTCTTAGTACATTGTAAATAATTCTATTAAACATCTTATATTATGTGGTGATTATGTTTTCATATCTATAAACAGATTGCAAGGTCTAAGCATATCCATTTTGTGACTCGTGGTGCCAAACTCTAGATACTGTAGTGAATTGAATGACAGCCCCCAAAAACATATGTCCATGTCCTGATCTTGGGAACCTGTGAATGTTACCTTATTTGAAGAAATGGTCTTTGTAGCTGTAATTAAATGAAGGATGTTTTAGATAAGGAGATCATCCTGGATTATCCATACAGGCCCTAAATCCAATGACAAGTGCTTTTATAAAGGTGAGACAGTGAGATATTTGACACAGAATAGGAGGAGCCAATGTGACCCTGGAGGGGTCATTAGAATACGGTCCCAGCCAAGGAATGCCAGCAGTTACCAGAATCTGAAAGAGGCAAAAATTGAATTTTCTGCTAGAGCCTCCAGAGGAAGTGTGGCCCTGGCAATACTTTGATTTGTGATTTCTTACCACCAGAACTGTAAAGAATAAATTTCTGCAAATTTAAGCCATGCAGTTTGTAGTAATTTATTGCAGAAGTTATAGGACACTAACAGAGAGACCAAAAGGTGGTGACTATCACTATTATTGTCATTAATAGAATACAAATTCACCATGATATAAAATGTATACATTACATTTCAGGTTCCTTTTTATGCCATAAATATAAATAACAAGATTCACCTATATCATTCATTCATTAATTTATTCACATATAAGTATTTATGGTTTGAGCCTTTTCTATGTGCTAAGTACTATGCTTAGGACCTTGAATATATTATCTACTTGAATATTCACAGCAACATTCTTAGGGAGAAATAATTATTACAGCTTTGCAGATGACTTGAAAGAGACTCTAACTTTTAAGTAATTTGTTCAGTCATGAGGAAGTGACTGAGGCAAAATTAAAACCAGATTTTTCTGAACCTAAAGTCTATACCCTTAACCCTGATGATCCACAACCATATGATTTTAAAACATGCAGCCAAAATTAGGTATATGATAACATAAACAGTATTTGTTTTAGTGATTCTTCTTTTGCCAAAGTCCAAAGTTACATGTCAATGAAAAACATATTCTTAAACATTCTCATATTGGATAAAACAAATAGACTTCATTTCACGGTTTTTATTAATGGAACTAAGTTGCATAGTCCCATTCCAATGATAAATATTATTTATCTAAAACTTCAAGCTTAGAATTTAAAAATAATATAGGATTTCACTCTAATAGTTTCTATTAGTGAAACAGGAGAGTTCCCTGACGCCCTTCACAGGATGTGCGTCAGGGGTGTGGCTTGTGCATTCAGCTGCTATGTGCTCAAACCCCTTACAGAAGGGGGAGCATGCAGATGGGCAGGTGCAGGAGCTTGGACAAGCACTTTGGGACTCTAATCCTACAGTAACATCTAGGGGTGGGTGCCTCCAACTCCTGAAGCCCAAGTTGGCATGTCATGTGTTACAGTGCACTCCTTTATCTTTGCCATCTGTAGATGGCTTAAGTGTTAACCAGCTCAGTGCCCTCTTGGTACTCAGGTCCTTGTCTGGTGTTCAGGAAGAATCAGGTCACACATGGACTTGAAAGATGAATGCAGGGGTTTTACTGAGTGGTGGAGGTGGCTTTCAGTGGGATGGATGGGGAGCTGGAAATGGGATGGAGTGGGAAGATGATCTTCTGGAGTTTGGCTATCCAGCAACCGATCTCCTCTTTGACTGCCCCTAGTTAAACTCTTCTTGCATTTGGATGTTCCTTCTCTTCTCTCTGCTGTGCTGTTCTGTCATTCTTCTACTCTTCTGTTTGTCTCTGCCTTGTGTGCTTCTGGAACCTGGGGTCTGGGGTTTATATGAGTACAAGATGGGAGGGTGTGGTGGGCCAAAAGGCAACTTTTGGGTGCAAAACCAGGAATGCCTGTTCCCACTTAGGGTCATGGGTTTTCAGACTTGAGGGTGGGGCCTTTGCAGGGGAACTGCCTTCTTCTACATAATATTTTCCTGTCTCCTTTCCATATCATTAGTAGCAGATACACTTGAATCAAAGTAATGATAGGATTCAACCAAGGTAAAGAGAGGAGAATTTGAGTTTTCACTCAAAAATACAACTCTGTTCTATAAGAAAATAATTTGGTCATCAACTGCCTTAATCTTTACTTGGATTACCTTAATTACATTTTGTTAATTCTACTCTAGTTTCTTCAGAGACTGACAGGCACAGTTTTGTTATCATATTTTATTTAAGTGGATCATGTTTGTAGACAACTTACTTTCAGAAACATCAACAGGATTATCTTCTGTATCAAATAAAGGATGATAATCTGTTTTTAAAGCTTATAGCAGAATAGTTCTGAAAGCAGTAATGGAGTCCAGGAAGAGATGAGGTAGAGATGGCAAAAGGCCATTGATTGCCCAGAAGTTTTCTTCCAAAGTCTTAGACCTTGCACAAATATACAAATACCATTAACCATAAATAATTACATTACTTTAGCCTGAGCTATATTTAAGCTAGGTCATTTGTTAGTTTCCTTATTTGTTTTAAGATCAGTGTTTCATAAGAAAAATCATGTTTATGGTAAGACAAAAACTCAATCCACACTACTAATACAGAGCTGCAAATATCTACAAAGCCACTTCTGTCTTACTTTTCCAGGAAATAACAGATATAAAAGAGATTATTTGTATGGCATGAGCCTCATATTTGTCAGAGCTTAGTCACGGATGTCTGCCAACTTGGTAGTGTGAAAGCTCACTGGACTGAATTGGGAGACATAGGTGCTAATCCTCTTTCATTACTAATTGTAGGAACCTCAGATAGTCACTTTTCTCCCTGGGTTTTAGTTTTTTATTACAAAGACAATGAGTAGGGCAAGATGCCCCTAAGGTCCATTTCTAACTTTAAAAGTTTACCATTTCAATCCCAAAAGAAAGGAATTAGGTATAATGTTTTTATTTTGTTTCATCCAAGATCAAATGATACCCATTTACAGTGCAACTTCTAAGAGGCTCCATTAGCTTCATATTGTTTCACAGAACTTCAGGCTTTGCCTTACAGAGTTATTTTACAAAATTATGGGCTTAACATATATTTTGGAGGTTGAATTGACAAGATTTTGTGGTGATATGAATACGGAAATAAAGCAGAAAAAAAGTGTTAAAGATGAAATGCTTGTTCCTGGCATAAACCATTGGGTGGTTGCTAAAATCAGAAATACTGGAAGAAAACTAGATTGGAAGGAAAGGTCAAAAATTTCGTTTTGGGCGACTCAAATCTGGGGTGCTTCTAAGAATGAAATGTATATGTAGGTAAATATTCAAGTTTGGAGTTTAGAAGAGAGGTCAGGCAGGGAGATATGAATATGGCTATGATAAAAATATGTTAATGGAAGCAGTGTGAAAGCGAAAACCAGGCAAAGCAGGTAGTCATAGGGCACGGAGCTCTTACAAATTTCCTGTCCCTTCCCATCACCACTGAAGGAGCCTTGGTTTGCCCCAGGGACAGAGGAGGAGGATGTCTTAAGTTACTTGCCCTTGGTAGCTATGCCACAAGCAAAATGTCCTATTACATCTTTACCCCTTTTCTTTCTTCATCTAGAAGGACTTTTTTCCTTGTATTTCCAAATAAAATCCTACTAATTCTCCAAAAAACAATTTAAATGCCTTAAACCTTCCTTAATATCTCCAGATCAAAGTTGCCTTTATTTCTTCTGAGTTCAAATATTCCTTGTCCTTCTTTGTTAATCATTTTCTTTTTATAGGATTTACTATCTTTATCAGACTGTCAATCCCTTCATATCAGGAACCAAGTCCTCTCACCTTTGCTCTTAGCAAAACATTTTAAGCAAAGACTTACTAACTACCTATTGAATTGAAACAGAACATAAATTGCTGAGGTATATCGTTGCAATACAATGTATTTTTTAGAGGTGTAATGTGTATTTTTGAGATTTGTCATTATCTCTTTCCAAGTGAAATGGGAGAGTTCTCTGACCCCCCTGATGGGACATGCAACAGAGGCGTGGTTTGTGTGTTCAGCTCCCACATACTCAAACTCCTTATGGGAGGGGGAACATGCAGATGGGCAGGTGCAGGAGCCAGGGTGAGCGCTTCTGGGCTGTGGCCCCATGGTCGCATCTAGGCGTGGGTGCCTGTGACTCTCAAAGCCCCAGTGGGTGTGTTACAGTGCTCCTTTAGCTCTGCCATACACAGATGACTGAAGTGTTAGCCAGCTCAGTGTCCTCTTGCTACCTAAATTCTTGTCTGGCATCCAGGAAGAATCAAGCCACATGGACAGATTGAAGGATGGTAAATGTGGGGGATTTTATTGCTGGATAGAGGTGGTTCTCAGTGGGATGAATGGGGAGCTGGAAATGGGATGGAGTGGGAAGATGATCTTCACCAGGAGATCAGCCTTCCTGCTGCTGATCTCCTCTCTGAACGCCCCCAGACAAACTCCTCTCGATGTTCAGATATTCCTTTTCTTCTCTCCTTCTCTGCCACACCACTCTGCTACTCTGCTGCTCTTCTGCCCCTCTTCTCTTCTGCTCATGGAGCCTGGGATTTGGGGTTTATATGGGTACAGAATAGGGGAATGGGGCAGGCCAAAAGGCAACTTTCAGGTATGAAAACAGGAATGCCTGTTCCCATTTAGGGCCATGGGTTTCCAGGCTTGAGAGTGGGGTTTTTGCCAGGGAACTGTCCTCTTCTACCCAGTATTTCCCTGCCTCCTCCCCATATGACAAGCAAATACCCTCTTGAAGTTAGGTGTCCACATGTGACTTGCAATGGGCAACAAAATGAGAACAGAAATGGAGGTTGTCACTTCTGAGTTGAGGCATGTAAAGTGGTGTGTTTCTCCCCACACTCTCTTCCCCTGCTGTGGAAGCCCCTGCAGGTGTGGAGGTGCTTCACGAGCCTGGCAGCCTGCAGTGCTGAGCCTCCACATGAGGACAGTTGCCTTGGAGAGTTGCTGGATGATGAAATTTTTGAGCTGTTTGTTCCCCAGCATAATGAAGTTTATCTTGAGGCAAAAGAAAATCAAGTTTTAAAAGAGAGAGAGAGAGAGAGAGAGAGAGAACTGAATTCAAATCCTGGATTTGCCACTTCATAGTAATGTGACTTTTAAGAAGTTCAGTAAAATCTTATGCCTCAGTTTCTTTGTTTGTAAAATGGAAACTGCTACCCTCTCTACCTTCCACATTTAACAGAAGGTTATAGAAAATATCATAAGTATTGATCATATAACAGATGCTTAATAAATAGTATCTATTTATCTATAATATTATATCATATATATCTTACATTTTCACACTTTCTGGGTCACCTAGCACAATGCCAAGAATAATATCATGGCCTGGGTAAAGTTGGCTGGTTAATCTGAATATTTATAATAGAATACCTATAGACTATACAATGAGAGACTTACAGAGGTACTCAAGAGACCATTTCTAAATTACCAAAGAATGCAAATGAAGTCTGGTATAAAGTTGACCCTGACCTTTAGAGAATTCAGAGGGCAGTGTGTTCTTAAATAATGAACTGTACTTGAATAATTTCTTCAATGTGTTGGTTCCAGCCGTTCAGCATACATTGCATACCAGACCTCCCTGCTCTCACTGCCTTGTTCCTAGATGATTGTTCTGTAATTAACCTTGGACAACTCCCACCCTTCATTTTTCCTCCTCTTGTATCCTTCCTAATGTATCATTTAGCCAATGCAGAGGTTTGGCTTGATCCAGCCTCTAAGGTTTTGATTTCTCAGACTAATTTCACACTGGCAACATGCCATGATCATCAACACTAGCCATTTCTATTTAATAGAAAATTAATTATTCTACCTCATAACATTCATGGTTTTTTTTTTTTTCTTTTTTTACTGCTATTGCTCTGTTTGCCTAAGAAAGATTTGAGATAAAAAAAACTCTCATTACAAAATGGTATTTTTTTCTAAATGTTTAAATAATTTAAACTCAATCATAAAGATTTAAAGGATAGTTTGGAAGACGTTTGATGTTATCAGGGAAAGACCATGGGCTTTAGAATGAGAGGAGAATCTGAATTTTAGCTTCTCCACTTGATAGCTCTTTATTTAGGGTAAATCTGGCTTTTTACAACCTCACTATCTCACTTCCTTTATCTGTGAAGTTCAGATAATAATAATATTTACATCTTAGATTAGTAAGATTGGATGAAGTAATATTTAAAAAGCCATGTAAAATCCGTAGAAGTGCCTACTATAAAGTTAGCACTGGATGAAAATGTTGGTTCCATCACGGAAGTTACAGTTTACTTAGGAGATAAATGGAAACATTCAAAATTGAAGAAGGAGCTCTGTAAAATTGATCTTGAATGAGCATCTTTATCCACAGAAAGGGCAATTAAGGGCTGATTTCTGTGATAAGCACTTTAGGTGCACCAGCAGGGCACAGGAGGAGAAGGCCAGTGAATGCAGGAGTTGAAAATTTTAGTGCTCAGAGAACCTTAAAGAGAAACCAATGATATGATGCAGGATTTGAGATTTTATCTGAACTCAGGAGTGCAGATACAACTTGGATAGATGAAGACATTAGGTGGGAGGTAGAAAGCACAGCTGAGGTGCTATGTTATGATAATAGAATTTTTTCATATATGGAAAAGAATAAGATGATCAGCTGACTGGAGCTACGAGTTTGCCTTAGGAACCAGCATAAAAATGGGAGGGAAGGATTGCATTCATTTAGGGAGAATCTGAGATCCACAGTTACTTTCACTTTACCTTGAAGGAAATTTGGAGCCATTTTAGGGTAGTAACATGACAAAGCAGTGCTTTAGTATGATCCTCTCTGGCAGCTGTGTTTGCAAGATGATATCAGATGTAGCACACATTGGGGCAGAACAGGTTGTTAAAGAGATGATGAGAGTAATACTGATTTGGGAAATGGAGACTTGGAGTAGTGGCAAATGTGACTAGAGGATAAATGGTGACATCCACAGCCATTCTCAGGAAAACATAGGGTTTGGCAGTAGATTCCTAATAGGAAATTAAGAAGAGGTAATAATTATGAATGACCTATAGATGAGTGTTGTGCATCAAACTCAGAAAGTCCATCCCACTCACCAAAGAATCTTTGAAAACTCCCTATTGTGAAGCATTCATTGAACTTTGCATGATGAATTAGAACAAAATTGTATGTTATTATGTTTTAAGGTGGACTTTGTGTTGACTAGTTTATTGGGAGAGACAAAATATCAATACCAGTCTGCTTTGCCTGGTACCTAATAGACCTATGGGCTCAAAATGGAAAGATATGGATATCTTGTCTTTTATTTGTTTACCCACTTTCACATCATGGAGCTGGAGACTCAGAAGGCAACCTAGACAAGTTCCTGCTCTGCTCTAAATGTGGAGATGGCTTCTGTCACAAGAAAGGGCTTGTTCCATCATATCAGTTATCATATAACCTGAAAATTCCTCATGCGGTTGGCTTTCACCCCCATGCATGTCTGACCCTACTCTTTTCCTTTTATCAATGGTGGTTTATGCATGGACTCCTCCTTTGTTAACAACAAGCTCACATTTACGTAACTCACCCCAATGGGAAATTAACATGCCACAAAGTCGGGGGAAAAATGAACTAAATTGATAAATGTGCCAAGTGGAAACAAAATGTGTACATAAGTTTGTATCTTTCAGCCCAACATTTAAAGAACTGCATCAAGAGAACAGATCTGGAGAGATCATTTAGTCCATACAAATAACTTCAGCCAGCATAGGGGCTCTCAATCCTGACTATGTAGGAGAATTTTACAGGACCTTCTGATAGATACCAATCTCATCCCCAGAGATCCTGTTAAATTATGTATAGAGGGATACCTTGAGATCAGGACATTTTGAAATCTCCCTAGGAAACTGTAAAGTGCAACTAGGGTTGAGACATATTCTTCTGTACCCTGGCCTGGCTGCTCATTAGGATCAATCGGGGAGTCTATAAAAAAATATGCCCAGTTTCAACTCTCAAAAGATTCTCACGTAAGTGGTCTTGGGCAAAATCTGAGCATTGATGTATTGGAAGGTTCTCCACGTGATTCTTCTGTAAAGCCAGTTTGAGAATTGATGAGCTGAGGAGTAACTCCTAAACATCAAAATCCCCTGAAAAAGTTGTTAACACAAAAGATTGCTGGATCCCATTTCCACAAACTCTGCTTCAGTAGTTGTGGGTGGAACCAGATAATTTATATGTCCAACAAGTTCCCAGGTTCGGTTGCTGTTGCCAGTGTGGAGACTCCATTTTGAGAAACACGAAAGTAAAACTCGTCTATATTAAAAATATTTCTGAAGTAGATTAGTCTCCTTTGTAAATATCCTACAACACTTTAGCCTCACCTTAATGCATCCAATTTATTTCCTTAACAAGGTCTTAGTTATTTGAAGTTGAGATGGTCAGCGAATTCATATGAACACCACTAGTTACCAATTAATTCCTTCACTTTTTATCACTCTCTCCCCCCAAAAAGTGATTTTTTTCTTTTGTAATTTCAGTTCAGAAGAAATGTAAGCAAATAACTGCTAACCATTCAAAATTTGATTTCTGACTTCTAAGGGTTAAGGTCCACTGATCCACAGTAATTTAAAAAAATCATATAAACACAAAAGAGTAGGAGGCACGGATAAGACACCATTGTAGGTATCATATAATAAAACTCAAGGTCACGTTGACCCATAGGTTAGAGAATGCCATCTACTAAGCACAAAGGAAAACAAATTGTCACATTTTTTTTTTCTGTCACTGGTTGTAAATGAAAGAAGATATTTTGAGGAACAGGATTAATAAAACATCAAAATAACTAGGAAAAAAGGCTGGTAATTAAAGATGTACTGTAATTCAAACCCACCCTGAACAATGGCTCTTCTCTTCTGATTCTACTTCTTTTTAATTACAGAAATAACAGCTCTTCCTGGATCAGCTCTCTCCCGTCTGTCATCTCCAACAGATACAAAGCCAGCTTTAAAAAGACCAAACCTGCAAAAATCATTCATGCTCTCTGCCTCCATGTTTTTCTTTCCAACCTAGTTCCTCCAGAAAATGTAAAAGAGCAACCGAACTGTCAACTGGTACAATGACTTCTACACGTCAGACCTCGGCCACACCACAGCCATCAGATTATTCTATCACAGTGTCTCTCAACCGTGGAATATGGTCTCCAAGGGAAACAAGCCAGAGAGGGCTCAGGAGCATTGCTATAAAGCAGAAGGCAAATGGAAATCTTTCCCCAAAGGGCACACTAGGATTGTTAGGTGAGGGCTGCTCAATCCATTAAAAGTTTAAACTCAAAAAAAAAAGAAAAAGGAAAAAAAAAACCTTTTGGAAAAAAGCAACCTGTTCCAGATTTTAAGTATAAAAGAGAGTTTATTCAGAGGACCGAAATGTTGACAGTGAGTCAATCGGGAGGATATTTTCAGTCAGGACTGTCTGACTGACAGCTTTCATATTATTAATGCACATACTAGGAGACATCAAATTTGAAGGGCAGGCATTGTGCTAAGTCAAACTTCTACCTAAAAATGCATTACATTTTGTCTGTAAATCAAGGTCAGTTATTAAATTAAGGTGCTCTTATCCCTAAATACTTTATTCCATCATCGTGTTTAGTTAATCAAAACCCCTTACTTGGGGTTCTTTAGGAAGTGATGGGCAAAATCCATAAAAAATTAAGAGAAAAAGTGACAGATATCTTTAAAAAACAGGGAATAAGTGTAAGGAAATTTAAGTATAAGCAAAAAAATTTACATGATTCTTTAAATAGATGATAGATACAATAATAATAATTTTGGAACGCTACAACTCCATAGCACATTAATCTTTTCAAATTGTTATTTTTCATCATTAAAACAATCATGTAAAACAGGTAGAGTACATCAATATTCCAATTTCACAGATGCATACACTGAGTCAAGGAAAAGTTAAGTATCTATTAAGTCATCCATCTTACTGGAAATGGAACGGAGACTTGAAAGCATATCTTCTAAATCCCACCTCTTCTCTAAAGATAGTGTCACCTCTTCTCCAAAGATAGTGTCAGAACATAGAAAGTAGAAGTTAAACTGTATGCACCATTCTGCCTTCCATATTTGTTTTTCCCAAGAAGTAATTTAAAAAACACATCAGAGATAATGCTTGTGAAACACTTTGCTAAATGCTAAATTGTGCAAATACTTTGGCAAAGAGTAGCAGTTTCTTAAAAAATTAACAAAGAATTACCATATGACCCAGCAATTCCACTCCTAGCTGTGTACCTAAGAGAACTGAAAATATATGTTCATGTAAGAACTTAGAGTTAAATATTTGTAGCAGCTTTATTTAAAATAGTCAAAGAGTGGAAACAACCGCAAAAATGTTCCTCAATGATGGATGTGTAAATAAAATATGCTATATATATAACAACGAAATATTATTTGGCCACAAAAAGAAATGAAGTTTCTTTTTCTAGTACTTGGTCATAAAGTGTTTTGTTTGTTTGTTTTTGTAGCATGTACTGACCTGGAAAACCTCATATTAAGTGAAAGAAGGCAGTTACAAAGGACCACATAGTTTTGATACCATTTATATAACATGTCTAGAACAGGCAAATCTAGAGTGATGGAAAGCAGGTTAGTGGTTGTCTAGTACTACAGTAAGCAGGGATTGGGAGTGTTGGCTAAGGAATACAGGGTTTCTTTCTGTGGTGATTTTTTTTAAAAAGTTCTAAAATTGATTGTTGTGTTGTTTGCACAATGTTGTGAATATCCTAAAAGCTATTGAGCGATACACTTTAAATGGGTGAATTGTATTGTAGGTAAATTATGTCTCAATAAAACTGTGAAAAAAACACACAGGCATACTCTGTTTCAAGTGGTGCATAAGATCATCTCTGCATTCAAAAGAGATAAAAGAAACTCTCTTTCTTTACTTCCTTTACTTTTTCTTCTATTAGTCTTCCCAGGTTTTAGGATCAGAACTCAAGTTGTTGTGATAAGTAATTTGCAAAGTACGAAGGAGTTTGATCCACTTTGATTTGCCTGAGATCTAAATCCAGATGTAGTACTTTGATGGGCATTTCGAGTTTTCAGCATCTTACTGACAGAAAGACTGCCTGGAAGGGCATAATTCTTCTGTGCAAAGGACACTGAGTATTCTTTAATCTTGTATCTATTTTTGTTTCTGCCTCTTATCTGGATTCTTGTGTTGCATCATCCACACTTAAACATAACAATTCATGACTTCAACTCCAGGCCATTAGATTGGCGCGTTTAAAAAAACCCTGTAGCCAAGCATGGTACCTCAGGCCTGTTATCTCAGCATTTCGAGAGGCCGAGGTGGGAGGATGGCTTGTGGCCAGGAGTTCAAGACCAGCCAGAGCAATGTAGTCAGATCCTGTCTCTACAAAAAAATGAAAAAACTAGCCAGGCATGTCACCAGCATGCCTGCAGTCCCAACTACTCAAGAGGCTGAGGTGGGAGGATTGCTTGAGCCCAGGAAATTGAAGCTGCATGAACTATGATTATAGGACGGCATCCCAGCCTGGGCACACAGCAAAGTGCTGCTTCTAAAAATACAATACAATACAATACAATACAATACAATACAATACAATACAATACAATGCAATACAATACAATAAAAATAGACACTGTAACCACTATTACTTACTTGACTTCTCATCTTTCCTTTTTCTAGTTTTTAGAGAAATGTCTCTTAGTATCTCTGCAAACCACCTACCTAATCACTAGTTTCATTTGATATAATAAAATAAAATTTACATAAAATCATTCCCATAGTAACTATCTACACAATTAGATACAATAGTTCTCTAATTTTAAGAGGTGATTGCTCTCTTTTCAGGTGCAAAGTTAACCTAAAACAGAGCACAATGTATTTTTTAAAAAATACATTAGTCAGATCTAAGCAGGCATATTAAACAATAAAAGGAGGTGATTTCATCACATGCACAAGGCTGAAAACTTTTTTCTCACTTAATTATTTAAAGATTGTGAACTTTTTGATGGAAAGATGTGTTTTTAATTCATTTTTATGCCTTTACATATCTTGAATATCTTGAATATTTCCTACCATATAATGGGTGCTTAATGTGAATGGATGGATAAACAAATGAGTGAATGAAAGTCTGAATTAGCCACATCTGTTTTTAACAGACTGGAATCAAAGAGCCCTGGACCCAAGACATGATTTTTTCAATTCCTTTTTTTGTACACGCGTGTAATTTTATATTGGTTAGACTTAATTTTCTCACCAGCTACATGGGGTTGCTAATGTGTTGTGAGCATAAATAACGGTGTGAACTCAGAAATCTGAGACAGGTCACAGTTAATTTAGAAAGTTTATTTTGCCATGGTTGATGACATGCCTGTGACACAGCCTTGGGAAATCCTGACGATACATGCCCAAGGTGTTTGGGGCACAGCCTGATTTTATACATTTTAGGGAGACATGAGACATCAATCAATATATGTAAGAAGTACATTGGTTTGGTCTGGAAAGGCGGGACAACTTGAAGCAAAGACAGGAAGACTGGAAGTGGGGAGGGAGCTTCCAGGTCACAGATGAGAGACACAAAAGAATAGGTTGCACTCTTCTGACTTTCTGATTAGCCTTTCCAAAGGAGGCAATCAGATATGCATCCATGTCAGTGAGCAGGGGGATAACTTTGAATAGAATGGGAGGCAGGTTTGCCCTAAGCAGTTTCCAGTTTGAGTTTTCCTTAGTGATTTCAGGGGCCCAAGATATTTTCCTTTCATAGCAGCATACAATTCCAGAAAACCAGGTAGCATTGAAAACATGTAGACTATTAGCTTATAGGCATTACTTTATGTAATAATCAGGTGGTTCACACAAAAAGTCAGAACTTATAGATAAACAGGAGAAGAAAGAGTAAAAGTGGATGAAACCAAAGCAAATTTACTAGCTGAATATGATTGTGATCAGCCTGATGATTTTGAAGAACTATGAGGAAAAAACCCCAAATCTGTTGCAAATCATCAATATGGTGTGTTGCAAATCATGTCCTCCACTCTGTGAAGCAGACATTTTTCTTACTGTCCTGAAAACTTTGATGGTGGGGACTTGTAAAGAAATAAATTATGACTTAAAGAAAGGTCAAGATTAATCTATTCCAGCTGCGGCTTGAGGAAGCTAATTTGAATTTAAAAGAAAGCAAAAATCCTTTTTATTTCCCTCCTTTCACTCAAGATTTTTAATATTGTGGACTTCTAACAGATATAATTTCATGGCATCAACAGAGGACTCAAAAGGAATATTCAAATGGTAGAAAATCTACCAATAGTTTGGAGAAGAATCCCTGATACATTTATTGAAAAAGTAAATTATGTACGGTAGCTGTCAGGCCCAGACGAAGATTGTTCTTGTTAAATATAGCGAACTCCAAGTTTCTCTTCAAATAATCAGTATGTCAGTATGTTCAGCTCTCTTATTCTCTGTTCTCCATTTTAAAGTGTGACTTCCTGGTTCTCTCTGCCCTCCTTGCCTCTAGTTTCTGTAAACAACTTTCCCACCAGTTCTAATCAATAGTTCAAATCTGTTCCCCTGGTCACCTGCTTTGACCTGAGTCACCCCTGGTCACCTGCTCCATCCTGACTCATCCTGAGTCATCTGTTCTGTAACCGTCCTTCCTGCCAAACTACTTGCTCCACCACTCCAACTCGTACCCTTGCTCTCTTTAAAAAAGCCAATCGGAATTAGCTTAGACTCTGTGGTCCAATCCTAGCCAATAGGGGAATGGCACAGCAGTAAGGGCTACCTGTGTCAGGAATAAAATCCCCTTTGCCTCCCTTCTTCAGGTGTGCTCTTGGCATTGCTCCATCCATGAGATGCACCCTTCTATGGAAGTAAAAAATTGCCTTGCTGAGAAAATTTATATTTGAGTGTTATTCTTTTATTTTTGTGGCACCAAAAAATTTGCTTCTAACATTCTTCTCCCAACATGGCACCCAAACCCTGCCCTGCTCTGCTGCCTCATTCAACCTCTTCCCATTGTGGTCACTTATGATTTTTGGCACAGTTTCATTGTTCTGTCTAATAGTCCTCCAGAGTTCACTGAAATCCTGCTACCTGGGAGTGTATCCTTGGCTAGCAAGTATTGGAGAACACGTGGTCTCATTCCCTGCAAGACCCTAAAATCTGCTGTAGAAAATTCATCCTTCTTTCTACCACTCATTATTTCTTATAATCTTATTTTATCACTGAAGATTTGGGAATTTAGTAGAGTGCTCTCTTAACCTCAAATTGTTGCTACTTTTCAGCTATTTTGGTGAGATAAAACTTTTCAGTTATATAATAGCTGATTTTCCTGAAATTTTTTTCTTGACATGGAAAGAATTTTATTAAAGATTATATGAAATAAACATATTTGACCAGCTCCCAGCTACTCTGGTCAGACAAGCTTTCTTTTGGGTTTATATTGTTTAAAACTTCTGCAAGTGTTCAGAATACTTCTTTTTAAAAGAGTTTTGTGAAAGATAGGTTATTTTGTAAAGTAATACTACTAAAAGATGTGAGAATAAAACTATTTATTCTACAAAAAATACTCACATTTTAATATGAGATTAGACTTGGCAAAATCCATTTTGTTGATTTCTTATGATGAGATAAATTTTCAAATATTTACTATATATTATGCTATTTGCAAGTTAATTTCTTATTCTTAGAATTATTAACACATATGTATTTAGAGAAATTTTAATTGTATGCTGTGTCATTTTATACAGGGTTAGGCATCCCTAATCAGACTATATTTGCAAGGTGTATATGGAACATAAATGAATTTTGTGTTTGGACTTAGGGCTCATCTCCAAGATACCTCACCAAGCATATGCAAATATCTCTTAATCTGAAAATATCCTAAATCTAAAACACTTCTGGTCCTGAGCATGGTAGATAAAGGATACTCAATCTATAATTAATATTTCATATTGAAACAAGTTTATCTACTGGAAAGTTGAAGAAAGATTGAGATTTCTTTTTTTTTTTTCTAGTCTCTTTCTTCTAAGATAATATTCACCATGACAGATCATATACAGAGCCATAAAAAGTCTTAATAATTCAAATAATTGAAACCACATGGAGTATGATTTCTAACTGCAACAAAATCAATCTAGAAATCTAGAAAACATTCCTAAACTTTTGGAGCCCTAAAAACACACCACCAGGTAAGCTATGCATCAAAGGAGAAATAACAAGTTAACTACAAAGAATAAATTGAATATAAATAAAAATGAAACATATCAAAATTTAGTGCATACAGTTAAAGTATTCCTTGGAGTTTTTGCTATAACTTTTAGAAGAAATACGGAGCAAAACATTTATGTGATTGGGTAGGCAAAAATTTTTAGGCCACAAAAAACATGAGTCTTAAAAGAAAAAAATGATGAATTACATTTCATTCAAATTAAAAACATAGTCTTTGCAAGACACCATTTAGAAATTAAAAGGCAAGCCACAGATTGGGAGAAAATATTGACAATACTTATTTCTGACAAATAATTTATAACCAGAATACATTAAGAACTCCTACAACTCAATAAGACAAAAAACTTTTAAAACAGCCAAAAGATTTGAACAGAAGGCTCACAGAAGAAAATGTACAAATGAACAATAACATAAAAAGATGCTTAACATCATTAGTCATCAGGAAAAGGCAAATAATTGAAATAATAGGTAGTGCAGAGTGTCGCTGAAGATACAAAGCAACTGAAAATGTTCTTGCTACTATTGGGAAAAGTAAAATTTTGCAACCACTTTGGTAAAAAAATTTGGCAGGTTATTTTTATGAGGTTAAATGTTCACTTATCATACAACTCAGCAATTCTACTCTTAGGTATTTACCCAAGAGAAACCAAAACATATATTCACATGAAGACTTAGGTATGAATGTTCATAGCAACTGTGGTCCTAGTAGCAAAAAACTAGAAACCAACAGTCTATCAAGAGATAAATATATAAATAAACTGTGGTATGTCCATACAGTGAAATACTTCTTGGAAACAAACAAACAAAACACACAAATCTGTAATATATACAACAACATAAGAGAGTATCAAAAATATGCTGAGTAAAAGAAGCAGACCTAAAGGAGTAGGTACTGTATGATTTCATTTACATACAATTCGACAAAGGCAAAACAATTTATAAAGATAGAAAGCATACTGGGCCAGGCACAGTGGCTCATGCCTGTAATCCCAGCATGTTGGGAGGCTGAGGCAGGTGGATCACTTGAGGTCAGGAGTTCAAGACAAGCCTGGCCAACATGGCAAAACTACTTCTCTACTAAAAATACAAAAATTAGCCAGTCATAGTGGCAGGTGTTTCTAGTCCCAGCAACCTGGGAGGCTAAGGCCAGAGAATCGCTTGAACCCAGGAGGTGGAGATTGTAGTGAGCCAAGATGGTACCACTGCACTCCAGCCTAGGCGACACAGCAAGAGTCCATCTCAAAAAAAAAAAAAAAAAAAAAAAAAAGAGAGAAAGAAAGCATATTGGTGACTGCCAAGGGCCAAAGATGAGGGTGTAAAGTTGAGTTCCCGCGAAAATGAAGGAACTTTTTGCTTTGGTGGTGGTTACTTGCTGTACACATTTATCAAAAACCATTGAACTACACACCTAAAAGGGGTGCATTTTATTATATGAAAATTATGCCTCAATTAAATTGATTTTTTTCAAAGCTGACAAAAAACCCACCAAGATCAGCTTTGTATTGATGAACTAAAGAATTAGGTTTTTCCCTTGTTTTTTACTTTTTTCTTCTCTTTCCTATTTGTTTTTAAATGTGCAAGCATTTCTTCTATAGTAGAAAAATATCAATATTCTTAAAAGCTCCTATACGAATTTCCATACAGGTTTGCTCTCTTGTATTTCATACTGCCTTGTTACTTCTTTGCTTTTTAAAAAGACTAAGGTACTAAGGGAGTATTAGAAAGGGTATCTCACTTATTCTTCAATGTTCAGGCCACACTGTTTTAAAGTAAAGTATCCCGCGCACACAGGTCTGCTACATGTTTTATTTGCCAGAAAATTATGTAGGTTGAAGAGCTCTGCAGAGCTATTGTTTGTGATCACTCTGCTGCCTCATCTCGACCTTTATGTCGTAAAAGTTTAGCTTCTGAGGAACATAAGGAAGAGTGTTTCCTTTAGCATTTCCAGGGTACTGCCGATCCTTCCTTCTTCTCTGGTCTTAAAGACACCTTAGCAAAGTTAACATTGGAGACTCCCAGTTTCTACAGGCAGTCTGATCAAGCAGGTTGTTGAAATAGTACAAGGGGTAATTTTGTGTACATTCATTTAAAAAGTAAAAAGGAATACCCTGGCACAAGGCCATGTTGCCCTCTACTACTTAGTAAAATTAATTAAATTGGCCTATTCCTAGGAGAGGTTTTCTGCTTGAGTTTGAACAGTTAGTGCAGGTAAGATTTACAAAACTCTGTTTGTATAGGTGTTCAATTAGATTTTCCAATTTAGGCTGTGCTGAGCTGATATACATTTTTGAGCCATTCGGTGCATTTTGATTTTCTAATTTTCTGGGTCATGTTTTCCAGCACTACAGAGGCTAAAAGAACATACCTGATGAATGAGTGAAATCAAAAAGGAAACAAAGCACTTTTAATACATGGAGAGAATCCAGAGAAAATATTCACAGGCCTCTTCTTCATTTATCTTTTAGTGGCAATCTTACTATTGTCAATCATTCACTTATCTTCTGTGATCTCTTCTTTTTTTCATTTATTCTGTCATTTGTTTATTGAGTCCATACTAAGTACCCAGGCCTCAAAGACGTGATGATAATAACAGCTACCATTTTCAGAACATCTTAGGTTTGTGGCATTGTACGTACTTCGTTTCTAATGTTAAAATTACTTTCGAAAGCAACGTCTTAATAGATGTTGAGGAAGGCAATGAAACTGAACCAGGATTTGAACTCAAATATCATCAATGGAAAAACTCAGACTCATTTCACTAAACCACCCTGGCTTCCAAGTCATATTCTAGAGATAAACCCAAAAGGTTTAAGAGTAATTAAGACAGCATGCAAAGCTGGAAAAAGCGCAAGTCTAGGAGGTAAGAATTCTAATCCTATCCTTGACAAACTAGACTTGGGATCTTGGAGAGACACTTTATCTGTGGGAGATGGATGTATAAATCCCCTATAAAACAGGAAGTGCATTAAGTTATTTTTTATGATTGCTTCTCTTCCGATTGTAAACATTTCTAATTCTGTCATTTTTTGCCTTGAACATTATAAACAGTTGACTTGAAATTTCAGTTTTTAGAGATTTTGCAATTTTAAAACTTATTCTGTTTTCTGCTTTCTCTCCTTTCTAACTAGCTCAGCAGTTAAGCTCCAAAATGATAAAAAGAGGTATTGGGTACCTAAATTTGGGGGAAATCAGCTGTTGAACTATCAACTGATTCCAAATTATGTCAAGCAACTTGTGAGCTGGTGGCTCTTGAGCTCCAGTTTCTCACATTCCTCTTGGCATTGGTCCTTGAACATGACAACATAATGATGTTCTCAATTTGGTGATTTTTTAAATATTTTAATCTTAATGAATGAATACGGAATAAGTTGTGTTTGCTGAGCTCAAATTTCACCAAGTGTGAGAAAACTACATTTCAGTTGTATGTCCTGTTACACAATGTTCTTGGAACTTCTCATATGTCATTCTGTCTGTTCATGTGCAATCTGATAACTAACTGCAATTAGCAAATGAAATATTTATATATGCTGCCACATAGTCAGTCCATATGTGCAAAATATTGCAAGTTCCTCAGTAGCATTTAGCATCACCCATTGTTATGTTAGTTTCTTGAAATAGACCTTATGGTGCCTTACGAAGTGTGTCCAAAACGCATGCAATTTCCTTGGTTTACATGTTCATAGTAGAGCTGAAGTCAGCCTCGGTGAGGTTTGTTCTCTAACAAAATTCAGCAGCACCAACACAGAGTCATCCTCTGTGTCACTCATATCCTTAACTTATACGTTACACCCTGTCCCACAGAGTACGTACAGTGTACGTCCACATGGCCCAACCAGTTACTATTTTATTTTAAACGATTTCTAGTCATTGCCCCAACAGAAATAGTGGAAGGTCGCACTGAGACTCTCAAAAAGGAAATTTTAACTTTGAACAGAGACACATTCTCTGTAATTAGCACATGCACAACAGGACGAGTTTGTTGACTTTTAAAAAACTCTTCCTGAAAGTAGAAGTTCATAAATGGAAAGAAAACATGCATTGGATTGACTTCTGAATTAAATCAAAGGACGTTCAACAGTTGAAAGAATACAGGGCAGCTGCCCTCCGTAAAACATCGGTATTTGTAGGCTTTCTCCCCTTCCAAGTCTGATCACATTACATTAAGCAATGGAGAGTGTAAGAAAGTGAGATTCCACCTGCAGCCTTAGGTTTGTGAATAACCTTATTTATCAAAAAGGTTCAAGTGATCCCAAATAAATCACAACACAAAACAGAGAGGGAGAGGGAATGCAGAAGAGACAAGAAGAGGGAGAGGTGAAGGAGAACATGAGGTGATTGACGTGGCCCTTGTGAGGGGTTCTGGTACTTGGGCTGGTACTGAAGTATCTGGTATGAACAAGATACTTGTAACCTGAACTAATGATACAGCCAATCGAAATTGCTGAAATGTGGTGAGCAGAGAAAGGTCCTGTTATTAGACCAATATAAATAAGAACGTCTCTAAACACAGCTAAGATCTAGTTCCAGGGGATATTGATGCCATTAATTTATGACCTGTATGTTTTTTATAATACAAACCTTGTTAATAATGCAGTCTCCTGAAACGTACAATTCCACAGTTCTTAAGAACAACCTTGAAAAAGAGGGTGCTTTATGTTACAATAATGGCGTCGTGTCACTACAGTTGGAAGGAGGGAGGGATGCATTATTTCCTGGCTTTTTATATTGTAATAGATTTGTGGTGGGATGGTTTAAGAGGCTCCTGCTGTCTCAAACTGTTCCCTTCAAGTGCTGACCATGAACTGGGCTCAGAGATGATTTGGACACTTAACATTCTCAAGGACAAAAATTTCTCCCTATGTGGCAGAGAGAGCAAGATGGGAAGAAAAGATTATTTTATCATTCTGCTTTACTGCTACCAAGGCAAACTCAGAGACAGGGGAGAGACTAAAAAACAGAGATTCCAATACTGAGCTTGCAGCGCATAATTGCATACCATATAAATTAATGGCATATATGCCTACAAAGGAATAAAAATACACAGTGCTATTTAAGCACTAGTTTAAACAAATACAGCATATTTTCAGTTAGAAATGCTAACTTGGCCACTCACTGCCAAATCTCTTTGCAAGGCCTGTCGGCCACACTGTTTCCCCCACCGTGACAGATTGGACTTAATTGAAAAGTTGCTAGTTTAGAGCTGTCGCTGAAAACTTGTATCACGAAAGAAAATCATCCTTGTGATTGCCCTTCAGTCTATTTTTATATAGGCTCTTCATCCTGGTCATCATTTTTTTTTGAATTAATATGAATATTTCCCAAAGCCATAAAAAATATTTAACCCAGAGGGGTACTATATTTTAAAACTATCAAAGTCTCCGAGATCATTACTGCTTCTGATTCTTGTTTCCTGACATCAGTGAACTTTATGTGCCCTGTTTGTTACATGGGATGGTTTTTAAAGAGACACTTGTAACCTAGTTAGCTTGCTCTCAAAATTAAGTGAGGTGAGCAAACTGGAATAAATAATCTATAGGAGAGGGAGTAACAAGAAGGCAAATAAGGAAAAAGGTGGGAAATCAAGGAGTTAATGAGTCTAACTGTCCCAGTTGTGAACACTCGCTGCCATATTTCTTTAAGTCTTGTTTCCTAAATTTCTCTCCAATGCCTATTGCTGCATGTGACTTAGAGCATCCTCATGGACAAAATCAGTTTCAGTGAGTTGTCACGTAATGATCTATCTTTCACAAAAATTACCAGGAGTTTTCTGTTGTCCAGAGCTACACTGCAGGCAAGCTTTATGAGCCTTTTCAAAGGAAATAGAAGGCGTGGTTGCTACTCAGAAAGTAAAAACTTAATTGTACCTCAGTAAATATCAGTAAGTAGTTATCCTGGTGACTGATCCTAAGGAGCCCCCATGCCTTGCTACTCAACATTTGCTCATGAATCAGCATCATCAGGATTACCTGGGAGCTTGTTGGAGATGCAGATTATCAGGCCCTGCTTAAATCTGCAATTTAGCAAGATCCTACAGTGATTCAGTATGCTCTCAAAACTCTAGAAGCCCCTCCCCAGTGAATATGTATGGGACACCTGTGTGAATTTCCTTGAAAAATTCTTTAAGTTTAGAAAGTATCCTCTGCTTTCTTATTCTCATTTTTAACCACATAGACATGCAAAACAGATGGCTACATTTAGAATTTAAGAAAACAGGTCCAGGAAAGGCAGTCTGATGTTTGACATTGGAGTTTCCACCATCCAGGTGCTTAGTCCATTTGGAGACAGGAAACAACACCCAAAGAGTGAGGACTAAGGACGCTGTGGGTTGATGGCAAACTCAATTGCACACAGGTGCAGAGGACACATTAAGTAGCTACTGCGCTGACACATATTAGCATCAGCTATGTAAGCATAATTATTGGTCAAGGGCAGATTGTTGTAAAACAGCTAATAAACAGGAAACATTAACTTCCCTCACACTGGACCTTCGCAAAACCAACATTAGGCCTATGTGTTCTGTACATGTATTTTCTCTGAAGCCAATTAACCTCTTTATTGGAAAACAAGAGCTTCGTTATTGTTGAACATGGCAGCTAATCCTTCACAGTAGATAACTTTCATTGAGCAAAAGTGGAATAAGTTGTGTTTACTTCACTGACTGACATTCCCATACAATTAAAAGCAAGATTAATTGTTTAATTTCCTCAACATTGGTGCTGGTGAAGGCTAGGAGATCCATAAAACCAAAAACTATAGTTTTTCATTTATCCAAGGCCAAGGGAGCAGTGGAAATTAATTTTGGTATGGTATATATCTTTTTATTATCCTGACCATGTAAGGAAGGTTGAGGGCTTGAGTATCTGTGCAGAATCAATTTTTATTATATTTCCTCCATATAACTTTGAAGGTTTAGAATGGAACAAGATACGAGCCTGTAGATCTGTCAAATCATTTTGATGTTTCAGACTTAGACTATTTGGCTGATACACAGTGCATGGAATATGCTAACAGAGAAGAATAACAAAAATATGAGCAATGACCACTTCAGTAGATAAAAAATGCTGAAGGTATACTTAATAATAATAACTTGTATCATTACAGTGAGTCCACCCAAACTTGCAGGAAGAAATTTCATGAGCAATAATAGTGCAAAATCATCGACCTTGCTGAATTTACTTGGAAATCAAATATATGAGATTTGCAGTATAGGGTAACAAATCAAGAGGATAGGAGCTCTGTGGTGTGTGTGTGTGTGTGTGTGTGTGTGTGTGTGTGTGTCTACTGTGGTACTCTTGTTATTTTGCATTGATATTTCATCAACTGATCCGTTGGCTTTGCTTTCTGCAGTCATTTGATTCCCTAACTATATTGCTCCCCTTTTTCCTTTTTCTTGAACTTTCTTCTCCACATATCCAAGTTAAAGTCCATCCTTCCTTATTTCATTTCTTAGAGTGGAAAATTCTTGTTTCCTTTATTTTTTAAAGTGACTTCAGGCACAGAAGTCATAGAGATACAAATATCTAAGGCCGGCTTCTAGGTCAGAAACAGAATGTGAGCAAAACCTGTGCAACTTTAAATTGTTACATAGAATTTTCTAATAGAAATGCTAAAAAGTAAAACAAATTATTTTAATAATGTACGTATTTAACCAAATATGTCCAAATTATTATCATTCCAACATGTAATCAAAATAAGAATATGATTGAGATATTTTACATTTTTTTGTGGGGGATTTGAAATCCTACATATATTTCACACTTCATAGCACATCTCAATTCAGACTAGCCACATTTTAAATGTCCAATAGCCACATGTGGCTAGGGGCTACCATATCATCAGATGATAAATCTTATATCACAAAGGACTGAATGTTTTTTCTTCCATGAATGCAAAATGCCATTTATAAACAGGGAAAGTATACTTTCCTTATTAGACCAAGGGAAGGCCCATCTTCATCAAGGACAATAACATATATAGGACTTTAGAGTGTTTGTTGAACAACTGTCAATTAGAAAACTATTACTTTGATAGGCACTTTTCATCTTATTCTCTCTTGTTAAAAACCTAAACACCTTAACATAACTATATGTTATTTTTCCTCATTCATTTTTGGTTGAGGGTAGTACAGAAGAAGACATAGACTTCCTTCTCTGGAAGGGTTCTTGCACACACCTCTTTTGATTTATAGTCTCCCAGAAAAATCAAAGGACTTGGATAATTCACGTTGATAAAATGTAGTAATAATGTCACCATTTATGTTGATGTTTTCTATTTTTTATTACAGCTTTGACTGTCCTTGGCATGTTATAGTCTCTTTAAAGTATTTGTGATGACGATACCCCATCTTCTTTCTAAAGCTTTCCTCTGCCCCCTGAGTAGAGATGTGTACGGCATGTCTTATTAGTCAGAAAAGCCCACGGGATGTCCTGTCTTTCAAGTACTTTAAAAAGATCTCTTAGGTTTGTTCTGCCACTTCTAGCAACCTTTATCAAGGGAAAGAACATAATTCTCAATGTCAACTTTGTGATCCAGATCACAGAGCAAGCTCTAAAATGGGTTTATCAAAGACAGCTCATATTATCTTTTAGGGCACAAGTTAGGAAAACTGTAAAGGAATAGAGATGGCTCCAAATTTAAGACAACCTGAAGTATGAAAACCCAAACCCGTTAAAGAGATGCAGTGGAGGGAGTTTCTTCTATGGCTCAAAATGATTTTTCTTTTCACCATTAGAATTGCTTTAAATCAAAATCTCTTCATCTTCCTTACGTTTAAGTATTCGTTTGTAAATCAATAACTACTTGAAAGACTAAAGAAAAGAGAAAATGAAAGCTGAAGCATTGGGAATCAGTGCCAAATTGAGATTAATAAAAAATGAAGATAAACTATCTTTAAATTTACCGAAAGTCAAGGGGAAAATAAGGTCTAACATTTAAACTTTCAATTGTGCTCATTTTCACCTTAATGTGTGCCTGAAGAAATTATGAAATAAAATTCTACAATTATCTATACTCATTAATGGCCTTCTTAAAACTAATGTCCCTGAGCACCCCTACACGCCACCATGAAATACACACCCACACAGGCATATTTCCAGTCTCGTTCCAAACAACTCCACGATGCCCTTGTGAAATTATAGCCACTGATTAATGTTTATCTGAGGAGTATAACCGTAAGTTTCCAGAGCTGCTGGAAAGCCAATTCTTACCCAAAACAGCTGTGAAACCAGACTGACTTTTAACCTCCCCTGTTGAATACAGGAACTCTTGGCACAATTACAGTGCAAGTAGCACAGAACCTATGGGGTTACCATTATAGAAACAGACTTGGCCAGCAGGAAATGTTTACATCCTGCACGAAACCCTGATGTTTGACATAAAACTGGAACTGCTCACCATCGTTTTAGAAAACAAAAGTCTCCCTCTTTGAACTTGCCTCGTGGCCCAAATGAACAAATACTCCCATTTCCTTTCCATCAAATACCTCAATCCTAACTATTTCTTTCATTGAACTGTTTTTATACTCTGTAGATACAGGAAATAAACAGCCCTGCAGTGTTCTGCCTGTAATAGAATACAAGCCACTTCCACCAAGGATAACACTCAGTAAGCAACAACAAAGAGAGACAGACTCTGGGTTGGTCCTTGCAATTCCTCAAGCGTCTCCTAGGTAAGGCAATTATATTTTAATAAAAATGAACTAGGCTTCATACTACAAAAGCAACACCACCAGATTTCTCTATAACTTACTGAATTTGAGTCTTAGAACTCAAGAGGTAATATTTACATGCTGGCTTTCACCAGTTTCTCCCTTATCAAAGATAGCCATGTGAAGATGGCAAAATGAAGAAAACCTGGGCTAAGAGGTTGAGCTGGCTGAACCCAAGGATTTAGAAGAGATAAGTTAAAGCCTTTTCACAACTTCCAGCAGCCCTCGGCAAAGTTACAGCACCAGAAAACCACCTGGTCACCCAGTTTCCTGCCAGTAACTGGACAAAAGAGGGAGGCTATCGAAGCTCCCCAAAGGACTGTTAATTAGTTTAAGGGACAACCTACACCTGATGCCCTTGATTATTTCTCCTCCCCATTAGCAAAAAATTAAAGGGACAGGAAAGACGAAGAGGTCACCGACTATTATCTTTCATTGTGGCTGATAAATGCATCTTTCTCTTTTTATTTTTTTAAAGCAAATTACTGGTATTGCTGTTTTCTTAGGTGTAATGCTGAGACTCTCAGAGGTCAGACAATTTTGTTGTGACCTCAGCAGGCTACTATGATTAGACTATATTGGTTTGTTCCTTTCATGTGTTAAGATGACCATGCAAATGCGTGGACTTCTTAACTGCAAGGCCAAAAGGAAATCGGGCAGCCAAAAGGAAATTGTGCGTAATTATCCCTCTTCCAAATTTACTTGGATTTCTTAAGCATATATGGGCAGAGAATGTTTGAAAGCCTTTGAAGCAATGTGCCTGGAGGCAGGGCGGAAAGTGGGTTTTAGTGCTGGATCCATTCTGTTATTTGGAGTATCTTATAAATATATTTAATCTCTCCGTTTCTTCATCTACGATGAGGGAATAAACATCGCCTTCTCAGGACATTCAGGTATAGTGGGGAAGGGTCCAGGCCACTCTAGACCAGTACCTATACTTGACTATGAGGGAAGGAAACTGCTTCTCATTTGAAATCTTCAAATTCACCATTTTGGTTGTTTCTTCATTCAACTGAGATGATCATCTAAAAAAAAAAATCATGACACTATGTATTAATTTTCCATTGCCGCTGTAACACAGTGCCACAGATGTTGTAGATGAAAACCACAAATTCATTTTCTTGCACTTCTCTAGATTAGACGTGTGACATAGACCAATCGGGGGTAAAAGCATAGTGTTAACAGGGCTGTGTTTCTTCCTGGAGAATCTGTTTCCTTCCTTTTTCCAGCTTCTGGAGGCCACCCACAAGCCATGGCTCATGGCCCTCCTCCTCTGTCTTCAATATCAGCAAGATTGCGTCTTCCTGACCATAGCCAAGACAGTTCTCTGATTTTTAAGGACCCATGTGATCACATGGAGCTCACCTGGATAATCCAGAATATTCTTCCCCATCTCAAAGTCCATTACTTAATCACATCGGCAAAGTCTCTTTTGCCCTGTAAGGTAACATGTTCACAGGTTCCTGGAAATAGTATGTGGAAATCTTTGGGAACCACTGTTCTGCCTATCATACTCTGGAAAGTAGCAGAATCTTATAAATGCTCATTATTTATTAGAATACATCCTTGCAGCCTTGACCCTGTTTTTAGGATACATATGGGCAATTCCAGAACTTTCCACTGTCCTCCAAATAGTTTCCGAGTGTCAAATGTGATAATATCAAGTAAATTGAATAGGAAATAAGATTTAACTGCATCTAATTTTTTGGTCAGATTATGTACAAGATATGTTTTTGACCAACCTATTTTAAAATGTCAGTTTTTTTACAGAAAAATTAGGCCAAAGGTGTTGAATAATCTAACAACCAAGTTGCTGGAACTATACATTTCAAAAATAGTAAAATCAATATCATGTCTTACTCATCATCAAAATGTAGACATCAATATTTCTGTCCCTTTTAAATATTCCCAAGGTCATCAAAAATATCAATGACTCTCATATTTTGATCATTTTTCTCATTATAGCTACGGGCTTCTTTGACCCAAATTGTTTTCAATTTACACTACTCAATTACACTCAATACCCACCAGAATCCTGCCATAACACATTCTAGTCCTTTTTGATCTTTTTAGCTGAGTGCTTCCTTCCTGCATTATTAAAGTTTAAATGTTAGAACTCCCAGGAGTCCGTTTTAGGGTAATGTTATTTAGTTACACTAAATCCTTGCCTAATCACATCAGGTCCTACAGCTTTATCTAACATCTGTATTCTAACAAATGCCAAAGTTATATTTCCAGGCCCAACCTCTGCCAATATCACATACGACATCTCTACCTAGATGCCTAATACCCATATGAAACCTACACTTGCAGAAGTCTTGCCCATCTCAGTAAACGGCAAAATGGCAACTATATTGTTTATGTTGCCCAAACTCTCCAGTGTTCCTTGATAATCTTCTGTCTCTCGCAGTCAACATATGTAAACTATGACAGCTCTCTTCTTTCCAAATGCATCCAGAATATGATTGCTTTTCTCACTGCCAGGCTCACTATTTTTTTAGCCCATGATACCGTCATCTCATCTCTCACCAGGATTACTGCAGTAGTTCCTAAATGCTATTCTTGCTTCTATCCTTGCCTTCTCCTTTGTTGAAAAATGCCCTGTGATTTCCTATGTCACTTAGAATAAATTTCTACAAAGTCCACATTATGGAAACAAGGCCCCATATGATCCAGCCTCTACCTCACTGCTCTCATTTCCTGCTGTTCACTCGTTTGCCTACTAGGCTCCGGGCACTCTGGCCTCATTGGGTCCTTCCGACTTGCTATGCTAAAGACCTTCTATTTTCCCCTGAAGATCCACTCTCCGTGTTCTCTTCTCTCTTCTGTGCCCTGAGAGGGCGAACGGTATGGACTTTATCAATGGGTGCCTTAGCCTTCTGTTTTCAGCCAATAGTGGGCAGTGTCAAGAAATCAGAGGGAGGACAAGAGTAAGATTAGAGTGTATATTCACTGTCTCCCTCTCTACAGGTTCTTTGCTGGCAGGACACAGGCATCCTTTGTTGAAGAGATTTACCCCTACAAAGTAGCCCTCTTTACACATTTCTCTCTGTCACTGATTCCTACAATTAATCTCACCCCTCGCCCTTTTGGGTCTAACATCAGTAATGGAGACCTACTGTTATTAGTCCTAGGTACTGTATTTTTCCCAGTGATATTCTCTTTGTTCTTTATATAGAGTATTGATTAGACTCTACTCAAATTATTTTGCTGGGAGCCAGACTGATATAAATGCCAATCACAGTCCTGCTTTAAGACCTCAGGTATTTGCAGTCATTCTTTCCTTTTTTTAAAAAATAATTTCAACTTTATTATATATAGATTCAGTGGGTACATGTGAAGGTTTGCTACATGGGTGTATTACAAAATGCTGAGGTTTAGGGTGTGATTGATTCCATCACCCAGGTACTGAGCATACTTCCTAATAGTTAGTTTTCCAACCCTTTCTTCCCTCCTAATCTCCCACCTCTAGTAGTTCTCAGTGTCCATTGTTCTTTCATTTATTTATTTATTTATTTATTTATTTATTTATTTATTTATTGAGATGGAGTCTCGCTCTGTCACCCAGGCTGGAATGCAGTGGCACAATCTTGGCTCACTGCAACCTCTGCCTCCCAGATTCAAGCGATTCTCCTGTCTCAGCCTCCTGAGTAGCTGGGACTAAAGGCACATGCTACCATGCCCGGCTAATTTTTATATTTTTAGTAGAGATGGGGTTTTACCATATTGGTCAGGCTGATGTCGAACTCCTGATCTTAAGTGATCCAGCTGCCTCTGCCTCCCAAAGTGCTGAGGTTACAGGCGTGAGCCACTGCGCCTGGCCCATTGCTCCCACCTTTATATTCATGTGTAGTCAGAGTTTATCTCCCAGTTATAAGCGAGAACATGTGTATTTGTTCTGTTCCTGCATTTATTCACTTATGATAATGGCCTCCAACTACATTCATGTTGCTGCAGAGAACATGATTTCATTTGTTTTTATGATTACGTAGTATTCTGTTTTTATGGCTACATAGCAGTAAACTAAAATATATCTATAAAATACATAACACATTGTCTTTATCCAGTCCACCATTGATGGGCACTTATGTTGATTCCATGCCTTTGCTATTGTGAATAGTGCTGTCATAAATATATAGTGAAGGTATCTGTTGGTAGAATAATTTATTTGCTTTTGGATATATACCCAGTAATGGGATTACTGGGTTAAATGGTAGTTCTGTTTTAAGTTCTTTTATTTTTTTTTTAATACAGAGTCTTGCTCTGTTGCCCAGGCTGGAGTGCAGGGACACGATCTCAGCTCACTGCAACCTCTGCCTCCCACATTCAAGCGATTCTCCTGCCTCACCCTCCTGAGTAGCTGGGATTACAGGCATACGCCATGATGCCTGGCTACTTTTCTGTATTTTTAGTAGAGAGGGGGTTTTGCCATGTTGGCCAGGCTGGTCTAGAATTTCTGACCTCACGTGATCCACTCACCTCAGCCTCCCAAAGTGCTGGGGTTACAGGTGTGAGCCACTGTGCCCAGCCTGTTTTAAGTTCTTTGAGAAATCTCCAAACAGCTTTCCACAGTGGCTGAACCAATTCCCACCACTGGTGGCATTCCCACTAATGGTGTATAAGTGTTTCCTTTACTCAGCAGCCCTGCCAGCATTGTTGTTTTTTGACTTTTTTTTTTTTTTTTTTTTTTTTTTTTTGAGATGGAGTCTTGCACTGTTACCCAGGCTGGAGTGCAGTGGTGCAATCTCCGCTCACTGAAACCTCTACCTCCCAGTTTCAACTGATTCTCCTGCCTCAGCCTCCAGAGTAACAGGGATTATAGGTGTCTGCCACCACACCCAGCTAATTTTTTGTATTTTTAGTAGAGACAGGGTTTCACTATGATGGCCAGGCTGATCTTGAACTCCTGACCTCATGATCTGCCCTCCTCAGCCTCCCAAAGTGTTGGAATACAGGCCTGAGCCACCGCACCCTGCCGTTTTTTGACTTTTTAATAAGAGCCTCTCTGACGGATGTGAGATGCTACCCCACCATCGTTTTGATTCACATTTCTCTGATGATTGGTGATGTTGAGATGTGAGGTGCTATTCTACCATCGTTTTGATTCACGTTTCTCTGATGATTGGTGATGTTGAGCATTTGTTGGTATTTTTGTTGGTCACTTGTACAACTTCTTTTGAGAAGGGTTTGTTCATGTCTTTTGGCCATTTTTTAATGGGATTATTTGTTTCTCGCTTGTTGAGTTTGTAAAGTTCTTTGTAGATTCTGGATATTAGACCTTTTTCAGATTTGTGGTTTGCAAATATTCTCTCATTCTTTAGGCTGCCTGTTATCTTGTTGATAATTTCATTTGCTGTGCAGAAGCACTTTAGTTTAATTAGCTACCACTTTTCAGTTTGTTGCTGTGACTGCTTTTTAGGACTTAGCTATACATTCTTTTCCAAATTTCTTGTAGGATTTTTATAGTTTGAGGTCTAACATTCCAATATTTAATCCATCTTGAGTGAATTTTTATATATTGTGAAACATAAGGTGTAGTTTCATTCTTCTGAAAATATCTAGACAGCTACCCCTGTATCATTTATTGAATAAGGAGTCTTTCATGTGTGTTTATTGCGGCACTATTCACAATGGCAAAGACTTGGAATCAACCCAAATGTCCATCAGTGACAGACTGGATTAAGAAAATGTGGCACATATACACCATGGAATACTATGCAGCCATAAAAAAGGATGAGTTTGTGTCCTTTGTAGAGACATGGATGCAGCTGGAAACCATCATTCTCAGCAAAGTATGACAAGAACAGAAAACCAAACACCGCATGTTCTCACTCATAGGTGGGAATTGAACAATGAGATCACTTGGACACAGGAAGGGGAATATCACACACTGGGTCCTATTGTGGGGAGAGGGGGAGGGATAGCATTAGGAGATATACTTAATGTAAATGACGAGTTAATGGGTGCAGCACACCAACATGGCACATGTATACATATGTAACAAACCTGCACGTTGTACACATGTACCCTACAACTTAAAGTATAATAATAAAAAAAAAAAAGGAGTCTTTTCCACATAGATTATTTTTGTCAACTTAGTTTGTCAAAGATCAGATGACTGTAGGTATGTGGCTTTATGTCTGAGTTCTCTAGACCATTTCCTTTGTCTATGTGTCTGTTTTTGTACAACTACTAAGCTCTTTTGGTTACTGTAGTCTTATAGTATAGTTTGAAGTTGGGTAATGTGATGCCTCCAGCTTTGTTCTTTTTGCTTAGGATTGCTTTGGCTATTCAAGCTCTTCCATTATTCTGTATACATTTTAGAATATTTTTTTCTAGCTCTGTGATAAATGACACTAGTAGTTTGATAGGAATAGCATTGAATCTGCAGCTTGCTTTGGGTAGTATGGCCATTTTAATGATATTGATTCTCCCAATCCATGAGCATGGAATGTTTTCCAATTTGTTTGTTATTATCTATAATTTATTTCAGCATTCTTTTGTAGTTTTTCTTGTAGAGATCTTTCACATTCTTGGTAAGATGTATTCCTAGATATTTTCTTTTCTTTTCTTTTCTTTTTTTTTTTTTTTTTGCAGCTATTGTAAATGGGATTACATTTTTGATTTTGTTCTCAGATTGAATGTTATCAGTGTATAGAAATGCTACTAATTTTTGTACATTTATTTTGTATCCTGAAACTTTACTAAAGTCCTTTATCAGTTCTAGGAGGCTTTCAGTGGAGTCTTTAGGGTTTTCTAGGTATAGAAGGTGGAGTCTTTAGAGTTTTCTATCATAGAGTCAGTGAAGAGAGAGAGTTTTTCTTCCTTTCCAATTTGGATGCCTTTTATTTCTTTTGTCTGACTGCATTGAATGGGATTTCTAGTGCTATGTTTTAAAGGAGTAGTGAGGGTAGGTATCCTTATCTTGTTCTCAAGAGTAATGCTTTCAGTTTTGCCCATTCAGTGTGATGTTAGCTGTGGGTTTGTCATACATGGTTCTTATTATTTTGAGGTCTATTCCTTTAATGCCTAGTTTGTTGAGGGTTTTTTTTTTTTTTTATCATGAAAGGATGTTAAATTTATCTAAAATTTTTTTCCATATCTATGGAGATAATCATAGTTTTTGTTTTTAATTTTATTTCTGTGGTGAATCACATTTATTTATTTGCATATGTTGAACCAATTTTGCATCCCAGGAGTGAAGCCTAGTTGAGCACAGTGAATTAACTTCTTGATGATTGGGTTTGCTACTATTTTGTTGAGGACTTTGGCATGTATGTTCATCAGGGATATTGGCCTGTGGTTTTCTTTATTGGTTGTTTCTTTTCCAGGTTTTGGTGTCAGGGTGATGCTGATTTTGTAGACTGAGTTAGCGAGGAGTCCCTCTGCCTCAATTTTTGGAATAGTTTTGGTAAGATTGGTACTCCCTCTTCTTTGTCTGCATGGCAGAATTCAGCTATGAATTCTGTGAATTCATAGAATTCACAGACCAGTGAATCCATCTGGTCCAGGAAATTTTTTTGGTTGGTAGGTTTTTACTATTGATTCAATTTTGAAACTTGATATTGTTCTGTTCAGGGTTTCAATTTCTTCCTGATTCCATCTTGGGAGATTGTGTGTTTCCAGAAATTTATCCGTTTCCTCTAGATTTCCTGGTTCACAGAGGCATTCATATTAGTCTTGCAGATACTATAGTATTTCTGTGAGATTGGTTTTGATGTCTGATTTTATGCAAGAATTCAAACAGCAGTGAAAGAAAGTTTGTGTGTTTCTGGAAATTTATCTGATTTGTTTTTTCTGATTGTGCTTATTTAAATCTCTCTTCTTCATTAATCTAGCTAGATGTCAATCCATCTTGTTTATCCTTTCAGAAAACCAACTTCTGATTCTGTTGATTCTTTGCATGGATTTCAGGGTCTTAATTTCATTCAGTTTTGTTCTGATTTTAGTTATTTCTTTTCTCCTGCTAGTTTTGGAATTGGTTTGCTTTTGTTTTTCTAGTCCTCAGGTGTGATGTTAGATCATTAGTCTGAAATCTTTTTAACTTTTTGAGATAGGTCTTTAGTGCTATAAACTTTCCTCTTAACTCTGCTTTTGCTGTATCCCAGAGATTTTGGTATGTCATGTGTCTGTTTTCATTTATTTTATAAATTTTCCTATTTCTGTCTTAATTTTGTTGTTTACCTAAAACTCATTCAAGAGCAAGTTGTTTAATTTAAATATTAATTGTGTGGTTTCGAGGATTATTTTGGTATTCATTTCTATTTTCATTCTACTGTGGTCCATATGTATGGTTGATGTTATTTCAATTTTTAAAAGTTTATTCATTCTTGCTTTATGTCTGAGCATGTGATTGATCTTGGAATATGTTCTGTTTGCATTTATTCTTTCCCATGCTAGGTTCATTCATTGCATTGATTGTCCTATGGCTCATTTCCTCCTTCATATTCTGTTCAAATATCACCCGCAGAGGCTTTACTTGACTAGTCTATGTAAAATAACACAATGTCCTCCATCTCCCTATCTTATTGCCTTGTTAGTTTTCTTTTCCTGAAAACGTATTTCTCCCGCCAATGTGCTATGTATCTCTTTGTTTATTGTCTGTCTTCTCCCATAGGAAAACAAGAAAGATTTTGTTTGGAAAGGAACTATGTTGTGCTCTGTAGTATCCCTCAAGCTTAGAACATGACTGTCCATATACAAGGCACACAGTTACTGTATGTTGAATGAATAACTGAATTGAATCACATTTTGAATAACATGGGCAGAGGCTGTAGTTAATGAGAGCCCTGGGAAGACTCCATTATTATGTCTTGACATTGCATCTGGAAAAGGACATTATACCAAGCGTCTAGTGTTTCTCCCACATGATCTCTATATTGTTTCTAATCCTGCACTCTCTATTCAAACTTTCTTTCACTGCTGTTTGAATTCTTCTTGCATAAATCAAATGAAGGGAAACAACTGTGGAAGATATAAATGTAGTTTGAAGACAGAATAAAAGAGAACCATATTGAAGACTGTGATGAGCAGAAATAGAGTTGAAACCTACAAAGTTTAAGCAGAATATGAATGAGGGGAATGGGAACAAGGATGAGTCTAGATATGACAAGAGAAAACTATTCTGCCCTAGAGACACCTGGGACTAACAGTTCATCTATTGTTACTGATTTATTTTCAGGAACAAAATAGAAGGGTGGGTTGGTAGTCGAAGTAATTGTGACTTGATATATGTTACCTACTTATTATAAGTTATCTTTAAGGCATCAGTAGTGTTTATTGAACAGTTTATTTTTAAGATTATGGAATAAAAGCATAAGAGAGTAGACCACAGAAGCAAGTACATTTTCAGGAGGTAAAGCTACATTTATCTCATTTTAATCATTAAAAGTTGCAAACAGACCAGGTGTGGTGGCTCACACCTGTAATCCCAGCACTTTGGGAGGCCGAGGCAGGTGGATCACCTGAGGTCAGGAGCTCAAGACCAACCTGACAAACATGGGGAAATTACATCTCTACTAAAAATACAAAAAAATCAGCCAGGCCTGGTGGCAGGTGCCTATAGTCCCAGCTACTCTGGAGGCTGAGGCAGGAGAATCACTTGCACCCAGGAGGTGAAGGTTATAGTGAGCCGAGATCACGTCATTGCACTCCAGCCTGGGTGACAGGAGCAAAACTCCGTCTCAAAAAAAAAAAAAAAAAAAAAAAAAAAATTGCAAACAGACAAAGTAAGTAGTATCACCTAAAATCACTGTGTAGCTTAATAATAACTGTGAGTTTCAGGAACTGGTAAACATATTTCATCTTTTGATGAATTTCCCATTAATTTTATAAGTAGAATCACTGAAAATCATGCATTAAAATATACATGTCTTTTGGATGAGAATCACCTAGTGTTGTATATTTTAAAAATCTGTTCAGTTGTTTAACATGAATGTTAGAAGTGCAGTTTAATTTGCCCCAGATTTTTCAAGTATCTTCTATATATTAATCACATATTCATATTCTAAAGAGACATAAATAAAGAAAACTCCTGGTTCTTTCCCTGAAGAAATTTACAGTCTATTAAAGGAAGCAAGCATTTTACAAGAAGTGATTATTATCAAAGGTGTTTTGCTAGAGCACACATAAAATACTGTAGGAAACTGAAGAAGGGAAAGGGTAATATCTCATGGAGGATAATTAAACTAAAAGACTATCAGTAAAAGTTTTAAAGGGAATCACTTTGGAATTTAACCCTGCAAATTATTTTTTTTGTAATAGTTTGGTAAGAAACATCACTCAGGTAAAGAAAACATCAGGGACAAAGATAGGTTTTCAGGAAATAGTGAGAAAAGACCAAAAAGTGAATAGGCAGATAAGAATTCATGACATTGAGACACATTAAGGATAGGATGAAAAGATAAGAGAACCACTTGTTTTCTATATATATAGAACTATAAAGAATGGATAAGATGTGATGGATTCAAAAAACATTTCAGAGTTAGATTTGACAAGACACACTGATTGAATTTGTGTGGAGAGAATGGACGAAGTCAAAGTTGGCTCCTAAACTTCTAGTTTGGGAAAATAAATGTGTGAATAATAACCCAAATATTGAATAAAGTAAGGATATCAGGTTTCAAGAGTTGGAAGATGGCTGCAGTTTGGAACACAATGTGGAGAGGAACCTCTGTAACTTTCCTTGTATAGGTAAATTTATACATGAGGCTAATTCATGGAATGGATTAAATAAACCATGGAGAAGACGTCAAGGAAAAAGAACTGAATTTCTAGACTAGAAATAGATGGAGAACAGTTACATTTGTGTTTGGCCATGTAGATTTTGCCCTGTACAATTTTAGGAAGACAATTCATTTAAACTATGAAGTGAATGGTGTTACTGGACTTGTTCAATGTAGGCATCCTAAGATTAGAAAAAATAAATCAGATAGAATATCTCAAGAGAAGAGACACGAGATTGAAGGACAGTGAGGAACACCAAATGTCAGGGGTAGAAGACAAAAAAGAATCTAAATATATGAATAAGAATTGTCAGAAAGGTAAGATGTAAATCAGAAGTACTATGCTTAGAAACAGGGAAGCCTTGATTCTCAATTTTAAATTCCATGAAATGATCAAGTAAGATGCAGAATTAAGGAATGATTGCTGGTGCCAGTAAGATCCATGATTAAGGCATAGATCAGAAGTCGTAGTGTAGTAGGTTACATAATGACTTAGAAAAGATAACACGGAATTAATGCATGGACATTATATCTACAAAGACATTGGTTTAATATTTTTGTTATTTGGGTGTACATTTTATCTCCCCTTCTAAATTCTTTGTTCTTTCTATTCAGAGAAAGAGTATTATGAGGCCTTGTTTTTTACATATCTCTACAGCATCTCTGCAGAGCATTCCATCCTGCTGAATAAGGCTAGTAAGCTCATTTCAGCCTCTGTGTTCCTAACATTCCCATGACCTGGAATACCTTCTTTCTGTGACTCTCACATAGGATCCAATGGTGTTCTACAGAAATTATACATTTTAAATTAATGAGTAGGCATTAAAGTTTTGCTCTTGTTTACCTAACTTTACAAATTATATTTTACTGATTGACTATTAATTTACATGCCTATCTGTTTAGCTATAGTGGAGATATCTATCTCTGTGCTATTTCTAATAAATGGAGTTGTTGCTTTGAGAGCTGTATTCAGAAAGATTTTGTATCTGCTCAACTCGAAAGTGCAAAAATATCTGTCACAAAAAACTGAAGGGTGCCCCATGCTCATTTTGAGAATAATGACTTTATCTGTTTTTATAGCCCCAACACCTTGTGCAATTTCTGTTCCAGGCAATGAATAACTGTTGAGAGAATGAATGAATATAGTCTGAATTACAGTTGATTTGATTTGAGTCTTAATAAATAAACAGGATTCCACTTGACTTGATCCATGCTTTTCAATCAATGCCATGATACACCTGTGGCAAGGGCTGTAGATAATTTGCTGCTAAAATAATTTGCAAAGCCTTGCTAATTATTTCATTTAAAACAATAGATTTGGTTCACAGTATATAGTTCTCTCTTATATTCCAACTTTATTTCTGGAATGAAAGATAAATGGGGAGATTTAGAGCTGAATTTCTAAGAAGCATAAGAGACGCTGGTTACATGCAGTTATGGTGGTGTTCCCCAGGCATGCGCTTCATCCATCATAATAATGAGGTACATAGAAAATCATAAAAAGAGTTGAGTCACTATAGATAAAGGAGAGAAAGAAAAATATCAGACAGAAAGAAGGTATTCCAGGTCATGGGAATGTTAGGAACAGAGAGGCTGGAATGAGCTTGGCACGAGCAAGGACATACACTAGCCTTGTTCAGCAGAATGGAATGCTCTGCAGAGATGCTGTAGAGATATGTACAAAATAAGGTCTCATTACAGTCATACATGAGCTGAAATATTGGGAAATATGTTCTCCCTTCGCCTGGAAAAAAGGAATTGGATTTCTACTTAATGAGAGAGTCAGTGTGGTTTATTATCAAGGCCAAAAACATGGTAGAAATAAAAAGCCATTCAATACAATCGTAGATTCTGGTTGAAAGAGGGCAATGCCACAGAAACATTTACTGGTCAAGTTTTTCAGACTGACCTTCAAAAAGTGAAATAGCCATTATCCTAACAGCGCATGAAATGCATACAATGTAAGTAAGTAATATCATTTTGTTATTCTAGGTCATGTTAACCTTCTTGAAGATAGAGCCAAGTACTCCCTAAGTTAATCATCAGTTACTTTGGACTTGGTGGCTATTTTGGCTTTAAGTTTTGTTTAGAACAAGCATGTGAAAGACTGTTGAATTGCTATATTTGTTTATGTAAGGTCAGACTAACCTAGAGGTCTTCAAGAATTATAAAGTGGAAAAAAATTTAGATTAGTCCACTGTTGTGTGTTTGATTGTGCAAAAGATAAACCCTTCTTTGCCACCCTACAAGGTCATGCTACTCTTAATGCTGAGTGCACTTTGCTGAAATAGTAACCATTCAACTGACTGGGAAACACACTTGATGCATAGACTCATCTAGAAAGTTTTATCACAAAACATTTTTTTTCAGTGTATAGAAGAAGCAAATGTAGGCATTGAGAGTAGCGTCAAATCTTGAGAATTACTTTAAGACATCATAAAAGAGAGCCCTCCGTTATGAAGTTAATAATTCACTGACTCATGTCTAAACAATCAGCATATTTTTTGGTGAAGAGACTACTGGTCTGAAAATTAACAATTAATTTTATATTAAGTTTGGCAGAATGGGAACAGCACAGTCAATAGTGCTAGCAAACACTATGATTTATATATCACTTTTAATTAAACATGAATTCCTTAAAGTTATTATAAAAATGAACACATTGAATTTGGTTCCTTTATGATAAATATTTTAGTAGGGGTATAATGGGTGCATTTTTATACATGTGTATTTTTTCACATACCATCAGTGCTACCTGTCTAAATGCCAATATATGGATGAAAACAATGATTACAAAGATAAATGACCCACAGGAGACTTTCAGAACAACTGACAATGAAGCTGAGATGAATTTGATATTTTAAGTGATCTTTCTCAAGGAACAGCATGTTATTTGGAAGCAGCCATTCATTTTTTTAGCATTAAATGTTTTCCAGCTATTACAATGGAAGCGAGCTAAAAACTTATGACTAAGTAAAATTCAGGAGGAGAGAAAATATTTCTATATGTTAAGCTTGGAAAAAAGTCTTGAATAGGAAGGCTGCCATTTTTCAAAAAATAAGCATTTTCTTTTCCTTAGTAGAGGTCAGTTTAGAAGTCTTCAGAATGATTTAGGATGATTGGCTTTAAAGTGAGTAACTTCAATAAAATACAGATAAGTGATCTCAAGTATTGCTTTTCTAAGAAGTATAGTGCAAGAAATATTGTGGCAAAGGAAATATGAATGAGAACACAAATGAGAGGGAAACTTTTACCTCCAGAAATCTATTGATAAACCACAAAGTTGAACAATGTGGAAAAACAAACAGAAATCATACTGTAAATATTTAACTTTAGAAATATATGTATAATAGCCCTCTAAATCTAAGTCATATTCTGTGAATTATTTGATGAATGTTTTATTTAAGAAATATTAATAGACTATTTATTAATTTCCAGGCACTGTGCTGGGAAAAAGCATAGAGCAGGAAGTTAAGAGAGAGATTTGTTTTCTGATCACCCAAAGCTTACAGGCTACTGAGGGTGACAAAGACTCATAAAATCATACCAGCAAGTATACGATTACAACTGATGCCCATAGGCTGTCAAAATAAAGAAAAAGGATTCTGACAAAGAAATCCAACTTTCACTGAGGATTCCAAGAATGTCTGAGCTTTGGTTTTAAGTTTGAATTGAAATCAACTAGGGGAAAGGGGAACTCTCAAGTTAGATTTGCTGAATGAATAAAAAGAAATTCCAGATAGTTGTCCTGTGGCAATAGATAGCATAGCAGCATAATTCACCTGCAAAATTTAACAAAAGTCAACGAGGTCAGACCACAGAGAGCAGAGTTAAATTGGTTAAAAAAAAAAAAAAAAGTAGGCAGAGACCAATACATACAGGGACTTGGTCTTTGAGGAACAAGAATGTACTAGTCCGTTTTCACAATGCTATGAAGAAATGTCCGAGACTGGGTAACTTATAAAGGAAAGAGGTTTATTTGACTCTCAATTTCATGGCTGAGGAAGCCTTAGGAAATTTACAATCATAGCGGAAGGGGAAGCACGCACCTTCTTCACAAGGTGGCAGGAGGGAGAGCCTCTGAGGGAGGAACCGTGAAACACATAAAACGGTCAGATCTTATGAGACCTCACTCGCTAGCATGAGAATAGCATGGAGGAAACCACCTCCATGATCCAATCACCTCCCTCCCTCGACACATGGGGATTACAGATCCCTCCCTCCACACACGGGAAGTATAATTCAAGATAAGATTTGGGTGCGGAAACAGAGCCAAACAATATCAAAGAAGAAGCCATTAAAGGATTTAAGCCAAGTGAGATTATCAGTTTGTGTTTTTAACAGTTCCCTCTAGCGGCAGTGTAGAAGATGAATTCTGAAAGGATATGCAAGGATATGGGTAGAAGAGGTCAGAAGTCATTGCCTTAGAATGAAAACAGGTGCTTTAGCTTGCACTTTCATGGTAGTAGTAATGAAGATTGAGACACATGGAGAGTTTCCAAGGTAATTAGGAAAGAAAACTGAAAGTCTTTAGCAATTGTGCTGATCAAGTTTCTTGGTTGAGAATAACAGAAGCCAACTCCAGAAGATGAGGAATTTATTGGAAAGATATCAGGAAGCTAACAGAATTGATGGGAAATTGGAAAATTGATGTTGGAAAACACGTGAGAACAAAAGAAGAGTAGGTAGTCAAGAATACAGTCAAAGTCATTCCAGAGGAATAGGCTGGTAAGAACATCACACTGGACCCTTAATCTCACCATGTCAACTGTGGACAATCACAAACTGTTCTTGCGTCTTTGCATATTCACATCTCAAGAGTCAAAGACCTAGCTGGGGAATCCACTTTCCATAGTCTAATTTATGACTTGATGGCGGTGGAAGAAAGAAGATAAAATATTTGCTCCTGCTCAGTTTCTACCCTTGGATAATAGGCTCTGTCTCCCACAGTGACCCAACCAATCAGGGAATACCGTAATTGTTAGTTTATTCACACTATGCCTAACAATAAAATTGCAATGAATGCACTAGACAGTGTTGGACTGGATATGGCTGATAGTGGAGAGCAAGACAGGAGAGATGACTATGGCATGCTACTTCCTTAGGTGGGAACCCTGAAAAAGTGATTGGTTTCATTTAGGCTAAGGGATTTTTTTTTTTTTTTTTTTTTTTCTGAGGAAATGGGGGAATCAAGAGGTTTTTTTTTTGTGGTTTTTTTTTTTTTTTTGGGCAGGTAGGTGCCTTTGGGTAAGACTTGGACCTAAATTTTATTATCTTATTCCTTTTGCCCCAAAGCATTCAAATATTGATATCTCTAAGAAGGGAACTCTGTCTGCTGTTAGTTAAAATGAGAAAAGTTTAGTCATTATTACTAATAGAGTATGTATCTTTTTCATCTTAATCATTTAAAACACTCTTTCTTTGATAAAATATTTTTCATAATATTTAATGTAAAAAAAATGAGATGGTTCCCCTCATTCTATCACTCTATAGCACACTTACTTTATTAGTGCCTTAGGTAACAGACACAGATGAGAAACAGTTTACTGATGGTTATTGTAGGTACCTACCAGAAATCATCCAGAAAATTAATTCTATGTATCACCGAATTTTTAATTAGTAGCTTACAAATGTTCTGGACATGTTAAAATAACTGTAGTCTGTACTCACGTAGTTCAGACTAAGAAAGATATTCTCTGCAAGTGAAGAATGACACTCCATGGGGAAATAGTTTTAATCAGTGTGTTTTGAGGAAGGACCATTCTTAAAAATGAATAGGTGCTCTAACTCCCAGTTAGTTTAAAATATTCATATACAGAACATAAAAGATTATTGGAATTAGTGTATAACTCAAAATAAATGATTTTTAAAGTTATTTTTTAAACTCAGCTGTAATTTGTATAACATAAAACACACCATTTAAAAAAATAACTGAGAAAGAAAAATTGTATATACATCTTGTACAATATGATGTTTTTAAATATTTATACGTTGTGTAATGGCTAGATCAAGCTAATTAACATATGCATTACCTCACATATTTATTTTTCATGATAAAAGCACTTAAAATCTACTCACTTAGCAATTTTCAAGAAAATAATACATTGTTGTTAACTATTGTCATCATGTTATACAATAAGTATCTTGAACTTACTCTTTCTATCTACTTGAAATTTTATATCATTTGACCAACACCTTCCCAACTGCCTTCTTTCCATTCCCTGGCAACCATCATTGTATTCGCTGCTTCCTTGAGTTCAAGTGTTTTAGATTCCACATGTAAGTGAGATCATGAGGTATTGTCTTTCTGAGCCTGGTTTGTTTCACTTAACATAATGTTCTCCAGATTCACTCATGTTGTTTCAAATGACAGGATTTGCATCTTTTTAAAGGCTGAATGGTGTTCCATACGTTCTACATGTTCGTTGTCCATTCCTCTGTTGATGAATACTTAGGTTGATTCTATATCTTGGCTATTCTGAATAACATTACAATGAAAATGGGTGTACAGATATCTAACATACTGATTTCGTTTCCTTTGTATATACATGTATATACTAGTGGGATTGCTTGATCATACAGTAGTTCTATTTTTAATTTTTTGAGAAATCTCCATTGTTTTCATTATGGCTGTATTAATTTTTATTCCACCAATGGTGTGCAGGGGTTTCCCTTTCTCCACATCCTTGCCAATGCTTGTTATTTTTCTTTTTTCTTATAATAGCGATTTTAACAGATATGATGGGTATCTCTTTGTTGTTTTCATTTGCATTTCCCTGATGATTAGTGATGTTGAGTGTTTTTTCATGTACCAGTTGACTATTTGTAAGTCTTCTATTGAGATGTCTATTCAGGTCCCTTGCCCATTTTAAACAGTGGTATTTCTTTCCTTGCTGCTGAGTTGTTTGAATTTCTTATATATTTTGGATATTAACCCCTTATCAGCTATGTAGTTTGAAAATAGCTTTCTCCTATTCCATAGGTTGACTCTGTTGGTCCTTTCCTTTGCTGCATAGAAGCATTTTAGTTTGATTTAGTGCCACCTGTTTGTTTTTGCCTTTTGTTTCCTGTCTTTTTGGTGTCATTTAAAAGAAAATGCCAAAACCAACATTATGGACCATTTCCTCTATGCTATCTTCTGGTATTTCTCAGTTTCAGATCTTACGTTCAACTATTTAATCCATTTTGAATTGATTTTGGTATTTGGTGTGAGATATTGGTCTAATTTCATTCTTCTGCATGTGTATGTTCAATTTTCTCAACACCACTTATTGAAGAGACTGTCCTTTCCCCATTGGGTATTCTTGGCACCTCTGTCAAAAATTAATCGACTGTAAATGTGTGGATTTATTTCTAGGCAAAATCCACCATTTTATAGTGTATGATTCAGAGAGTTTTTAGCATATTCATTATGTCATACAACTATCATCATTATCTAATTCCAGAACATTTTCATCACCTCAAAAAGAAGCTAGTATTTATTAGCCATTAGGCCCAATCACCTCCCCCTACAATCTTCTGCACATATGAATCTACTTTCCACTTGTTTGGATTTGTCTGTACTGGATATTCCATAGAAAAGGTATCATACAATATGTGACCTTTTATGTCTGGCTCATTTCACTTAGCATAATGTTTTCAAGATTTATCTGTCTTGCAGCATGTAACAGTGCTTCATTTCTTTTTGTGGTTAAATAATATTCCATTGTATGAATATAATACATTTTGTTTATTCATTAGATGATGAACATTGGGGGGCCATTTCTACCTTTTGGCCATTATGAATAATGCTGCTATGAACTCTCGTGTTCCAGATTTTTATGTAGATGTATGTTTGTATTTCTTTTTTCTTTTTCTTCTTTTTTTTTTTTTTTTTTGAGACAGAGTCTCGCTCTGTCACCCAGGTTGGAGTGCAGTGATCTCGGATCACTGCAAGCTCCACCTCCTGGGTTCCTGCCATTCTCCTGCCTCAGCCTCCCGAGTAGCTGGGACTACAGGCATCTGCCACCACACCTGGCTAATTTTTTTTTTTTTTATTTTTAGTAGAGACGGGGTTTCCAGAGTGAAGGCCTGAATCAGCAGAAGCAGGCAAGTAACTCAGGTTTTGCCTCTTGGTCTTATTTATTTCTTTGCCAATTCAATTTCACATTCAAATTGTTCTATGACATTAGCTTTAAATTAGTTGTCCTTTTATTGAATCACTTGCTTTTCAACATTTTCTTTTAGTTGAAAAGCAAGATAAAATATTTTATCTTTAAAAACCTGCCTGCAGAGTGATATCAATAAGATGGTGGAGATACCAGCCTTTGCCTCCTCACCAGAAAAACAATCAGAAAGTTATCCATGAAAGAAAATAGCCCTGAAATGGCTCAATAATCCAATTAAGAATATGCAGCAACACAGTGGAGCAAACAAGAGAGAATAACCACACAGCATTTTTGGGGAAGATAGGCATACCTAGGCTATCTAGAGATGGCTAGGAGCAAAGAAGGGCAAGGGCTATCGAAATCAGCCACAGGGCAGGTGACACCACAGCCACCAGCAGCCTGCTCTGCAGAGGACCCCATCAGTATTTGCTATTAAGGACCTCAACAGCCTTGTGGTAAGGCTACAGACTCCCTGCAACTTTTACAGTGAAAGTGTGTTCCCCTAGTGTTCATTGGTGTGGATCACAGTGGTTTCCTTCATAAAAAAAAACACTAAAACACTGACAGGTTTCACCTCTGAGGTAACTAGTAGCCATTGCCACTGTGGACCCCCTGAAGAGGGAGTTCCTAGTGCATATCTTTCTCCTCCAAGAAGAATCTGTTATTGTGCTTCCTTGTGACTGCACCCCCACCTCCAACCCTGTACCTGTGTTCAGGACCCCAGTTTTGCTGCCACTCTGTGAGCCCCTGCCTCTTAAATATAAAAGTTACGGCTAAAGTGAGCTAGCTTTAGCTCCAGACTTTACAAGCTCTTGCACCATAAACACTACTGCAGCAGGCTTATCCATGCCTCAAATTTCAGAACATCGGTTGCTCTGCACATGCTTGTGTGGCTGCTTCAGGATCTCCTATACCTACAACTGGAGTCACCACCATAGTGGTATGCCTGAGCCCCAGACCTCAGAACTGCTGCAGCTCTGACTGTGCCTATACTCTGAACCCTGGCTACCCAGGTGCTTCCCACGCAGCTTTATCTTGAACATCATTACCAATGCTGTGGCAGGTCTATCTGTACATAGGCCACAGTGCTACCACTGTTCCATATCCCACAGTCGTGATCTCTGCACGCATGCCTGCATTCTAGACTCTGGTACAGTGGCTGCTCCGTGGCTGCTACACATCAGACTCCAGTGAAACCACCACTGCAAGCATGCCTGTGGTCTGAAACCAGCGACAAACAGATCCTATCAGCCATTACTTCTCCATTTGGGAAAAAAATGATAAGGAAGGTCCCAGCAGCAACTTTTCCCTGCTAGGCAAATGCGCACGGTTTTGGCTGATGAGGACCCCTAAAATCTTCACAAACACTGACCTCAACTGACAGAGCTGCAAAGAGACTATCCACTGAGCCAACTATCCACTGAGCCAGACACACCATAGCCCACCCAATTGGTGCCCTCACACTCACTGCCAAGTGAATGTCATTCCCCACCAAAACCAGTTCATAAAGTGTGCAATAGGTGACTGCTCCATTACATGCACAGACATCTACACAGCATAAAAAGAAACATGAAAAAAAATGGGAAAATATGATACCAAAAAAGGAACATAATAAATCTCCAGTTACCAGCCCTGAAGCAATTAAAATCTATAAGTTGCCTGGCAAAAATGTAATAATAGTTATAAGGAAGTGCAGTGAGCTACAAGAGAATCAAGACAGACAACTCAGTGATATTAGAAAAACATAAGAACATGTTATCTTAGCACTTTGGGAGGCCAAGGTGGGCAGATCATGAGGTCAGGAGTTCGAGACCAGTCTGACCAACATGGTGAAATCCCGCCTTTACTAAAAATACAAAAATTAGCCAGGCGTGGTGGTGCACACCTATAATCCCAGCTACTCAGGAGGCTGAGGCAGGAGAATCACTTGAACCCGGGAGGCGGAGGTTGCAGTCACTGCACTCCAGCCTGGGTGACAGAGCAAGACTCCATTTCAAACAAACAAACAAACAAACAAATAAACATAAGAACAAAATGAAAATGAGAAGCCTGAAAAAGCGATAGAAACTTTTTTTAAAAAGAGAACCAAGCAGAAATACTAGGTCTGAAGAATAAAATAAATTAAATGAAATACGCAATAAAGAGCATCAGTAGCTTACCTGACCAAGCAGACAAAGAAATCTGTAAACTCAAAGACAGATCATTTAAAAATATCCCATCATAGAAGAAAAACTATTAAAAAAAAAAGTCTATGCAATTTCTTAGACACAATCAAGAATGTTAACTTTTTCATTATACTATTTTAAGAAGGACAAAAGAGATAGACAGGGCTAGAAAAAAAATCTTTAAAGAAATAATGACTAAAGTCTCCCTAAATCTGGAGACAGATATGTACATCAAGGTATATAAAACTTAAATATCTCCAATCAGGTTTAACCCAAAAGAGTCTTCACCAAGAAACATTATAATCAAACTGTCAGAGGCTGCCAGGGGAGGCTCCCTTCCCCAGGGAAGCGGTGAGTGAATGTGTGACCGCAGGAAACCATGCTTCTCCTATGGATCTTTGTAACCCTTGTGTCAGAAGACCTTTCTGTGAAACCACACCACCAGGGCCTTCTGTCTGACAGACAGAGCTGGGTGGAATCTCAGCAGAGCAGCCACTCAGGCACAGGTGGCGACTCAGGAGCTTTAGATACTCAGGCTTTCTGGCAGAAGTAGCTGCAGCACCAGCAAAGTGGGAGGTTAGGCCTCTGTACATAACCCTATGAAAGAGACTGAATCCAGGGGGCTGAGCAGGAACACCTGGCAGGCCCCACTTTGACAGCACCTCGCAGCATAAGACCCACTGGCTTGCAATTCCAGCCAGTCACTGGTAGCAGTTTTGCACCTCCCTGAGCGGGAGCTCCCAAAGGGTGGGCCAGGTCGCCATCTTTGCTGTTTGGGCAACTTAGCCACTCCGGCCTTCAGGCTTTGGAGAGTCTGAGCTGACTGGGGGCAGAAATCCCCCAGTACAGCACTGCTGCTCTATGAAAGCATAGCCAGATTGTTGCTAAGTGGGTTCCAAATCCTATTTCTCTTCCCTGGGCAGGACCTCCCAACCGGGGCTTCCAACCACCCCACTGCTGTTCTCCAGCTGACAGAGATTTGTAACCTCCTTGGGATAGAGCTCCCAGAGGGAGGGGCAGACCACCATTGTTGCTGTTTGGGCAATTTAGCCATTCCAGGCTTCAGGCTTTGGAATGTTCAAGGTGGCTGGGGGTTGAAGTGGACCCCCAGCACAGAACAGATGCTCTACCAAAACATGGCCAGGCTGCTTTTTGAAGCAGGTCCCCAATCCCATTCCTCCTCACTAGGAGGGATCTCCTAACTGGGGTCTCCAGCCCCCTCCTACAGATGTGTTTGAGCCAGCAACAGGGATGAATGTCCCTGGGATGAAGCTCCCAGAAGGAGGGGCAGGCTGCCATCTTTGCTGTTTTGCAGGCTTCCCTGTTGATATTGCCAGGTACTGAAAAATTCGAGGTGACTAGAGACTGGAATGGGTCCCCAGCATACCGCAGCAGCCCTGTGGAAAAGTAGCTAGATTGTTATGTGGATATTTGTTCTTATATCTTCTCACCACGCAGGTCCTCCAGGCCTAGGCCTCCAGCTGCCTCCTGCCAGAGCTATTGAGTCAGCAGCAAACTCAGCAACTCCCTGGATAGAGCCTTCAAGGGCAACTGAAAGCCACTCTGCTACTGCTCCTGCAGTAGAACTGCCCTTGCCATCCTTCCGCTAATGAAGAGGCAGAAAACCTAAGTGGTTTATCCACATCTTCAACAAGCTACAGTTGACCCAAGGAAAGGAGGCCAGTCCATCTCTCATGGTTCACGCACACATCCTACTGCTTATCAGCAGACCCCTAGCTTGGGACCACAGCACAGACCCTCCATCCTGGGCTGATTACACTGAGTGATTAATGACCTGAATCTCTCTGAGGTGGAGCCCTCAGGAGATAAGCAAATGACCCTTGACCTCAACCACTACTAAGCTTCCTTCCTCTCTTGCCTCCAAGTTGGGGAAAGAATATAACCACTGTGATTGTCTCAGAGCTGCACTGGTCAACCAAGGAGTGCCAAGCTGGGATCTACAACCAGCACGCAAGGGAAAGAAGAACCCACACTTTCAGAGCACTGAGAGGGAACACAGCTGCAACTGTGAAGAAACACAGAAGAACCACAAAATCGAGCAAGAGTCTACCAACTGAACAATAAGCCTAAATGCTACCTGCTGGATCCCACAGCTTCAACACCAAAAATACCTCACTAACATACTCCATTCTGAAACAAGGGACAGGAAATCAGCTTTAAATAAAAATCCTGCACAAAGCCTCAGCTCAGTGAAAATATCCAGAAAATAAGTCTATTGACTATACTTAATCCACACTGAAGTTAAAGGAACACCCACAAGCAGAGATAAGAAAGAACCAGCACAAGAACTCCAGTAGCTCAAAGGGCCAGAGTGTCATATGTCCTCCAAACAACTGTACTAGTTCTCCAATAAGAGTTCTTAACTAGGCTAACCAGGCAAAAATGACAGAAATAGGTAGGAACAAAGATTATTGAGATTCAGGAGGATGACAAAGCTCAGTCTAAGGAAAATAAGAATCATAATAAAGCAACACATGAGGTGAATGACAAAATAGTAGAAAAAAGAATCTAATGGATCTCACAGAGCTGAATAACACAATGTGGGAGTTTCACAATGTGATCACAAGTATTAACGGCAGAATAAACCAAGCTGAGGAAATCATCTCAGAACTTGAAGACTAGTTCACTGAAATAAGACAGTCAGACAAAGATAAAGAAAAAATAATAAAAAGGAAGACACAAAACCTCTGAGAAGTATGGAATTATTTAAAGAAGCCAAATCTATGAATCGCTGGCATCACTGAAAGGAAAGGAAAGAAAGCAAAAAACTTGGAAGACATAATTTAGGGTAATACCCATGATAATGTCCCCAACCTTGCTAGAGAGGCCAACAGTCACATTCAGGAAATACAGAGAACTCCTGCAAGTTTCTATGTAAGAAGATCATTCTCAAGAAACATAACCATCATAGTTTCCAAGGTCAAAATGAAAAAAAAAAGAATGTTAAAGGCCGTTAGAGAGAAAGGACACATCACCTACAAAGGGAACTTCATCAGGCTAACAGCAGATATCTCAGCTGAAACCCTACAAGCCAGACGATATTGGGGGCCTATAGTCAACATTTTAAAGAAAAAAATCTTCAACCAAGAATTTCACTTCCAGCCAAACCAAGCTTCCTAAGTGAAGGAGAAAGATCCTTTTCAGATAAGCAAATGTTAAGAGAATCTATTACCAACAGACCTGTTTTACAAGAGATATTGAAAGGAGCACTAAATATAGAAAAATGTTGCTGCCAGCTAATACAAAAGCACACTTAAACACACAGACCAGTGTCACTATAAAGCTGCCGTACAAACAAACCAACATAATAACCAGCTAACGGCACAATGACAGGATCAAATCCACACATATCAATACTAACTTTGATGTAAATGGGTTAAATGCCCCACTTAAAAGGCACAGAGTGGAAAGCTGGATAAAAAAGCAAGATCCAATAGTATGCTGTCTTCAGAAGCCCATTACAATGACCTTCATAGGTTCAAAATGAAGGGATGGAGGAAAATCTATCAAGCAAATGGAGAACAGAAAAAAGCAGGAGTTGCAATCCTAATTTCAGAGAAAACAGACTTCAAACCAACAAAGATAAAAAAAAAAAAAAAAAGACACAGAAGGACATTACATAATGGTAAAGGGTTTAATTCAACAATAAGAACTAACTATCCTGAATATATATGTAGCCAACAAAGGAGCACCCAGATTCATCCAAAGCAAGTTCTTAGAGACCTAGAAAGAGACATCGATTCCCACACAGTGATAGTGGGAGACTCCAACACTCCACTGACAATATCAGACAGATCATCAAAGCAGAAAATAAACAAAGATATTCAGGACCTGAACTTAACATCAGACCAAAGTGATCTGATAGGCCTTTGCATAACTCCTCACTGAAAAACAACAGAATATGCATTCTTCTTATTGCCACGTGTCACTTACTTTAAAATCGACCACATAATTGGACATAAAACAATTCTCAACAAATGCAAAAGAAACAAAATCATACCAAACACACACTCAGACCACTTAGAAATAAAAATGAAAGTCAAGACTATGAAAATCACTCAAAACCATGCAATTACATGTAAATGAAGCAACATGTTCCTGAATGACTATTAGGTAAATAATGACATTAAGGCAGCAAATAAGTGAAAATAATCACAACAAAGATACAACATACCAAAATCACTGAGGCACAGCTAAGGCAATGTTAAGAGAAAAATTCATAACATTAATGTTCCCATTAAAAAGTTAGAAAGATCTCAATTTAATAACCTAACATTACAACGGAAAGAATTAGAGAAACAAGAATGAATCAACCCCAAAGCCAGCAGATGAAAAGGAAAAATTAAAATCACAGTTGAACTGAAGGAAATAGAGACACAAAAAAACCATTCAAAAGTAGTGAATCCAGGAGTTTTATTTTTTTGGAAAAATTTAATAAGATAGGTCTATAGGTAGGCTAATAAAGAAGAAAAGAGACAAGAGTCAAATAAACACAATTAGAAATGATGAAGGGAATGTTACTACTGACCCCAGAGAAATTAAAAATACCCATCATAAACTACTACTAACACCTCTGTGCACACAAACTATAAAACCCAGAAGAGATTAATAAATCCCTGAACACATACACCCTCCCAAGACTGAGCCAGGAAAAAAATTGATTTCCTGAAAAGACCAATAAGAAGCTTTTACTTTGAATTAGTAATGAACAGCCTACCAACCAAAAACAGCCAATGAACTGATGGTTTTACAGCTGAATTTCACCAGATGTACAAAGAAGAGTTCATACTATTTCTACAGAAACTATTTCAAAAAATTGAGGAGAAGCAACTCCTCCTCAGCTCATTCTATAAGGCCAGTATCATTCTGATACACAAACCTGGCAGAGACACAACAAAAAAAGATTTCAGGCCCGTATCTTTGATGAATATCAGCTCAAAAAATTCTCAACAAAATACTTTCAAACAGAACCCAACAGCACATCAAAAAATGAACCCACCATGATTAAATAGGCTTTATCCCCAAGATGCAAGTTTGTTTCAACATACGCAAATCAATAATTGTGATTTACCACAGAAACAGAACTAAAGACAAAATGCACATGATCGTCTCCATAGATGCAGACAAGGCGTTTAATAAGATTCAACACGACTTCATGTTAAAAACTGTCAATTAGCTAGGTATTGAAGGAACATACCTCAAAATAATAAGAGGTCATCTATGAGAAACCCACAGCCAACATCATACTGAATTGGCAAAAGCTGGAAACATTCCCCTTGAAAAGTGGCATGAGACAAAAATGCCCTCTGTCACCACTTCTATTCAACATAGTATTGGATGTCCTAGCCAGAGCACTCAGGCAAGAGAAAGAAATAAAGGCATACAAATAGGAAGCAAGGAAGTCAAACTATCTCTGTTTGCAGGTTACATAACTGTATATCTAGAAAAACCCATAGTCTTGGCTCAAAAGCTCCTTCAGTATTAATTTGGTGTCCTAGTATGCTAGCGAAAAACAACTTTGCTGAAGTTGTTTATACTGGCATACTAGGACACCAAATTAATATACAAAAATTATTAGCATTCCTATACAGCAACAACAGCCAAACCAAGAGTCTAATCAGAAAGATAATCTCATTCACAATTGCCACAAAAAGAATAAAATACCTAGGAATACAGCTAACCAGGGAGGTGAAAGATCTCTACAATTAGAATTACAAAATGCTGCTCAAAGAAATTAGAGAAGATGCAAACAAATGGAAAAACATCCCATGCCATGGAAAGGAAGAATCAATATCATTAAAATTACTATATTGCCCAAAGCAGGTTACAGATTTAATGCTATTCCTATCAAAAAGCCAACAACATTCTTCACAGAAGAAGAAAAAACTATTTTAAAAGTCATATAGAACCAAAAAAGAGCCTGACTAGCCAAGGCAATTCTAAGCAAAATGAACAAAGTTGGAAGCATCATGTTACCCAACTTCAAACAATACTAGAGGGTTACAGTAATGAAAGCAGCATGATACTGGTACAAAAACAGGCGCACAGACCAATGGAACAGAATAGAGAGCCCACAAATAAGGCCACATGTCTATGACCATATGATCTTTAATAAAGCTGACAAAAAAAGCAAGGGGGGAAAGACTCCATATTCAATAAATGGTGCTAGTTAAACTGGCTAGCCATATGCAGAAGATTGAAACTGAACCACTTCCTTACACCAGATACAAAAATCAACTCCAGAGGAAATAAAGACTTAAATGTAAAACTCAAAACTCTAAAACCCCTGGAAGACAACCTAGGCAATACCATCCAGGACATAGGAATGCCCAAAGATTTCTTGACAAAGACCCCAAAAGTAATCACAGCAAAAGCAAAAGTTGACAAATGGAATCTAATTAAACTTGTTTCTGCTTGTTTTTTATTTTAAACTTGCTACCTTTTAAAATTAGAATGTAAAACAGTAACATTATTTTAAAAATCTAAACTGTATTAAAGGGTGTTCTCAGTGAATGCATCCTCTCCACCCATGCCCATTCCCTGATCCTTTCCTGCAGGTCTCCAATCTCATTAGCTTGTAGTTTATTCTTGTGTTTCTTTTTGTACAAATGAACAGACAGACGTGTATTTTCTAACTTTTCCTCCTTTCTAACACAAAAGGTAGCATGCTATAAATAGTCCTTTGCATTTTTTTTTTCAATAGGTTCTGGAAATTACTTCATACCGATTTCTTCTTCTCTTTTACAGCTGCACTCTACTCCATTGTGTGCATGTATATAGTTTGCTCATCTACTCTCTTATGTATGAGTGTATAGGTTGTTTCCAATATTTTGCCTTTTTTAATTTTTCCATAGGTTATTGGGGTACACTTAGTTACATGAATAAAGTTATTTAATGGTGATTTGTGAGATTTTGGTGCACCCATCACCCGAGCAGTATACACTGCATCCTATTTGTAGTCCCTTAACCCTCCCACCTTTCCTCCCAAGTCCCCAAAGTCCATTGTATCATTCTTACACCTTTGTGTCCTCATAACTTAGCTCCCATATATCAGTGAGAACATACGATGTTTGGTTTTTCATTCCTAAGTTACTTCAATCGGAATAATAGTCTCCAATCTCATTCAGGTACCTGTGAATGCCATTAGTTCATACCTTTTTATAGCTGATTTATGTGTGTGTGTGTATATATATATATACACACACACATATATATATATATATATATCCAATGTGTGGATAAAGAAACTATCGTTGATTCTTGGGCATTTGCGTTGGTTCCAGGATTCTGCAATTGTGAATCGTGCTGCTATAAACATGCGTATGCAGGTATCTTTTTCGTATAATGACTTCTCCTCTGGGTAGATACCCAGTACTGGGATTGCTGGATCAAATGGTAGTTCTATTTTTAGTTCTTTAAGGAATCTTCACACTGTTTCCATAGTGTCTGTACTAGTTTACATTTCCAACAGCATTATAGAAGTGTTCCCTGATAACCACATCCACATCAACATCTACTGTTTTATGATTTTTTTATTTTGGCCATTCTTGCAGTAGTAAGGTGGTATTGCTTTGTGATTTTGATTTGCATTTCCTTGATTATTAGTGATGTTGAGCATGTTTTCATAAATTTGTTGGCCATTTGTCTACCTTCTTTTGAGAATTGTCTATTCATGTCCTTAGTCCACTTGTTGATGGTATTTTTTTTTTTTTTCTTGATGATTGGTTTGAGTTTGTCATAGATTTGTTGTAGATTCTGGATATTAGTCCTTTGTCAGATGTATAGATTGTGAAGATTTTCTCCCAATCTGTGGGTTGTCAGTTTACTCTGCTGACTGTTCCATTTGCTGTGCAAAAGCTCTTTAGTTTAATTAAGTCCCAGCTATTTATCTTTGTTTATATTGCATTTGCTTTTGGTTTCTTGGTTATGAAATCCTTGCCTAAGGCTGGGCGCGTTGGCTCATGCCTGTAATCCTAGCACTTTGGGAGGCTGAGGCGGGTGGATCACGAGGTCAGGAGATCAAGACCATCCTGGCCAATGGGGTGAAACCCCGTCTCTACTAAAAATACAAAAATTAGCTGGGTGTGGTGGTGCACGCCTGTAGTCCCAGCTACTCGGGAGGCTGAGACAGGAGAACTGCTTGAACCTGGGAGGCGGAGCTTGCAGTGAGCCAAGATCACACACCACTCTACTACAGCCTGGCAACAGAGCAAGACTCTGTCTCAAAAAAAAAAAAAAAAAAACCTTTCCTAAGTCAATGTCTAGAAGGGTTTTTCCAGTGTTATCTTCTGGAAGTTCTATAGTTTCTGGTATTATATTTAGTCTATCTGGAGTTGATTTTAGTATACGGTGTAAGGAAGGGGTTCAGCTTCAATCTTTCGCATGTGACACGTCAGTTTAACTAGCACCATTTATTGAATAGGGAGTCTTTTCCCCCTTAGTTTTTTCTGTCCTTAATCCATCTTTAGTTGATTTTTGTATAGGTGAGAGATGAGGATCCAGTTTCATTCTTCTACATGTGGCTAGCCAATTATCCCAGCACCACTTGTTGAAAAGGGTGTCCTTTCCCTACTTTATGTTTTTGTTTGTTTTGTTAAAGCTGTAAGTATTTGGGAATGTTTCTGGGTTCTCATTCTGTTCCACTATCCTATGTGCCTATTTTTATACCAGTACCATGATGTTTTGGTGACTATGGCCTTATGGGATAGTTTGAAATCAGGTAGTGTGATACCTCCAAGTTTGTTCTTTTTGCTTAGTGTTGCTTTGACTATGCAGGCTCTTTTTTGATTCCATATGAATTGAGTTTTCTAATTCTATGAAGAAATATGGTGGTATTTCGATGGGGATTGTGTTGAATTTGTAGATTGCTTTTGGCAGTGTGCTCATTTTCACAATATTGATTCTACCCATCCATGAGCATGGGATGTGTTTCCATTTGTTTGTGTCATCTATGATTTCTTTCAACAGTGTTTTGTAGTTTTCCTTTTACAGGTCTTTTGCCTCCATGATTAGGTATATGCCTAAGTATTTTATTTTTTATTTTTAGCAGTTATCTCAAGAGGGGTTGAGTTCTTGATTCAATTATCTCTTTGGTTGCTGTTGGTGTATAGAAAAGCCACTGATTTGTGTACATTAATCTTATATCTGGAAACTTGGCTGAATTCTTTTATCAGTTCTAGGAGCTTTCTGGAGGAGACTTTAGGGTTTTCTAGGTAAACAATCATATCATCAGCAAACAGTGACAGTTTGACTTTCTGTTTACTGATTTGGATGCCCTTTATTTCTTTCTCTTGTCTGATTGCTCTAGCTAGGACTTCCAGTACTGTGATGAAGAAGAGGGGTGAGAGTGGACATCCTTGTCTTGTTCCAGTTCTCGGAGGGAATGCTTTCAATTTTTCCCCATTCTGTATTTTGTTCTCTGTGGGTTTGTCATAGATGGCTTTTATTATATTGAGGTATGTTCCTTGTATGCCAGTTTTGCTGAGAGTTTTAATCATAAAGGAATGCTGGATTTTGTCAAATGCTTTTTCTGCATCTATTGAGATGATCATGTGATTTTTGTTTTTAATTCTGTTTATGTGGTGTATCACATTTATTGACTTGTGTATGTTAAACCATTCCTGCATCCCTGGTATGAAACTCACCTGATCATGGTGGATTATCCTTTTGATAGGTTGTTGAATTTGGTTAGTTAGTATTTAGTTAAGGATTTTAGCATTTATGTTGGTCAGTGATATATGCCTGTAGTATTCTTTTTTGGTTATGTCCTTTCCTGATTTTGGTATTAGGGTGATTCTGGCTTCATAGAATAAATTAGGGAAGGTTCCCTCTTTATCTTGTAGAATAGTGTCAAAAGATTGGTATCATTTCTTATTTAAGTGTCTGGTATAATTCTGCTGTGAATTGGTCTGGTCCTCACCTTTCTTTTCTTGGTAATTTTTAAATTACCATTTCAACCTCACTGCTTGTTATTGGTCTGTTCAGGGTGTCTAATTCTTCCTGATTTAATCTAGGGGGGTTGTATTTTTCCAGGAATTTATGCATCTGTTCTAGGTTTTCTAGTTTATGTGCATAAAGGTGTTCATAATAGACTTGAATAACTTTTTGTATTTCTGTGATGTCAGTTGTAACATCTCCCATTTCATTTCTTATTGAGGTTATTTGGATTTCTTCTCTTCTTTTCTTGGTTAATCTTGCTAATGGTCTATCAATTTTATTTATGATTTTACAGAACCAGCTTTTTGTTTCATTTATCTTTTGTATTTTTCTTTCAATTTCATTTAGTTCTGCTCTGATGTAGGTTATTTCCTTTATTCTGCTGGGTTTGGGTTTGGTTTGTTCTTGTTTCTCAAGTTCCTTGAGGTGTGACTTTAGAAGGTCAGTTTGTGCTCTTTCAGTCTTTTTGATGTGGTCATTTGGGGCTATGAACTTTCCTCTGAGCACCACCTTTGCTATATCCCAGAGGTTTTGAAAGGTTGTGTCATTTTTGTCGTTCAGTTCAAATAATTTTTTAATTTTCAACTTGATTTTGTTTTTGATCCATTGATCATTCCAGAGCAGGTTATTGAATTTCCATGTATTTGCATGGTTTTAAAGGTTCCTTTTGGAGTTGATTTCCAGTTTTATTGCACTGGGGTCTGAAAGAGTGCTTCATGTAAATTCAATTTTCTTAAATTTATTGAGGCTTGTTTTGTGGCCTATCGTATGGTATATCTTGGAGAAAGTTCCATGTGCTGTTCAATGGAATGTGTATTTCAAGGTTGTTGAATGAAATGTTCTGTATACATCTGTTAAGTTCATTTGCTCCAAGGGATAGTTTAAATCCATTGTTTCTTTGCTGATTTTCTGTCTTGATGACCTGTCCAGTGCTGTCAGTGCAGTATAGAAGTCCCCCTCTAGTATTGCATTTCTGCCTATCTCATTTCTTCAGTCTATTTGTAATCGTTTCATAAATTTGGGACCTCCAGTGTCAGATGCATACATGTTTAGGATTGTAATATTTTCTTGTTGGACAAGGTCTTTTACCATTATATAATGCCTCTCTTTGTATTTTGTAACTGCAGTTGCTTTAAAATTTTTTTTATCTGATATAAGAATAGCTACTGCTGCTTGCTTTTGATGTCCATTTGCATGAAATGCCTTTTCCCACTCCTTTACTTTAAGTTTATGTGTTAGGTGAGTCACTTGAAGGCAGCAGATAGTTGGTTGGTGAGTTCTTTCCAGTGTTCAGTTCTACATCTTTTAAAAGGAGGATTTAGGCCATTTACATTCAATGCTAGTATTGAGGTGTGAGGTACCATTCCATTCATCATGCTATTTGTTACCTGTGTGTCTTGGTTTGTTGTTGTTGTTGTTGTTGTTTTTGCTTTTTAAATTGCATTTTGTTTTATAGGTCCTGTGAGATTTATACTTTGAGGAGGTTCTGTTTTGATGTGTTTCGAGAGTTTTTTTCAGGATGTATAGCTCCTTTTAGCAGTTCTTATAGTGGTGGCTTGGTAGTGGCAAATTCTCTCACCATTTGTTTGTCTGAAAAAAGACTATATCTTTCCTTCATATATGATGCTTAGTTTCCCTGGATGCAAAATTATTGGCTGATAATTGTTTTGTTTGAGCAGGCTGAAGATAGGCTGAGAAATCTGGGGTTAATCTGATAGGTTTTTCTTTACAGATTACCCAGTGTTTTTGTCTCACAGCTCTTAAGAGTCTTTCCTTCATCTTAACTTTAGATAATCTGATGACAATGTGCCTAAGCGATAATCTTTTGGCAATGAATTTCCCAAGTGTTCTTTGTTCTTCTTGTATTTGGATATGAAGATCTCTAGTAGGGCTGAGGAAGTTTTCCTTGGTTATTCCTCCAAACATGTTTTCCAAACTCTTAGATTTCTCTTCTTCCTCAAGAAGGCTGACTATTCTTAGGTTTGGTCATTTAACATAATCTCAGAATTCTTGGAGGCTTTGTTCATATTTTCTTATTCTTTTTTTCTTTGTCTTTGTGGTATTGAGTTAATTCAGAGACCTTGTCTTTGAGCTCTGAATTTCTTTCTTCTACTTGTTCAAATCTATTGCTGAGATTTTCCAGAGCATTTTGCGTTTCTATAATTGTGTCCAGTGTTTTCTAAAGTTTTGATTTCATTATAACACTATCTATTTCCTTGAATATTTTTCCCTTCACTTTTTGTATCTTTTTTTGATTTCCTAGCATTGGGCTTCACCTTTCTCTGGTGGCTCCCTAATTAGCTTAATAACTAACCTTCTGAATTCTTTCAGGTAGATCAGGGATTTCTTCTTGGTTTGGATCCATTGCTGGTAAGCTAGTGTGATTTTTGGGGGGTGTTAAAGACCCTCATTTTGTCATATTACCAGAGTTGGTTTTCTGATTCCTTCTGATTTGAGTAGCCTCTATCAAAAGGAAGGTCTAAGCCTGAAGGCTATTGTTCCGATTCTTTTGTCCCATGGGGTATTCCCTTCATATAGTAATCCCCCACTTTTCCTATGGATGTGGTTTCCTGAGAGCTGAGCTTCAGTGATTGTTATCTCTTTTCCAGGTCTAGCCATCCCGCAAGTCTACCAGGTTCTGGGCTGGTATTGGGGGTTGTCTGCCCAGAGTCCTCTGATGTGAAAAGTCTATGGGTCTCTCAGCCGTGGATCCCAGCACCTGTTCCAGTGGAGGTGGTAGGGGGTGTGAAATGGACTCTGTGAGCATTCTTAGCTTTGGTGGTTTAGTGTTCTATTTTTATGCTGGTTGGCCACCTGCTGGGAGTTGGCCCTTTCCAGAGAACATCAGCTGTGTTAGTATGGATAGGAACCGGCAATGGATTGGGTTCTAGAACTCCCAAGAGTATATGCCCTTTGTCTTCTGATACCACAGTGGATAGAGAAAGGCCATCAGGTTGGGGCAGGGCTAGTCATGTCTGAGCTCAGAGTCTCCTTGGGCAGATTTTGCTGCAGCTGCTGTAGAGCATGGTGAGTGAGGCTCCCAGGTCAATGGAGTTGTATACCTAGGAGAATTATGGTTGCCTCTGCTGAATCATGCAGGTTTTCACGGAAGTGGGGGAAAGCTGGCAGTCACATGCCTCACCCAGCTTCCATGCAATCTGGAGGGCCACTCTCACTCCCACCATGCACTCCAACAGCACCAAATCTGTCTCCAGGTAGTGGGCAAGCAGGGCTGAGAACTTGCCCCAGGCTACCCAACTCCCAGATGCAAAAGAAGAGGGCTTTAGTTCTTCCTCCACCTGTGGAGTCTGCACACTGGATTCGTGCCCTTCCCCAAGTTCTAGCCAGGAGGCTTCTCGCTCAGTTCAAATGGTTACAAAGTTCAGCTGGAGACTTCCTTCTCTCTGTAGCAATTTCCCCTTGCCTCTGGCCACCCTCCCAAAGGATCCCTGTAGTGCCAGGCAGGAATGTCCTGCTTGTGGACCCAGTGAGATCCCAAGACCTTTCCTGCTGCTTCCTCTACCCCTGTATTTTGCTCAGCTCTCTAAATTGACTCAGCTCCAGGTAAGGTCAGAAACCTCTCCCAGAAACTAGACCTTCAGTTTCCCCAGTGGGGGTGTGTTTACAGTGGCAGACAATCTCCCTTTCCCACTTCTGCGGTTTGGGAACTCACAGTATTTGGGGTGTCTCCCAGGTCCTGCAGGAGCTGTTCACTTCCTTCAGAGGGTATTTGGGTCCTCTTGGGATTGCTGGTTTATTCCTGCAGTCTTTCTGGAGTTAAGATTTATGATGTGGATTCCCTATTTAATAAATGGTGCTGGGAAAATTGGCTAGCCATGAGTAGAAAGCTGAAACTGGATCCTTTCCCTACTCCTCACATGAAAATTAATTCAAGATGGATTAGAGACTTAAATGTTAGACCTAATACCATAAAAACCCTAGAAGAAAACCTAGGTAATACCATTCAGGACATAGGCATGGGCAAGGACTTCATGTCTAAAACACCAAAAGCAATGGCAACAAAAGCCAAAATTGACAAATGGGATCTAATTAAACTAAAGAGCTTCTGCACAGCAAAAGAAACTACCATCAGAGTGAACAGGCAACCTACAGAATGGGAGAAAATTTTTGCAATCTACTCATCTGACAAAGGGCTAATATCCAGAACCTACAAAGAACTCAAACAAATTTACAAGAAAAAAACAACCCTATCAAAAAGTGGACAAAGGATATGAACAGACATTTCTCAAAAGAAGACATGCATGCAGCCAACAGACACATGAAAAAATGCTCATCATCACTCGCCATCAGAGAAATGCAAATCAAAACCACAATGAGATACCATCTCACACCAGTTAGAATGGCAATCATTCAAAAGTCAGGAAACAACAGGTGCTGGAGAGGATGTGGAGAAATAGGAACACTTTTACACTGTTGGTGGGATTGTAAACTAGTTCAACCATTATGGAAAACAGTATGGCGATTCCTCGAGGATCTAGAACTAGAAGTACCATATGACCCAGCCATCCCATTATTGGGTATATACCCAAAGGATTATAAATCATGCTGCTATAAAGACACATGCACATGTATGTTTATTGCGGCACTATTCACAATAGCAAAGACTTGTAACCCAAATGTCCATCAGTGACAGACTGGATTAAGAAAATGTGGCACATATACACCACGGAATACTATGCAGCCATAAAAAACGATGAGTTTGTGTCCTTTGTAGGGACATGGATGCAGCTGGAAACCATCATTCTCAGCAAACTATCGCAAGAACAGAAAACCAAACACCACATGTTCTCACTCATAGGTGGGAACTGAACAATGAGATCACTTGGACTCGGGAAGGGGAACATCACACACCGGGGCCTATCATGGGGAGTGGGGGGGGGAGGGATTGCTTTGGGAGTTATACCTGATGTAAATGACGAGTTGATGGGTGCTGACGAGTTGATGGGTGCAGCACACCAACATGGCACAAGTATACATATGTAACAAACCTGCACGTTATGCAAATGTACCCTAGAACTTAAAGTATAATAATAAAAGAAAAAAAAAGATTTATGATGTGAGCCTCCACACACTGCTCTGTGCAACCTAAATGCCCACCATTGACAGATTGGTAAAGAAAATGTGATACATACACACCATGGAATACTATGCAGCCATAAAAAAAAAATGAGATTATGTATTTTGTGGGAACATGGATGGAGCTGGAGGCTATTATCCTTAGCCAACTAATGCAGGAACAGAAAACCAAATATCACATATTCTCACTTATAAGTGGGAGCTAATGATAAGAGCTTATGAAAACAAAGGAGAAAACAACAGACTGGAGTCTACTTTTAGGGGGTAAGTTAAGAGGAGGAAAAAGAGCAGAAAAGATAACCACTGGGCACTGGGCTTAATACCTGGATGATGAAATAATCTGTTCAACAAAGCCCTGTGACATGAGCTTACCTATGTAACAAACCATCACAATGTACCTCCCGAACCTAAAATTTAAAAAAAAATTAGTAAAGTTTTAGTATATAGAATCCACATACAAAAATCATTTGCATTTCTGTACACTAGCAAAGATCCAAAAAATAAATTAGGAAGACAATTCCACCTACAAGAGTATGAGAAATAAAATATTTAGGAATATATTTAACCCAGGAGGTTAAAAAGTTGGTAAATTAAAAATTACAAAACATTGATAAAAGAAATTGTATCAGGCAGAAATAAATGAAAAGGTATATCATGTTTGTGGCTTGGGATAATTAATAATGTCAGAATGTTCATAGCACCCAGAGTGATTTACAGATCAGTGCAATGCCTGTCAATATATATATATATATATATATATATATATATATATATATATATTTGTGATGGAGTCTCGCTCTGTCACCCAGGCTGGAGTGCAGTGGCATGACCTCGGCTCACTGCAAGCTCCGCCTCCCAGGTTCACGCCATTCTCCTGCCTCAGCCTCCCGAGGCAGGACTACTGGCGCCCGCCATCGTGCTTGGCTAATTTTTTATTTTTTTTATATTTTTATATTTTTTATATTTTTAGTAGAGACAGGGTTTCACCGTGTTAGTCAGGATGGTCTCGATCTCCTGACCTTGTGATCCACCTGCCTCGACCTCCCAAAGTACTAGAATTACAGGCATGAGCCACTGCGCCCAGCCGCCTGTCAATATTTTAATAGAATTTTTTTTAAGAAATAAAAAATAAATCCTAAAACATATGTTACCACAGAAGAACCCACATGGCTAAAGTGATCTTGAGCAAAAGGAAGAATGTGGAGGCATCACACTTCTGGATTTCAAACTATAAAATGAAGCTATAGCAATAAAAACAATATAATACTGGCATAAAAATACACACATAGATCAATAGAACAGAAGTGAATGCTCTAAAATATACTCATGCATATTTGGTCAACTATACTTTAACAAGGGCACCAAGAACCCACAATAGGATAAGAATAGCATCTTCAATAAGAGGTGTTGGGAAAACTGGATATCCACATGCCAAAAAAAAAGAAAAAGGAAAAGAAAAAAAAAAAGAAACTGGACCTATATCTTACATTACTTACCAAAAAAAAAAACACAAATTATTAAAGTCCTAAATTCAAATGTAAAACCTGAAACCATAAAATTCCTAAAAGAAAGCAAGAAAAACCCTCTTTGACATTGATCTCAGCAATGATTTTTTGGATATGACATCTAAATAAATGATTTTTTGGATATGACATCTAAGGCACAGGGAACAAAAGCAAAAATAAACAAGTGAGACTAAATCAAAACAAAGTTCTGCACAGCAAAAGAAACAATTAACAAAATAGAAAGTCACCTATGGAATGGAAGGAAATATTTGCAAACTAAATGTGAGGATGTATGCATTTGTATGAGTTTCTTGTACATTTTGGATTTTAACCCCTAATCGTATATCTGATATAAATGATAAGTTTTAGTATACAAATCAACATACAAACTTTTTAAAATTTCTTTCTGTAGTGATAAATTAAACTTATCTTACTATAACGTTCTAACTTTATAACCCCTTGTCCTACATCTGATAAGGGGTTAAAATCTAAAATGTACAAGAAACTTGTACCACTCAATAACAAACAAAACAAAACAAAACAAAAAAAAGTAAATAAATAACCCAATTTTAAGAATGGGCAAAGAACCTAAATAGAAATTTTTCTAAAGAAGATATACAAATGGCCAACTGGTATAGAAAATGTGCTCAACATCACTAATCTTCAGGAAAATGCAAATCAAAACCACAATCAGATATTACCTCACACCTTAGAATGGCTGTCATCAAGGCTAGAGATAACCACTGGCAAGGATGTGGAGAAAAGGAAACACTTGTATGCTATTAGTGGGACTACAAATTGGTACAGCCACTATGGAAAATAATATGAAGGTTTCCAAAAGCATTAAAAGTGGTACTAGCATATGATTCATCAATTGTGGGTGTATATACTAAATCAGTACCGTGAAGATATATCTGCACTCTCATGTTCTTTGCAGCATTATTCTCAACAGTCAAGTTATAGAAACAATCTGAGTGTCCTTCAAAAAATGAATGGATAAACAAAATAGATAAATAAATCAAATGTATACATACATACACACACACATACTCACACATAATGGTATATTATGGAGCTATAAACAAAAAAAATCTGTCATTTATTTCAGCATGAATGAACCTTGAGTTAGTCTGTTTTCATGCTGCTGATAAAGACATACCCAGGACTGGGCAATTTACAAAAGAAAGAAGTGGGGAGCAAGATGGCCAAATAGGAACAGCTCCAGTCTCCAAATCCCAGCGTGAGCGACACAGAAGACCGGTGATTTCTGCATTTTCAACTGAGGTACTGGGGTCATCTCACTAGGGAGTGCCAGACAATCGGTGCTGGTCAGCTGCTGCAGCCTGACCAGCGAGAGCTGAAGCAGGGCGAGGCATCGCCTCACCTGGAAGCTCAAGGGGGAAGGGAATCCCTTTTCCTAGCCAGGGGAACTGAGACACACAACACCTGGAAAATCGGGTAACTCCCACCCCAATACTGCGCTTTAAGCAAACAGACACACCAGGAGAATATAGCCCACACCTGGCCGGGAGGGTCCCACGCCCACGGAGCCTCCCTCATTGCTAACACAGCACTCTGTGGTGATCTATCCGCAAGGCAGCAGTGAGGCTGGGGGAGGGGCGCCCTGCCATTGCTGAGGCTTAAGTAGGTAAACAAAGCCGCTGGGAAGCTCGAACTGGGTGGAGCTCACAGCAGCTCAAGGAAGCCTGTCTGTCTCTGTAGAGTCCACCTCTGGGGACACCGCACAGCTGAAGACCAACAGGGGAAGCAGCGGGGGCCTGTGCAGACGCGAACGACTCTGTCTGACAGCTTTGGGGAGAGCCGTGGATCTCCCAACACGGAGGCTGAGATCTGAGAATGGACAGACTGCCTGCTCAGGTGGGTCCCTGACCCCTGAGTAGCCTAGCTGGGAGACATCCCCCACTAGGGGCAGTCTGACACCCCACACCTCACACGGTGGAGTACACCCCTGAGAGGAAGCTTCCAAAGGAAGAATCAGACAGGTACACTCGCTGTTCAGCAATATTCTATCTTCTGCAACCTCTGCTGCTGATACCCAGGCAAACAGGGTCGGGAGTGGACCTCAAGCAATCTCCAACAGACCTATAGCTGAGGGTCCTGACTGTCAGAAGGAAAACTATCAAACAGGAAGGACACCTATACCAAAACTCCATCAGTACGTCACCATCATCAAAGACCAGAGACAGATAAAACCACAAAGATGGGGAAAAAGAAGGGCAGAAAAGCTGGAAATTCAAAAAACAAGAGCGCATCTCTCCCTGCAAAGGACTGCAGCTCATCGCCAGCAACGGATCAAAGCTGGTCAGAGAATGACTTTGACGAGATGAGAGAAGAAGGCTTCAGTCCATCAAACTTCTCAGAGCTAAAGGAGGAATTATGTACCCAGCGCAAAGAAACTAAAAATCTTGAAAAAAGAGTGGAAGAATTGATAGCTAGACTAATTAATGCAGAGAAGGTCATAAACGAAATGACAGAGATGAAAACCATGACACGAGAAATACGTGACAAATGCACAAGCTTCAGTAACCGACTCGATCAACTGGAAGAAAGAGTATCAGCGATTGAGGATCAAATGAATGAAATGAAGCGAGAAGAGAAACCAGAAGAAAAAAGAAGAAAAAGAAATGAACAAAGACTGCAAGAAGTATGGGATTATGTAAAAAGACCAAATCTACGTCTGATTGGGGTGCCTGAAAGTGAGGGGGAAAATGGAACCAAGTTGGAAAACACTCTTCAGGATATCATCCAGGAGAACTTCCCCAACCTAGTAGGGCAGGCCAACATTCAAATTCAGGAAATACAGAGAACGCCACAAAGATACTCCTCGAGAAGAGCAACTCCAAGACACATAATTGCCAGATTCACCAAAGTTGAAATGAAGGAAAAAATCTTAAGGGCAGCCAGAGAGAAAGGTCGGGTCACCCACAAAGGGAAGCCCATCAGACTAACAGCAGATCTCTCGGCAGAAACTCTACAAGCCAGAAGAGAGTGGGGGCCAATATTCAACGTTCTTAAAGAAAAGAATTTTAAACCCAGAATTTCATATCCAGCCAAACTAAGTTTCATCAGTGAAGGAGAAATAAAATCCTTTACAGATAAGCAAATGCTTAGAGATTTTGTCACCACCAGGCCTGCCTTACAAGAGACCCTGAAGGAAGCCCTAAACATGGAAAGGAACAACCGGTACCAGCCATTGCAAAAACATGCCAAAATGTAAAGACCATCGAGGCTAGGAAGAAACTGCATCAACTAACGAGCAAAATAACCAGTTAATATCATAATGGCAGGATCAAGTTCACACATAACAATATTAACCTTAAATGTTAATGGACTAAATGCTCCAATTAAAAGACACAGACTGGCAAACTGGATAAAGAGTCAAGACCCATCAGTCTGCTGTATTCAGGAGACCCATCTCACATGCAGAGACATACATAGGCTCAAAATAAGGGGATGGAGGAAGATCTACCAAGCAAATGGAGAACAAAAAAAAGCAGGGGTTGCAATCCTAGTCTCTGATAAAACAGACTTTAAACCATCAAAGATCAAAGGAGACAAAGAAGGCCATTACATAATGGTAAAGGGATCAATTCAACAGGAAGAGCTAACTATCCTAAATATATATGCACCCAATACAGGAGCACCCAGATTCATAAAGCAAGTCCTTAGAGACTTACAAGGAGACTTAGACTCCCATACAATAATAATGGGAGACTTCAACACTCCACTGTCAACATTAGACAGATCAACGAGACAGAAAGTTAACAAGGATATCCAGGAATTGAACTCATCTCTGCACCAAGCGGACCTAATAGACATCTATAGAACTCTCCACCCCAAATCAACAGAATATACATTCTTCTCAGCACCACATGGCACTTATTCCAAAATTGACCACATAATTGGAAGTAAAGCACTCCTCAGCAAATGTACAAGAACAGAAATTATAACAAACTGTCTCTCAGACCACAGTGCAATCAAACTAGAACTCAGGACTAAGAAACTCAATCAAAACCACTCAACTACATGGAACCTGAACAACCTGCTCCTGAATGACTACTGGGTACATAACGAAATGAAAGCGGAAATAAAGATGTTCTTTGAAACCAATGAGAACAAAGATACAACATACCAGAATCTCTGGGACACATTTAAAGCGGTGTGTAGAGGGAAATTTATAGCACTAAATGCCCACAAGAGAAAGCAGGAAAGATCTAAAATTGACACTCTAACATCACAATTAAAAGAACTAGAGAGGCAAGAGCAAACACATTCAAAAGCTAGCAGAAGGCAAGAAATAACTAAGATCAGAGCAGAACTGAAGGAGATAGAGACACAAAAAACCCTCCAAAAAATCAATGAATCCAGGAGTTGGTTTTTTGAAAAGATCAACAAAATTGACAGACTGCTAGCAAGACTAATAAAGAAGAAAAGAGAGAGGAATCAAATAGACGCAATAAAAAATGATAAAGGGGATATCACCACCGACCCCACAGAAATACAAACAACCATCAGAGAATACTATAAACGCCTCTGCGCAAATCAACTAGAAAATCTAGAAGAAATGGATAATTTCCTGGACACTTACACTCTCCCAAGACTAAACCAGGAAGAAGTTGAATCCCTGAATAGACCAATAGCAGGCCCTGAAATTGAGGCAACAATTAATAGCCTACCCACCAAAAAAAGTCCAGGACCAGATGGATTCACAGCTGAATTCTACCAGAGGTACAAGGAGGAGCTGGTACCATTCCTTCTGAAACTATTCCAATCAATAGAAAAAGAGGGAATCCTCCCTATCTCATTTTATGAGACCAACATCATCCTGATACCAAAGCCTGGCAGAGACACAACAAAAAAAGAGAATTTTAGACCAATATCCCTGATGAACATTGATGCAAAAATTCTCAATAAAATACTGGCAAACCGGATTCAGCAGCACATCAAAAAGCTTATCCACCATGATCAAGTGGGCTTCATCCCTGGGATGTAAGGCTGGTTCAACATTCGCAAATCAATACACGTAATCCAGCATATAAACAGAACCAAAGAGAAGAACCACATGATTATCTCAATAGATGCAGAAAAGGCTTTTGACAAAATCCAACAGCCCTTCATGCTAAAAACGCTCAATAAATTCGGTATCGATGGAACGTACCTCAAAATAATAAGAGCTATTTATGACAGACCCACAGCTAATATCATACTGAATGGGCAAAAACTGGAAAAATTCCCTTTGAAAACTGGCACAAGACAGGGATGCCCTCTCTCACCACTCCTATTCAACATAGTCTTGGAAGTTCTGGCTAGGGCAATCAGGCAAGAGAAAGAAATCAAGGGTATCCAGTTAGGAAAAGAAGAAGTCAAATTGTCCCTGTTTGCAGATGACATGATTGTAAATTTAGAAAACCCCATCGTCTCAGCCCAAAATCTCCTTAAGCTGATAAGGAACTTCAGCAAAGTCTCAGGATACAAAATTAATGTGCAAAAATCACAAGCATTCTTATACACCAGTAACAGACAAGCAGAGAGCCAAATCAGGAATTCACTTCCATTCACAATTGCTTCAAAGAGAATCAAATACCTAGGAATCCAACTTACAAGGGATGTCAAGGACCTCTTCAAGGAGAACTACAAACCACTGCTCAGTGAAATCAAAGAGGACACAAACAAATGAAAGAACATACCATGCTCACGGATAGGAAGAATCAATATCGTGAAAATGGCCATACTGCCCAAGGTTATTTATAGATTCAATGCCATCCCCATCAAGCTACCAATGAGTTTCTTCACAGAATTGGAAAAAACTGCTTTAAAGTTCATATGGAACCAAAAAAGAGCCCGCATTGCCAAGACAATCCTAAGTCAAAAGGACAAAGCTGGAGGCATCACGCTACCTGACTTCAAACTATACTACAAGGCTACAGTAACCAAAACAGCATGGTACTGGTACCAAAACAGTGATATAGACCAATGGAACAGAACAGAGTCCTCAGAAATAATACCACACATCTATAGCCATCTGATCTTTGACAAACCTGAGAGAAACAAGAAATGGGGAAAGGATTCCCTATTTAATAAATGGTGCTGGGAAAATTGGCTAGCCATAAGTAGAAAGCTGAAACTGGATCCTTTCCTTACCCCTTATACGAAGATTAATTCAAGATGGATTAGAGACTTAAATGTTAGACCTAATACCATAAAAACCCTAGAAGAAAATCTAGGTAGTACCATTCAGGACATAGGCATGGGCAAGGACTTCATGTCTAAAACACCAAAAGCAATGGCAGCAAAAGCCAAAATTGACAAATGGGATCTCATTAAACTAAAGAGCTTCTGCACAGCAAAAGAAACTACCATCAGAGTGAACAGGCAACCTACAGAATGGGAGAAAATTTTTGCAACCTACTCATCTGACAAGGGGTAATATTCAGAATCTACAAAGAACTCAAACAAATATACAAGAAAAAAACAAACAACCCCATCAAAAGGTGGGGAAAGGATATGAACAGACATTTCTCAAAAGAAGACATTCATACAGCCAACAGACACATGAAAAAATGCTCATCATCACTCGCCATCAGAGAAATGCAAATCAAAACCACAATGAGATACCATCTCACACCAGTTAGAACGGCAATCATGAAAAAATCAGGAAACAACAGGTCTTGGAGAGGATGTGGAGAAATAGGAACACTTTTACACTGTTGGTGGGATTGTAAACTAGTTCAACCACTATGGAAAACAGTATGGAAATTCCCCAAGGATCTAGAACTAGATGTACCATATGACCCAGCCATCCCACTACTGGGTATATACCCAAAGGATTAAATTCTTCTACTACAAAGACACATGCACACGTATGTTTATTGCGGCACTATTCACAATAGCAAAGACTTAGAATCAACCCAAATGTCCATCTGTGACAGAGTGGATTAAGAAAATGTGGCACATATACACCATGGAATACTATGCAGCCATAAAAAAGGATGAGTTTGCGTCCTTTGTAGGGACATGGATGCAGCTGGAAACCATCATTCTTAGCAAACTACCACAAGAAGAGAAAACCAAACACCGCATGTTCTCACTAATAGGTTGGAACTGAACAATGAGATCACTTGGACTCGGGAAGGTGAACATCACACACTGGGCCCTATCATGGGGAGCGGGGAGGAGGGAGGGATTGCGGTGGGGAGTTATACATGATATAAATGATGAATTGATGGGTGCTGACGAGTTGATGGGTGCAGCACACCAACATGGCATAAGTATACATATGTAACAAACCTGCACGTTATGCACATGTACCCTAGACCTTAAAGTATAATAAAAAATAAAAATAAAAATAAAAATAAAAAATAAAAGAAAGAAGTGTATTGGACTTACAGTTGCACGTGACTGGGGAGGCCTCACAATCATGGTGGGAAATGAAAGGGCCATCTCATGGCAGCGGACAAGAGAAAGGAGCTTCTACAGGGAAACTCCCCTTTTTAAAACCATCAGATTTTGTGAGACTTATTCACTATCACGAGAACAGCATGGGCACGTGAGAATTTAAGATGAGATTTGGGTGGGGACACAGCCAAATTATTTCAAACCTGGAGGACATTATGCTTTCTGAATTAAGCTAGATAGAGAAAGACACATAATTTATGATATCACTCATATGTGAATTCTAAAAAATAAAATGAAATAAAAAGTTGAATGTAAAGAGGCAGAGAGCAGAGAGTGTTGGTTGAGTGAGGCTTAAGGGTGAGGGAAATGAAGAGATGATGGTCAAAGAGTACAAAATTTCAGTTCACAGTTGAATAAGTTTTGAGAACCCACTGTACAGTATGATGACTATAGTTAATAATACTGTACTGTATATTATATTATTGAAATTTCCTTAAAAACCCTATTTTAAATGTTTTCACAAAAACAAAAACCAAAACAAAAAGTAACCACAGTTATGCACCACTTAAGGATGGGAATACATTCTGAGAAATGTGTCTTTAGGAAATTTTGTTGTGTGAACATTTAAGAGAGTATTTACACAAACCTATGTGGTATAGCCTACTACATACCTAGGCTATATGATATGGTGTATTGCTCCTAGGTTACAAATATGTATAGCATGTTACTGTTCTGAATACCATAGGCAACTGTAACACAGTGGTAAGTACTTATGTATCTAAACATATCTAAATATAGATATGGTACGGTCAAAAAAAATGATATAAAATATTTTAAAAAAAGGTACAACTGTATAGGGCACTGCATTATTCTATTCTCTCATGCTATAAAAAACTACCTGAGACTGGATAATTTATGAAGTAAAGAGGTTTAAACTGACTCACGGTTCTGCAGGCTTAACATGAGTCATGACTGGAAAGCCTCAGGAAACTTACAACCATGGCAGAAGGCAAAGGGGAAGCAAGCATGTCTTACCATGGTGTAGCAGGAGAGAAGGAGCAAAGGGGAAAGTGCCACACACTGTCAAACAACCAGTTCTCATGAGAACTCGCACACTATCATGAGAATAGCAAGGGAGAAGTCTGCCCTCATGATTCAGTCACCTTCCACCAGGCCTCTCCCCTGACATATGGGGGCTACAATTTGAGATGAGATTTGGAATGGGACACAGAGCCAAACCATATCAGGCACTTGCCATGAATGGATCTTGCAGGATTGGATGTGGCTCTGGGTGAGTCAGAAAGGGAGTGGTGAGTGAATACAAAGGCCTAGTACATTACTTTACACTGCTATAAACTTTATAAACACTGTACACTTAGGCTACACTAAATTTGTTTATTTTTTTTTCTGAAAGAATAAATTAAACTTAGCTTGCTGTAACTTTTTAACTTTATAAAAGTTTTAATTTCAAAAACACTTTTTGACTCTTTTTAATTTATACAGTTTGGATCTATGTCCCCACTCAGATCTCATGTACATTGGTAATCCCTAATGCTGGAGGTGTAACCCAATCTTTTGTCAAGATACAGAACGTTATCATCCCGCCAGATAGGTCACTAGTGTCTCTTTTTAGTCATTCTCTTCCTGCCCACAAGAGGCAACTAATATTTTAAATTTTTTTCCACCACAGATTTATTTTGCTTGTTTTCATATAAGTGGAATTATACAAGATGTATTCTTTTGTAAGTCCCACGCTGAGCAAAAATGTATCGAGATTAATTCTTGTTGTATGTATCAGTAGTTCATATTTTTAAAATTTCTAGTAATATTTCATACTGCAGTGTGTCTATTCTGTTGATGGACATTTGGGCCATTTCTGGTTTTCAGCTAATATAAATAAAACTGCCATAAACTCTCCTGTAAAGTCTTTTTGTGGACCTGATGTTTCATTTATCTTGGGAAGTAACTAAGAGTTGAACTACTAGGTGACAAGGTTTAGTTTCATGAGCAACTGCACAGTTTTTTTTTCTTAGAGTACTTGTAATATTTTATTCTCCTATGAACAATGTATGAGAGTTGTGATTATGACAAAAGATTGAGTTACACAGGCTTATGAATTTGTCAAAACTCATTGAATGGAACAATTGTGAGATATGCATTATATAATATACAAATGTTGCTCAGTAGGAAAAGCAGTAGACAAATGTTAAACTTTATTTAGTAAAACATGTGCTGACCTGGTTAGTGGGCAAGTGTACTGAATATGAGCAACCTATTTTGAAATGCATAAGATACACACAGTATGCATAAAAGGATAGATATATGCACAAACAACTGATAACACAACTAGAAGAAAATGTTACTTGTAGAATCTAGGTAGTGGATATACAAGTATTCCTATACAATTCCTTCTACTTTTGTACATGGTTAAATTTTTTTACAATAAAATGCTGGAGAAAACATAGTGAAAGATGAAAAATGTCATAATTCCTATTATCAAGCCTGTGTAACCCTAACAATGAAATATGGCAATGATGTACATGCGTACATGCACACAAACACACGCAAATGTGCACACAGTGCAACAAAAGATCTACAGACCAGTCCTACTTGTGTGAAAAAAAGGGTTTTTAAACGTAAAGAAAACACTAGAAACTCTAGAAGATTTTATAAAACAAAAATTATGACCGAAGAGATTTTATTCTGGAAAGGCACCATTGGTTTAATTTATAAAAATGTATTAGTGCTCTATGTCATGTCTATGCATCAAATAAAAATGATATAATCATCTCAATCGACCTTGAAGTGACCCTTAATAAATTGAGATCTATTTCTAGTTGAAACAAAATGTTTTCAATGTGTTAGGAATATATCACAAAGAATAAACAAGAAAAACAGCCACTTCTTACAAATTAAAAATAATGAAAAACACTAAAAGAAAATTCGTTGACTGGTAAATAACTTATGAATAAATGAGAGTTAAACCACTACTCTTAAACAATGCACTTGCAATTATTCAAATATAGTTTAAATCCAGATTCAGTAGATCTGGATGAAGTCTAAGATTCTACACTTCTGATAAACTCCTAAGTGATTCTAATAGTCCTGCTCCCTGGGACATATTTTGTATAGTAAAGCATTATATGATAAAGAGGACATTTTAAATAAATTAGAAAGGAATAATTATTCAAAACTTATTATTTACATGTCATCAATTGATACATATTGGGATATCTAATTAAGCATTTATAAAGAGTAACATGAAATTGCCACCTCATGTGATATATTAAAATAATTGTCAATATGGTAAAATTAATTTTAAAATGAGCAAACATTGTTTTAATTTCATAAATATGAATACACAGTTTTGATAGGGAGTCTTTTCAATGATCGTCAATTATGATAAAAAACATAAAAGGAAATGATTAAAAAGTTTGACTATTAAATTACTTTCTTGTATGCCAAAAATACTTAAAATATTAAGTTGAATGACAAATTATAAAAATATTTGCAATATATTTTATCTAAAGTTTAATGTCTTTAACATATAAAGAGCTCTTACAAATAAATAAGATGGAAACACACTGAGCATTAAAATTAGGTAAAAATATTTACAGAAAATAATTCATAGAAGACATTTTATGACTGACAAAAGAATATTTTCAACTTACTAACAATTAAGAATTGAAAATTTAAAATATGAAGTATTTTTCTTATCAAATTGGTAATAAGGTAAAAATTTTGGAAAGAATATAGAGAAGCAGACATTCTCATGATTGGCAAAACAATTTTTTGGTACAACTGGTCGATATAAATAAAAAGACTTAAAAAATGAGCATACTATGATTAGCAATTCTATTTCTAGAAATTTAACATAAAGAAACAATCAGTGTTGTATGTAAATATTTATATCTAAAGATATGCACTGTAGTACAATTTATTGTGGCAAAAATATATGTATATGCTAGAGTCAAAACATATAGATGTGAAATAAGCAAGTTTAAAATATGTGTGCTCAATGTATAAGGTAGAGTTTTTTGGTTGTAAGCACAAAACCCAGCTTTGGCTCAGGTAGGCAAGAAAATATAGACAAAGAAATCCAAGTAGCAGGGTAAGACGTAAATCAAGAAATAGAGCAGAAAACTACTCAACCATGTTTTCCATCTTATCTATGGAGACAAATGAGCCCCCCATGTTTTATATCCTTCACCTCCATCCCACCCATCTTTCTGTCACTTCACTCAAGATCCACAATCTTGGGAGAGACTGAATTGCTCTGTCTTGGGTCAGCTGTCAGTCCCTTGGTTGGGGATGGAAAAGGCTTCTTAATTTAGGATCCTACCAAGACAATACACAATGATGAGGTGATATTGAAATAGGAAATTCAGACTCATTAGGAAGGGAATAAATGACAAATGAATCCAAATAATTCAAAATATCCATTATTTACAATGTCACCCCAAATCCATAATTATTAATGTATATATGTATGTGTACTATAGACAAGAAAAAATACTATAAAATAATATCATAACTTCATAGTAGTACTCTTTCTGTGTCAGAGTATGTTTGAATTTTACTTTATACCTGGTCCTTTTCTGTGTTGTCCATATTTTTGTTTAACAAAGAAAACCATTGGTATGGATTAAAATATAGAAAAAAAATAATTTTAATACATTTACAACACATGACTTGGTTTGCTTTCTATTGATTTTCAAACTTCATATATTAAATAATCAGAGCTACTTTTTCCAAGAGCTGTATTCCTATTCCAAATATTGGTAAGTTTTGAAATATAGTGAAACACAAATTTTTCTTGCTTTACATGAAGTACCTAATGCATTCTCATCTTGGTCCTGCAGAATGTATCACCTGAAAAACAGACTCATGGAAAATCTATATTGTGCCGAAGAAATTGCTTCAGTTTTGTTCAAGATCAGGACTTATTATCACTCCCCAACAAATAATGTTCCATTTTGTAATAATGAATTCTACAGAGAGATGATCTGTCTACTACTGTGTTCTAAAGGGCACCCTGAATAACATGACCAAGATTTCAAACTGCCACATAAGAAATCATAAACTTCTTGGAACATCTCTACTTTATATGAATGTGATTTTGTTTTTACTGTATTAGAATGTTGAATTCTGAATCTGCTTGTTCATAACACAAGCCCATGCTTCAGGTGATTGGGATCCAAATCAAACACAGAGCACATGCAAGACCAATTGCTATTCCCTTTGTCAGTGCCCTGCTTCAAACTCAAGTCCTTCAGTAATCATAGTTTATAATAACAAAGGTACATTACTAGTGGGATATGTGAATAGAAATCTCAAAATGTTAGCAAGAAGAGCAAACACTCCTGTTTTCTCATTATTAGCAGAATAATAAATGTATTTTAAGTAGAAATTATCATGTTTCACAAAATTTTGCTCTTCTCAAATTACAATATCTTGAACAAATATAATTAATAGTCATATGAAAAATGATTGAGTTTCAATTCCCAAAGATTAAGTTCAATGATATATGGGGATAATTGCCAATATAAAAATGCTCTCTTTCCAGGATTGTACCAAATAGTAACTCTGAAATAAAGAGTGAAGAACACTTAAAAATCCAGGCCATTTATCTACTATCTAGAAAATTCCAGAATAAAAATGAACAAGTTAATCAGCTGTAAAGTGGCAATAGGCAATCAAGCAACTTGTGACTTGTATAATGCAAAAGTGATTTTTATTCTCTTCCAGATGGAATTGTATAGTTTGGGGCTTTTAGGCAGTATTTAGTAAACGTAATTTTATTAGTCTTAATATGTTAATGTGGTCTCTAAAAATATCTAACAATAAACAAAGTGCTCCAAAGACTTATTGAAGTAGACGTCTCAATGAAATGTAGAAGGTGAAGACATAAATCTCAGAGAGAGACTACAAATAACATATATTAATAAATATAAATTATCACCATGAAAATTTGGGAGAGAGGAGCTTCATCCATCATGGTTTGCCATAAAAAGGTTTCCAGAACTTCAATTTGACAGAGGAAAAGCGGGTGTTATGGAGGAGTTAAGGAAGAATTTAATGTAAAGTTGAGTTTCTGTTTGTTTTATAGTGATATTGTTATGGAATCTTTGGGATGTCGCTTTTCAAGCCAGAAACCTGTGGCTGATGGCACCTTTGCCCAAATTTTTCTCAGGCTGGCTGGACTGGTTCCATCCACTCGGCCTGGCAGGCTGCACTCAGTTCACACTAGCAGTCTGGATCCCACACCTCCAAGGGAGACTAGAGTCAGGCATGGAGCAGCACAGGGTGTGTGTCTGATTGTGAGGTCCAGCCACTGTGCAGCAGACATGCTGCTGCCATGCGGTGGGCAGATCCAGGTCTCAGCATGGAAGCCAGCTCACTGTGAGGCTGAGGCTGGACCAGGTGCACCAAAAGCAGCTTCCCCATCTGGCCCCAGGGAATGCAGTGGCACCCAGAAGCTTGGAGACACCTGGAACTGCAAGGCCCCAAAGAAGGAGTCACAGCGTTGGCTTGGGGATCTCCCAGGTCTGGGCTCCCTGAAGGACTGCAGCTCTTCTCTCCTTCTCTTCTCCTCCAACATGGTGAGCAAGGGGCATGTTTAGCTCTGTTTTTGTTACAGCTCTGTTAGTCTTGCCATTCAGAAGGTCCTGAGTTCTTGTCCTGCAGCCAGGAAGAATGAGGTACACAGACAAGTGGAGGGTGAGCAAGGCAAAGAGTAGCTTTACTGAGCAACAGAACAGCTCAGAGGAGACCCGCAGTGGGCAGCTCCTCTCCATAGCCAGGGTGTCCCCAGCAAGTGTTCAGCTCATAGCAGACAGGGTAGCTCCTCTCTGCAGGCAGATCACCCAAACAAGTGTTCAGTTCTCAGCAGAGAGGATTACTCCTCTCTGCAGCTGGTCATCCCATCATCTGCAGCTCTTGGCAGAGAGGAGGCCCTAGTGTGGGTGGCTCACCTCTGCAGGCAGGTTGTCGAGTCATCTCTGCAGCTCTCAGCAGAGAGAGTAGATCCTCTCTGCAGCTTGTTGTCCTGTCCTCTCCCCATTCTCTGCTCAGCTCTGGCTGAGCCTGAGGCTCTTATGGGCCTCAGAGGGGTGGAAGTGCATGCCAACGGGTCCATGAGAGGCCAGGGGTGGCCTAGAAAAGGCACCATGAGTTCCCACTTTGGTCCACAGGGCTAACAGCCCAGACCCCAGCCTTTAGGCCCTACCAGGCCTGAAGGTGGGGCCTCACCAGGGACCCACCCTCTTCTGCCCAGGAGCCTGTCTGGCTCCCTCCCCCATCCATGGCAACCAGGCTGCTTGCACCCTGGGGCAACTGAAGGCCAGTGCCGAGCTGCCCTCAGCCCCCCATCAGCTTCCCCTGCACTCCTCAGTGCCCAAGATAAGGAGGGGGGCTGAGATGGCAGGAGACTGGCATGTCAGCGCTGCCCTGAGTGTGTGCACACCTGGCCAGACTGTGACAACACCTGGGCTTGGCCCCAACTTTGATCCAACTTTGGAGTGGGTGCCAGGAGTGGGGAAAGCCAGACAGAGGGAGCAGAAACACCCCAACCTGTGGGGGTAGCAGGGTGACCTTCCCAAGCCCCCAGGCGTTCAGACTGCCCTGAGGCTCTGGTCCCACCTGGCTCGCAGCCCTGCCCAGCGGGCACCTCCAAGAGTGGATTGCAGGCCCCAGGCACAGGAATGTCAGGCCTGGAGGTCACCCCAATGCCAGGTGGACCCCAAGGACGTGGCCCTGCACAGAACCTGCTCCTGAGATGGAGAAACCCGGCCCCCTTGGTGGAATGGGCACAGTGACTGCACCACTGGCCAGGACCCCCAAGCAGGGCACTTACTGCCCTGAGCCCCCACACTCTGCACAAGCAGGGCACCAACGACCTGGGCCCAGCTTCAGTTCACCTCAGAGCCCATCTCTGTCCAACCATGCTGCTTCACAGCTGGTGGGCAACTCGACCCAGTCCCACTGTGACGGCCCCCAGGGCAGTGGGTTCCAGGAACTGTCCACGTCTTCCCCACACCCTCCCTGCAGCGGCAGCAGGTGCGACTGGTAATGCAGGGCCAGGGTCTGGAGGAACTCAGGCTCTGGGCATGGGGGTGGGTCCTGCCTGGCCACACGAAGGTGGGGGCAGTTCATTTGACTGCCTTGGGGACACAGGGCACAGGGGACGCGGGGCACAGTGGTCCCCCGACAGCCGCTCCTGCCGCCTATGCTTACACCGCTTCACTGCAGAAGGCACGGTGGTAGCGGCTGCTCCGGACAGCCTGCTGCTGCCGTCAATATGTTTGTCTGCAACTTTAAAGCCAGTCTATGTAATATGGTTCACAAATTCAGTGACCGATGAAGAAAAAAATGAGTTTATTTATATGAGTATATATATAAAACAAATATTTTAAACCATCTTTTATTCAGAGTTTTTCTTTGATTTTTTTCTAAACTATTTTAAATCAAATCTTTAAATTGCCAACACATGTGAACAATAGATTTGCACTTACCTATATCCAAACCTAAAAACAATGTAAGGCATTTTTAAAAGCAATCACATTTATTTTTATTTTTCATGTAAAGGTGTTGACTTGAATAAATTAAAATTCATTTTACCTATTTTCATGTTCTCTGATAAATGGTGATAACTTGTCCAATAAAAAGAGACTAGTTTATTCTATAATTACAGTAGAGTTACTTTGTGGAGCCAATCAGAAATTCAAATTAATCAAAATACTGAAAGAAGTTCATAGCATTTTTATAAAAATGTACTTTTTCAATCATGGGTTAAAAAAACAACTATTTTTCCTCACTTCATAAATTGATGTGATCTCAATGTATTAATTTGTTACTAGTTATATTAAGCAAAGTCAGCTTTAATGAATATTTGCCAATCTCCACATTGATGCTTAGAGAACCTTCTCTTACCACAGATACAGGATTCTAAGTTTTTTCACTCTTATTTAGTTTATTCTGCTTGCCTATATGCCAAAGATGTGACCTTAAGGTTTTATTAGATATTTGATTGTTTTGTTGGTAATGACCTTCAGCCTCCACATGAGATGACCCTCCAGATACATCTTTTCTGGAACATTATGTCTTATTTCAAATGATCAGCACCAAAGGTTAGGTTGTCAGGGATGAATGGGAGGATTTTTACTTTTTATTCTGAAACCACTGGTAAAATCCCTGGTTAGTCTATGACTGGGTTCAATAGTCTCACAGGGCTGTTGGGAAAAATCCAGCTTGTCTGATTTAGTAAAAGGCAATGCTCTATGTAGCATTTCATTTTACTCCTTATTGATTTGACAGGCAGTGATGTTCATGTGCATCTTTTACTTCTATGACAATAGATTTTAATAACATTATGCAGCACAACATTTCATACTAAATATGGTGGAATTCTAAGTTGTTATTGTGTTAATAATTTTTATTAAAACAGCAAAGGACTTGTTTATAAATTTGGAATACAATGGGAGCATTACGACATCCACTGTCCCATCCCCCCTTTTGGAATAAAGGCAGGATTAGCTTCGTGGGGTTAAAAGGTCAGAACAGAAGGTCATCCTTTTTGTCAATATTCAAATGGAAAGCTGATTCAGACAGAAAGATACAGCTTAATGGACCAATGAACTCAGTCATTATTTTGCCAAGAGTATTTTCAAAGTTGAAGGCTGATCTCTGAAAATGTTAGCACCTTCTTTTGCAACATTTCCTAATTCAAAACGGGCTACATTTACTCCCTTGATGAGTACCTTAAATAGTATTATTGCAAACCATGCCAGTTTAGTAGTGACTGCCGAATTGACAGTTTATACCACACTTTCCAACGATGAAAGTTTCAGAAGTCAGGGTAGATGAAAAATTTTTGAAAGTTGAAACTTCCTATCTTCAATTTCAGATTTATGCAGCGGATAACAAAAGTCATATTACTGGCAATATTTTGACTATACAGAAGATGTATTGAAAATTGCATAGACTTAGATACATCTTTTCAAGGACTTCAATCATTGAAACCTAGAACTGAACAGCAAGATCATAAAGGTCACCCAGGAATACTTAAACAGGCATCATTAAAATCAAACAAAATACAAAAAGACTATCTGAAACATAAGTACCCTCTTTTACTATAACATTTTCCATAAAACATCCGACTTTCATCTGGGAGTAAATGACTAAGTACGAACTCTTTTTGTGACAGTTCATCTATTCCTTAAAATTGTAGAGACAACATGATGTTGTTTGTTAAGAGTAGACTCTGCAAGTATGAGCAATTGTTATTAAATTAAAATTTACAATAGTTAATAAAGCACATTTAATCATATGCGCATTGTTATTGTCAAATGAAAAAACAACAAACTACACAGCATTTACATAAATGACTATTAATTGCATAGAGTCAAGCCTTAATTTTCACTTTCCTCCTTTCCACAGTTAGTTCTTCTATTTCTGTAATCGGGATCAAGGTGGAGAGGAAACCATTTAGTTCAGTCACTGTAGGTAGATACTCTCTCACAGACACATGTTAAAGCAAAAGTTCAGAGATCTGACCTCTCTGGCCTCAGGCTGATGGTCTCTGACTCTTGCCAGTACCCTTTCACCTCTCCAGTCCTTTCTGAGACTCCAAGAACCCAGTGGGTCCTCAAACAGCACAGCTGCTCCTTCTGCACCCCGACATTTCCAGCTCCCTCTCACTCCTCCAATAGTTTCTCTACATTCTGGAGGGCTTGTAGTAACTAGATATCTGGACATTTAATTTTTTTTTCACTCCTTTAGGTAAAATTATCAATTCTATTTATTAAATAGAATGCGGATCATGATATTTGAAGATATAAACATTTTTTTCATGACTAATGAATTGAATAAATCAGACTCGCCCTCAAGAACCGCATTCATATAGTAAGACTTCATTGGTTAAGGGAAGATCTGACAAATACCTCCTTGGTGGCTGGTGTCTGAAATTCCTTTAAGGAGAAAAAGATACTCTATAAATAAGTTAAAGTTTAAAGAATAAAAACAGCACTATAAAGCAAAAGGACAACATATTGATATCAGAACTTCTCTCATGGGGGTAGTAAGGGAGGTAGTAAGTAGGAGGATGGTTAAACTACAGGGGGCATTACAAGACAGCAACTCTGGAAAAATTTTGGTTCACGGCAGCGTAGTTTAATATTAATCATGTTGGAACTTAGAAAGAGGCATTACATATTCTATTCATTTCTGGGAACAAGAGTTCTGAACCATGTTGAGAAGGCCACTCGATATTATTATTTTACTTAACCAGTTGTATCAGGAGTCTTATTTTGTGCAAGCTCCAAATTATTCTACACTTTTAGTTTTAACTGCCTCACAGTATTTCACTCCGTTTTCAATTCCACAGATGTTTATAAAATATTTACTCAGTGCCAGCCACTGCAACAACAGCTGAGGATGAATAAAACAAGTTATATATGTTAAAGTGTGTAGAGTCTGGTAGAAATTCGACTTTTTAAGAGTTAAAGTTAAAAAAAAAAAGTCATAAAAGGTATAGTGCTGTATGTAGCATGGAATAGAGAAGAAAGAAAAATGTGCCGAAATTTGACTTTCTGAGGTGAAGGAAGCTAATAGAGGTGCTGCATGACATCCTTTATTCGTTCAACAAATGCATATATTGGAGGGAAGTTCTCATTCTGTCACCCAGGCTGGAGTGCAGTAGCACAATCTTGACTCACTGTACTTTCGACCTCCTGGGTTCATGGACCCTCCCACCTCAGCCTCCTGAGTAGCTGGGACTACAGGTGTGTGCCACCACATCCATATAATTTTTTTTTTTTTTTTTGGTATTTTTTGTAGAGACGAAGTCTCATTATGTTGCCCATGCTGTGTTAGAACTCTTGGGCTCTCAATCTTCCTGCATCAGTCTTTCTAAGTGCTGGGATTACAGGTGTGAGCCACCACACTTGGCCCACTCAACAAATATTTACTGAGTTCCTACAAATACCAGGAAAACACCAGACGATACAGAAGGTACCATTGTGGACAATGCAAGCAAAAATCACTGCTCCCATAATACATATCCTCTAGTGGGTAAGATAGAAATTAATCAAGATAAATAATATATATAAGAAGTGAGAATAAAAGATAAAATAGAGATCACTGCAAACAAAAATGAATTAAAAACTTAAACATAAGAACTCGAACTATATGGTAATTCTATGGTATTTATCCAAGAAAAGGCAACAAGTATATCAAAGGGATACCTGCACCGACATGTTTATTGCAGCACTATTCACAATAGCTGAAATATGGGATTAACTTAAACGTCCACCAACAGATGACTGAATAAAGAAATTGTGGTATATATACATAATCATATATTATTCAGCCACAAAAAGAATGCAATTCTATCATTAGTGCCAATGTGGATGCCTGGAGGACACTAAGCTAAACAAAGTAAGATAGGCACAGAAAGATAAATACCACATGTTCTCACTCATATGTGGAAGCTATGAAAGACAATTTGAGCCCACGGAGGTGGAGAATAGAATTGTGAGTATTAGAGGCTGAAAAGAAGAGGGGAGAGGATAGGGTGAGGAGAAGACAATTAATGGGTACAAAATTACATCCAGATATGAGTAATGAGTTCTGGTGTTCTGCAGCTTTGTAGGGTGAATATGGTTAACTATAATTTATTGTATATTCTCGAAAATCTAAAAGAGAGGATTTTGAATGCTCACAATGCAAAGAGATGGTAAATATTTGAATTGATTGATATGCTAATTGCCCTGATTTGATCATTGCACATTGTGTACACACATCAAGATATCACTCTGTATTCCCCCAAAACATGTATAATTAGTATGTGTCAATTAAAAATAAAAGGAAAAAAATAAAACAGAGGAGAAGAAAATGAAATGTTGAAAGGAGTGACACTTTTTATAAGATGTTCATGGATGATTTCCTTGAGAAAATGAGTTGTGAGTAAAGATCTGTTTGGGGAGAAATTTGCCAAGTAAATGAGAATTTGGGGGAAACATATTTGAGACAGAGAACTTGCAGCACAATGTATGTTTAGGGAATAGCAAGTTGTGGGGTTGAATTGTGTGTGTGCGCGCACGTACTTGTACTGTTGACAAGAAAAATAAAGGAAAGGTTGGATTGGGACCAAGTGTGAGGCACTCTGCTCACTTTGCTAAGGAGTTTGAGCTTTATCAGGACAATGAGACTACATCCTAAGCTTTAAACATGGTAATGATAAGCGTTATGAATCTGGAAGCTTGGCTAGAGCAGTATCACTGTGGCGTTGGGGCATGACTAGCATTAAATTATGCATAACCCTAAACAAACCAAGACCCTAAACAAACCAAGATCTACCCGAGCAGTTGTGAGCTCTCCTTGCACTCATATATGTTGATTTCATTTTGTACATAGATGGCAATGGACAGAGTTACTGACATGCAAGAGAAGAGGAACAAATAAGAAAGTGACACCACAACCAAAAGAGGTGCTAAACAAGAGAATCTTGTGAAAATGAGAAAAGAGCTGGGTGATAAACATTTAAGAATATTTTTAGATCTAGTCCATTAGTTATTGCATACATAGAAATATTGATATTTTTTATTTTATCTACCTGTTCTTTATTTTTAAAAACAGTAAAATTGTTTTATATTTTTAAAGTAGCAGTTCTCAACGCTGGATATGCAGACTCGGAGGGATTTCCAAGACTTTCCCAAGGATCCACAAACTAAAAACTGTTTTCATAAAAATACTGTGAAGCCATTTGTCTTTCTACTGTGTTGACATTGGAACTGATGATGGAAAAGCAATGGGGCTGTTACCTTCGTATGAATGGAGGTAGCGGCACCAGACTGTAACAGCGGTCATTGTAGTCTTCACTGCCACAGCCTCATAGGGAAAAGAAAATAAAAAAGCTGCCTTCACATAAAAATCTCTTTAATTAAGCATTAATTTCATTAAACCTTTACCCATGAATACATTTTTTTTAAAATTTTGTGTGATGAAAATGTACTTACATGGAAAATACATGTAAAGTATGTTTGCCGATGTAAGACAGTTCTCATGAGGAAAATGTCATTTGTGTTACAAGCTGAACCAGCCACCCATTTTTTTTTTTTTTTTTTTGTATGGAACACCATCTCTACTTGAGAAAATGGCTATGGTTACTGAGACTTGCATATTTAGCAGAAATATTTTTTTAAAAATAATCAAAATGAGCCTGTTACCTCAAGGAAAACAATTGCTAGGATTTATGGCCAATGATAAAATTTGAAATTTCAAGCAGAAATTAGTATTTTGGGAAACTTCTATTCACCTCCTTGAGCTTGACATCTTCTTAACACTGAAACAGACTCCTCTTATGAAATTAGTGGTGACACTAACAAATGTGATTTTTTTAAATATTGTATAAAGATAATTTGAAAGAACTACATAAATCAATAAACCAGTTATTTTTCAAATGGCCAATGTCCGTGATGTTATAAAGTTAAGGCAGGAATAAAAGATGCATTCAAAGTGTAAGATGGACAGATTTTAGTACGACCAAGTATGAAAAATTCACTGCCGTGATTTCAGATTTTTAAAAATAAGGCAGGAATAAAACGTTCATTCAAAGCATAAGACACACAAACAGATTTTAGTATGACCAAGTATGGAAAATTCACTGCCATGATTTCATACGTTTTATTACAACTAACCTTTAAGGAACTATCAGTTATTGGCTGGGTGTGGTGGCTCATGCCTGTATCCCAGCACTTTGGGAGGCTGAGGCAGGCAGATCGCTTGAGTTCAGGAGTTTCAGACCAGCCTGCCCAACATGACAAAAGCCCATCTCCACTAAAAATACAAAAAAAATAAAAAATAAAAAATTAGCTGGGTGTGGTGGTGTGTGCCTGTAGTCCCAGCTACTCAGGAGACTGAGGCAGGAGAATCGCTTGACTGGAGGCGGTGGTTGCAGTGAGCCGAGATTGTGCCACTGCACTCTAGCTGGGCAACAGAATGAGACTCTGTCTCAAAAAGAAAAGAAAAGAAAAGAAAAGAAAAGAAAAGAAAAGAAAAGAAAAGAAAAGAAAAGAAAAGAAACTATCAGTTGTTAATTTTGAGTGTAGCTTCAAAGAATAATATCCACAATCTTCTGAAAAAGCATTAAGATACTCTTCCCTTTTCTAAAGTATTTATCTTTGTGAAGCCATATTTTTTTCATGTACTTTAACCAAAACAACATACTGCAGTAGTCTCAGGGCAAATGCAGGTAGGATAATCTACTTGTCTTTTATTAAACTAGACCTTAAAGAGACTGGCAAAAATGTACAATGCCAATTTGTTCATTGCTTTTAGGAAAAACGAATATTTCTTCATGAAGTTGTTACTTATGTAATAGACTTATTGTTATCTTAATGAATACTTTAAAATTTTTTTAGTTTTACTTTATAATATGTAAAATACTAACAGACATAGCTAGGATAAAAAATGAAATAAGGTTTGTCAGATTTACCAGATAAAAATACAAGACACAGAGTAAACTTACATTTCAAATAAATGTGAATGCTTATTAGTATACATATGTTCCATGTAATATTTGGGACATACTTGTGTTTTTAATTCGCTGTTTATTTGAAATTCGAATTTGCCTAGTCATACAATATTTTATCTAGCAAGCCCACTTGGGAGTTCTCAATAATTTGTAATGGTATAAAGGAGTCCCAAGATCATGGTTTGAAAACCAATGCTTTAATGCATTCTGTAGGTTACCCTTTTTCCATTTTCTGTTTCTTTTTTCTTCTACTTACTCAGAATTAGTGTGGTTTAACTATAATTACTATACATGCCTTATTATCTCTAGACTTAATTGCTATTGAACCTTTTGTTTTCGCAGTCAGTTCTAGACACAGCTTATTCATCTATGTATATTTTGCTCAAGTAGAAAATGAATGTGTTGTAGTAGCATAACTGATAAATTTATTTTAAGTTTTATAGCACATTTCATGGAGAACAATGGTGGACCCATATGCATGCATGGTATGAAACCATGTTGGAGATGCTCTTATTAAAATATTAAATATGATGAAATAGATCCTATATTCTCTTTGTATAGCAGTATAAAAATGAAGTATTTGGTCTAGATGCCTAAAAATTTGTGATTTTAGACAAATGTTCCAGAAAGAGGGCATAATGAAATGTAACATGTCTCAGAGATATGATATCAGTTTTTTTGTTTAATGCTTGCAAGTACCTTGCCTGTCCTGGGTTGACTAAATGGCATATTTGCATAGCAAATAATAGCACTTATGGAAAAACAATAGACTTTGAAATGAGATGCTAGTTAAAATTGTATAAAACTGAACCCAAATTTATTAAACAAGTTAGTTGTCTATGTTAGCATAATATATTAGTCCATTTTCATGCTACTGATAAAGACATATCCGAGATTGGGCAATTGACAAAAGAAAGAGGTTTATTGGATTTACAGTTTCACATGGCTAGGGAGGCCTCACAATTATGGCAGAAGGCAAAGGAGGAGCAAGTCACATCTTACATGGATGGCAACAGGCAAAGAGAGAGCTTGTGCAGAGAAACTTCCATTTTTTAAACCATCAGATCTCGTGAGACCTGCTCACTATCAAGAGAACAGCATGGGAAAGACCTGCCACCATAATTCAATCATCTCCCACTGGGTCCCTCCCACAACACGTGGGAATTATGGGAACTACAAGATGAGATTTGGGTGGGGACACAGAGTCAAACCATATCACACATAGAAACCATACCTGTGTCCTTTGCAGGGACATGGATGCAGCTAGAAACCATCATTCTCAGCAAACCATCACAAGGACAGAAAACCAAACACCGCATGTTCTCACTCATAGGTGAGGATTGCACAATGAGAACACGTGGACACGGGGCAGGGAACATCACACACCAGGGCCTGTCAGGGGTTGGGGGCTGGGGGAGGGACAGCATTAGAAGAAATACGTAATGTAAATGATGAGTTGATGGGTGCAGCAAACCAACATGGCACATGTGTACCACCTACATAACGAACTTGCACGTTGTGCACACGTACCCTAGAACTTGAAGTATAATAGAAAAAAAAAGAAAGGAAAGAAATGATACTTATGAAGAAATCAGTGGCCCCCAGAGGTTTTTTCATAGGAAAAGTAAACAAATTCAGAGTGCCACACACCCTAACTCTAAAAATGTGAATCTTAAACAAAGCTAAATTCATTTAAAAGTGTGATCTAAAGATTTTATATCTACAGAAAAAGTATGCATACATACAGAAAAATATTAACTGCAGTTATCATGGGAGATTAGGATTATAGAGAACTTTCTATTGCATGTGCATCTATAAAATAGATTTATATCTTTGGACTACATTTAAAATCTGAAAAAAAGTCATCAACATAAGGCATTTTAAAAATTACTTTCTTTTCTTTTTTTTTTTTTTGAGACAAAGTTTCACTCTTATTGCCCAGGCTGGAGTGCAGTGGCACGATCTTGGCTCACTGCAACCTCTGCCTCCTGGGTTCAAGCGATTCCCCTGCCTCAGCCTCGTGAGTAGCTGGGACTACAGGCGTGTGCCACCATGCCTGGCTAATTTTTTTACATTTTAGTAGAGACCAGGTTTCACCATGTTGGCCAGAATGGTCTCGATCTCCTGACCTCATGATCCGCTTACCTTGGCCTCCCAAAGTGCTGGGATTACAGGCATGAGCCACCGCTCCCGGCTAAAAATTACCTTTCTTTTAAAAAGTGAGATCAGACTTTACAAACTGCTCTTTAACTTGTGTTTAAAATGTGTCGTAGGTCTCTTTCCATGTCAGTATCTATAGCCATATTTTTTTAATTGCTACATAGCAGGATATACTAATGATTTTACCCTTTCTCAAGCATCTTTTGTTGCTATTTCTAACAGTGCTGTCATAAACATGATTATGCAAATCTTTGTGGCACTGTGGGAAGTTCACAGGGCAGTAGGATACAATAAAAAATTGTTTTGGGGTAGTGGCATGGATGGAAAGGAAGCATGCATACAATTATTTTTATTTGTATATCATTTTGTGGCACTTAGACACAGGACTTTGTCTTCCTGAGAGCTCACGGAAGGTTTGGAAACGCCAAAGAATTTGTCTTAATGGAACCTCTCTTTTTTGTTATTATGCTGTGTCCAAACCCTAAATTGCTTTGTACAACATCCATTCTAACCTACCGGTAACATGAAGCAGCTGGAAAGTTCAACTACATTTCTCAGACACACTGGAGGCTAGAACATGATTTACGTTCCTTCATACTCTTGCGAGAATGTTTAGAGTCTGGAAGAAAAAGCCAAGTTTGAGGCATATATTTTGCTGGCGAGGATCAAGGCCGAGGTGGCAGCTTTAGCAGTGACTGCCCAATGTGGTAGGTGGATTCCTGATTCAGCAGCTTCCTGGAGCAGCCGTGGCATATTTCTGGATCATGGCAGAGTAGCCTGGGACTGAAGTCAGCAGTATTAGCAGCAGATTCATAATTTGTCAGCTTCCTGCATCTGTGGTGGTTGTTTACCTGCTCAAGGCAAAGGCAGAGTATTTCTGGGAGCTACTGTTTGTTCCTGGGTATTAAGAATAGAACTGTTCTTCCATTTCTTCCAATAAATGTGTTGGTTTTGAATTCTTAAAGTTTCTTGTTACATATACGATCTAGAGCATAGTTCAGCAAACTATGGCCCATAGGCCAAAGCTAGCTTACTGCCTGTTTTTGTATAGCTTACAAAATGGTTTTTACTGTTTTTTTTTTTTTTTTTTTTTTTTTTTTTTTTTTTTTTTTTTTTTTTGAGACGGAGTTTTGCTCTGTCACCCAGGATGGAGTGCAGTGGCACTATCTTGGCTCACTGCAACCTCCGCCTCCTGGATTCAAGCAATTCTCCTGCCTCAGCCTCCTGAGTAGCTGGAATTACAGGTGCACCTCACCATGCCTGGCTAATTTTTGTATTTTTAGTACAGATGGGGTTTCACCATGTTGGTCAGGTGGGGTTTCACCATGTTGGTCAGGCTGGTCTCGAACTCCTGACCTTGTGATCCACCCACCTCAGCCTCCCAAAGCGCCTGGCTACATTTTTAACTGATTAGAAAAGAATTAAAAGGGCCAGGCACGGTGGCTCACACGAGTAAACCCATCACTTTGGAAAGCTGAGTCAGGTGGATCACGAGGTCAGGAGATTGAGATCATCCTGGCTAACATGGTTAAACCCCGGCACTACTAAAAATACAAAAAATTAGCCAGACATGGTGACGGGCACCTGTAGTCCCAGCTGCTCGGGAGGCTGAGGCAGGAGAATGGCGTGAATTCGGGAGGCAGAGGTTGCAGTGAGCCAAGGTCGCCCCACTGCACTCCAACCTGGGCGACACAGTGAGACTCCACTTAGAAAAAAAAGAAAAAAAGAATGAAAAGAAGAAGAGTATTTTGTGACATGTAAAAATTACATGAGATTCACATTTCAGTGTCCATAAATAACGTTGTATTGGAAGACATCACTTTGACACATTTGCATATTAGCTATCCCTGCTTTCACACTAAAACAGCAGAATTGACAAACTACAACAGAGACTGTATGCCCACAAAGCCTAAAGTGTTTATTATCTGACCCTTTACACAAGAAGTTTGTCAACCCCTGATATAGAGTGAACACTCTTGATCCAACTGAATGCCAAGTACTATAGATGTCACTGTATTAAGACATGTAAGAACACAGAGGCACAAATTATAAACAACACATTAATTACATTGAAATTGAAGTCGTTGATATCTTTTCTATTTCTCATATCTAGTCCTGTCACATAATTTTCATGTTGGAACAATAATCTATAAAGTGACAAAGGGTTTACAAGTGATGGTAGCCATTAGCACTGTTCACCAATGATTTCTGTCCCTACGCATGGGCTTATGACAAAATTGTACTTCTACACCCGGTTGATATTAGATATGACCATGTGACTTGCTTTAGCCAATAACATTTGAGCAGAAAGAATACATCTCACATTAAAGCAAAGGTTTAAGAGCCAGTGTGAGTCTTGCTATGTTCTCTTTTTCTCCTGTCATGGTTATTTATCAGCAACTTTGAGATGGTGAGACTCCATCAACCAAGATCTCTGTCTGAGTCACTATGATGAATTGTAGCCCCTCAACTCTCATGCATGTAGAATGAGTGAGAAATTAATTAACCTTTGTTATTTTAAGGGAGCAAGGTTTGGGGGCATTTGTTACTGCAACATAACCAAACTATCCTGACTAATACTTCATTACGTAAATTGTGATGAAGTTCTTAAAACCTATAAGTTGGATATGTAAAATACAAACATGCTTTTTCTATTTCTAAAAATATTACATGTTGATCAGAAGATCCCATTCCCAAAGATGGGGGGAAATATTAAAACTTGCCAATAATGAGTAACTTTTTTCTTTGTTATTGTTTTCAATAAAGAAGTTAAAAGTGTTTTGTTTGGTAAAGAAATATTCAGCATATCCAAAATTTAAATCCTTGCCAAGGATATTTCTTTACTGTCAGCAGATGCGTATTTCCCTTCCTTACCAAGCTGGCATCTAAGTAAATGGGGATTCCTAAGTTTTATAGGGGAAGGGTGGGACTGTAGGTACATGTCCTCTTCCCCAAGTGCTTTTGTTTCAGATGGTTGTCATGTGTTGTGTATTCTTTTCCCTGGGCAGCCAGCAACGATGAGACTACATGGCGTGATCATTAGGTCTTGGGGCATGATACTGGCTCTTGCTGTTGTTGAACTATGTGAGGGGCCCTGTATGCCACAATGTTCTTTTCCTGACTCCAGGTTCTCTCATCCTCTCAGTTCTTCTTTACTTCCACGTGGAATTCTCAGTTGCTTTATCCTACTCTCACCTGAAGTGCACAGAGCTCAGGGAAGCTTTTTTCAAGCTCACCTTTCTTGGCTTTTTCTAACCTACTGCTTAGTGTCTTGTTGAATGCAGCCCTCAAAAGACAGCTTCTCTAAGAGAATTGCCATTTTTTCCAGGACATGTCTAGGATTCCCCAAAGCCTATGTGAGTATTTCTATGCCTTTAGGTCTTTGGATTTGAACAAAAGGTAGGAAGCAAGAGAGCCCACATGTCTTACTCCTGCAGTTACCTTTCTCTGGCTCTCACCCTCCCCTTTATCTTCTGGAGCCAGGGGGTCTTTCCACTGCCTCACCCAGCTGGTAGGAGTTACTCTATGCCCATTCTTCTTCATTTCTGGGTATTCATGCTTCCCTTCTCTATTACAATATAGCTGAAGGGCCACAGGGCATAAATGTGGCTACCAGGAGGAGAATATTACTTCAGAAGGTATTTCAAAAATATTATCCTTATTACATTACTCTCTGTATTAGCCCATTCACACTGCTATAAAGATACCACCTGAGACTGAGTAATTTATAAATAAAAGATTTAATTGGCTCACAGTTCCACATGGCTGGGGACGCCTCAGGAAAGTTACAATCATTGTGGAAGGCAAAGAAGAAGCAAGCACCTTCTTAACAAGGCAGCAGGAGAGAGAGAGTATAGGGGGGAAACTGACACTTTTGAAACCATAATATCTTGTGAGCACTCCCTCACTATTATGAGAACAGCAGGGAGGTACCTCCCTTGTGATTCAGTCACCTCCCACTAGGCTCTTCCTTGATACGTGCAGATTACAACTTGAGATGAGATTTGGGTGAGGACACGGAGCCAAACCATATCACTTTCCATAGACCCAATAATTAAGAAAACAAAAATACCATATATGTTTAAATAACAGGTGAGTTATTTTTTTTAATTATGGCTTAGAAATAAGAAAGTCATCTGAAAGAATTTTGATGTTAAATAGTACCCTAGTATTTTAACAATAAATTTATACTTGGGAGAGATCCATTAACCCCAAACACTTATGTGATTACATTTTTTAAAAGAGGCAACTGGAATATGCCATGATAATCACAAGTTTTGGATATAAACATACCTTTTATGTATCACTTTAAGAAGTAAAGTAGTGACGACTAAGTTGCCCAAATAATAACTAACTACCAAATGAATATTTGTGGCTTGGGGTAAAACTTAAAGTGATCACCTTTCCTGCAAATGATCAAAAAGCTGTATATCCAACAACTTATACGGAAGGGAAGGTCATAAGCTCTTTGGTTTAGAAGACTCAAAAAGGCTTCTAGTTACAGCAAAGATACTGAGGTCTAAAGGATACTTTTAAAAATACCTTTTATTATAGGCAGGCATTATAAAGTATCTATACAAGTGATGAGGTTTCATATAGTTGCTTCCCAGAATGGAAGCAAAAAAATAGCAACATACGATCATTAATGTATCATTTAAAATAATATGTGATTTTTAAATTGCAACCAAAACAGATGTTCCTTGCCCTGTGATGCAGCTATATCCTGATAAACTCATTGTAAGTTGAAAATATTGTCAAAAATGAATTTAACACACCTAACCCACTGAACATCATAGCTTTGCCTAACCTACATTAAATGTGCTCAGAACACTTATATTTAGTCTAAAATTGGGAAAAATAATCTGACACAAAGCCTATTTTATTATAAACTGTTGAATCTCTCTCATATACAGTACTTTGCCAAGATGGAGGAGGATGAAAATTCAAAATTCAAAGTAAAATTTCTTTTGAATGCCTATAGCTTTCACATCATCATAAAGTCAGAAAGTCATAAGTGGAATCATCATAAGTCAGACTGCCTGTAATTAAATTTCATAAAAAGATTTTTAAGCCGCATCTCTAAAATGATGTATATTCAAGTTAACAAACAATATAAAACAAACACACATAAAAAATCTCCTTTTAGATTCCTCTCTTGGGAAACTGGGGGATCATTTTATATTCAAGTTTGCTTAGCATTCAATACATTATAGAATTTTAAGTCTCTCCAACCAATATTTTTCTGCATGAATGTAGCTCCTACTACTTAGGAATAACTATACTTTTTTTCAAAGTTTTCAAATTTCTGTTCTGATGAGCCTTCTGTAGTTAGCAGGTTTATACACATTTTTGAAGTTTGCATAATATCTTCTGTTTACTAAATTCCAAGCTAACATTTCCAGCATCTCTTAGCAGCATTATGAGTATCACCTAATGAAAAAAATCCTTTCTCATTGGATATTGCTATTCCTCTTCTACCTATTCTGAGACCTCAAACTAAATCTCAGGCAATTCCAGTATGATATTCACTGGACCCCAATTGGTCTCTGTTGGACTTGCCTTTCATAAAATTACAGTGACCTTTGTTTTTCAGAATTTATCCCAAAGGTTATTTTTTATATCATTTGACAAAAACAAAGAAGCTCTTCAGTTTGAACATAGACACTATTCTACAGCAGATAAACAGACAGGAAAAAATGCAAAAGAAGGAGAAAAGACAACAAAAAAAATGAAGAGCACGAAAGGCCCTGTAGAAAGCTAAGGGAATTTGGTGCAAAACCAGCTTGCAGTGTCTAAAAATGTGATTCCAAGTTTGGAACCACTTTCATTTTCCAGAAATGGCAAATTTCTGCTTGAAGAGGTCTTACAAAATTTTTTAAAATATTCTTAATTACCAATCTGAAATAAACCTAGAAGAAAGTAACTATGTATTTCCTAAATTCAGGAACTCTTTTTAAAACTGTCCATCCCCACAGTCCTTTCTACTTTTTAAAAGAACTTTCCCATGTTTTTAGAATAGACAAAGGGGATGTTATCTCTTTGTTTTTGAAGAAAGCCAAAGGCAAAATAGGTGCAGTGACTTGCTCAGGATCACACAGCTAAGCCAGAGGCAGAAGGAGGACTGGACCAGGCCCAGGATCCTCCCAGCATCACTGTACTGCCAGCTTCAATTATATAACAAGTCTCCCGGGATCTCATCTGGATTCAGCAACGTTAGCAGGAGGGATGCCCAGTAACAACCCTCATCTAGTATTCCAAGTCACCAGGGCAAGGTGACGATAATTTAATCTCAGCATTTTTTTTCCCTCTTACATTTAACCCAAGAGATGAATACATTATTCCAAGAAGCAACTGCTCCATGGCTGGTATTGTACATTACACTCTAAAGACTGATGGTTGATTACAAGTGTTTCCTATTTCGGGCCCAATGAGTGGGCTCGAACACAGTAATCATATTGCAGTTTTCCATGCAGCAGAATCCAAACCTACTTTCTTTTCCTACCTTTTCCCTCTGTGTTAGTGTGCACAGGTGCACCAATCTAGTGTGCCAAAAGCAATCTCTTTGTGTGTGCTGAATGGATTTCTTACCCTCTTAGCAAGAGCAACATCTACATCTGGGCACAGACCAAAAGAAAGTTGCTTTAGAAAATGTTTAGTCATTTTGGATTTAGGGATTAAAAAGATCTGATCATGTTTTATTGTGTTCTCTGTGACTCATAGCTAATTTCTGGAATTAACCATAAAGGAAAGAGAAGAAAACGTGGCTCTAGAGTTTTTCATGCCATTGTGGATACGGTTTTGAACGTCTTGACTGCTGTGTATCCACAGGCATAACGAGAGCAAGTTTCCGAGGTCTTATTCACATTATAAATCACCCTGTAACAGTTCACAGAGTATGTTGATACTTGTTGGCAGAGGAGGAGAATATTCAGTTACAAGAAGCATTTCCTAGTGATGTGTGAAATATGTGGTGAAAAATCATGACTAAACAAATGTGCTACCTTGGTCTCTGAGAGGTGGACATTTGTATCCACTGGGTTGTTCAACTCCACTCTCCCTTGACTTCAACAAGGCTACACTCTTCAGGTTCTCCTGCTTCTCTAACAACTTCTTAATTTCCTTCTATGATCCCTCTTCCCCAAAAGGAGACAGTGTTCCCCAACATTCAATCTTCAGTGGTCTCTCCACTTTGTGTCCCTCGTACTTTACCCTCTCAAAGCTGTTATCTGAATGGCCATTACCTTCAATGGCTTAATTTTAAGCCTTCTAAGAAAGCATTAGAAATTTAGTCAAACTTTACTGTTAGAATAATCTCTACATCTAAATTCTCCCTCAAACAATTTTCAAATGGATAGTTCTCCTTCAACTGACTCTTTGGCATTCAACTCAAATTCAACCTTACTAAAATGTATCATTTCTAGACATCCATCTCACCTCCTATCCAAACAATTTCCTCCCCAACTTTCCTAGCTCCACTAACTTGCCTCTCTGCCTTCATTCTTTCCCCGGCAAAGCAGCCAGATTCAAATGCTGCCAGATTCATCTGTCCAAAGAACAACCATTAGCCTGCTAAAAACCCACAAAATGATCATTTTGTGCTCATAAGTAGGACTATTCAGCCTGAAATACAGAATCTGCCAAAATCTGGTCTTATTCTGTCTTTGCAAAGTTATCTTTCATTGCTGTTTTAGGGACTCTCTACTTCTGTCTCCTTAGAGTTTCCAGTACATTTTGAACTTTCAAATCCTCTCTCTGCCTTAGTTCATTCTGCTCTCATTGCTGGGAACTCTCTTTCTTCATTCTTTCCTGATATTTAAATCTCATTTATCTTTCAGGGCCCAGACAAAACCAATCTCCTTTGTTAGGACTTATCCTGATCATTCAGTATTAAATGACCACTCCCTTCTCTGCCTTCCTCAAGTTTTGTGGCCTGCCCCTTCCTTCCTTCCTTCCTTCCTTCCTTCCTTCCTTCCTTCCTTCCTTCCTTCCTTCCTTCCTTCCTTCTTTTCCTTTCTCTTTTTCTTTCTCTCCTTCCTTCCTCCCTCCCTCCCTCCTCCCTCCTCTTTTTCTTCCTTGGTTTTCTTTCTTTTTTTTTTCTTTTCTTTCTTTTTCTTTCCTTCCTTCTCTTTCTTCCTTCTTTCTTTCTTTCTTCGTTCTGTCTTTCTTTTTTCTTTTCTTTTTTCTTTCTTTCTTTCTCTCTTTCTTTCTTTCCCTCCTCCTTCCTTTCTTTCTCTTTCTTTCCTTCTTTCACTTTCTTTCTTTTTCTTTCTTTCTTTCCCTCCTCTCTCCCTCCCTCCCTTCTTTCTTTTTTTCTTTCTTTCTTCCTTCCCTCCCTCCCTCCCTCCTTCCTTTCTTTTCTTTCCCTTTTTCTTCCTTCCTTCCTTCTTTCCTTCCTTCCTTCCTTCCTTCCTTTCTTCCTTCCTTCCTTTCTTCCTTTCAGAGATGAAGTCTTGCTTTGTTGCCCAGTCTAGAGTGCAGTGCTGCGATCTCAGCTCACTGCTACTTCCACCTCCCGGGTTAAAGCAATTCTCCTCCCTCACCCTGCCAAATAGCTGGGACTACAGGCATGTGCCATCATGCCCGGCTAATTTTTGTTATTTTTAGTAATGACGAGGTTTCACCATGTTGGCTAGGCTGGTCTCAAACTCCTGAATCCAAGTGATCCACCCGCCTCAGCTTCCCAAAGTGCTGGGATTACAAGCATGAGCCACAGCACCCAGGTCTGCACCACTTTCTAAGAACTGATTACTCTTAGCCCCATGTTGTTTGTTATAATTTTATTTATTGTCATATCATCTCCCTTAATACTCATATGCCTCCTGAGAGGCTAGAGTAACAAACAACTTATGTATCTTTACATTTGTAATTTTTTCACAACAAAAACATCAGCAATTTGTTGATATTCATTTTTATTACTATTGTAACAAATAATATTCAGAAAATGTGTTATAGACACACATACATTGAATTATGTGTATAGTTAGCTGTCAATGAATTACAGTCAGATGAAACCTGAACACAAGCAGAGTTTGCAATTGAATGGAGTGGAAACATAAAAGTTGTAATGTCCAGCATAATCAAAAGTAAGAATAAAAGAATAAATAAGACAAAAACTATTATTTTACCTCTTATAATGCATATGAAAGAATTAAAAAGGGAAGGCAGTGAGAAAGACTTTAAAATGCCTTGTGGTGCCCAGGGGAATTTTCTTGCTAAAATAATGGCAAAGATGAGAAAGAGAATGCCACATTCCCAGCAATCAACCCAAAGAAATGGTAAAAGTGTGATACTATGGGGGCAATTGTATATAAAAGTAATAGATGTTTGCTTATGCAGCATGGTGGAAACTTACAAACTTATAAAAAGTGCATAGAAGTAGATTATTATTTCCTAAGTAATTTTTCTTAAGTAATATCTATTATGCTACGACTTCAAGTCTATATTTTCCCTGTCGATCTTACTGACACCTCTTCTGGATTCGTTAGCTTGAACATATGACTATAAATTCACCTCATATTATGTCATTAGCCTATTTTACTGAATCCGTCTCTTTTGCAAAGTAAATGAAATGTGTGCTGTTAATTTTTTTTACTATTGCCACAGAAATTTCAGCTTCAATGTTACTAATGGCTTGTGATTTTTAATTAACAGATCATTTGATTTTTATAAATATGTGCATGACCTTCCTAATATCATTTTAATTGATGTTGTTTAAATAGCTTTATTTCTAAAACTGCAATCAATATGGTTCCTAGAAAAAGGAAGCAGACCAAAAATACTGGATGTAAGCCATTTTACAAGATGTCTTTCTGTTCAAGCAAATTATTTAGAAGAAAGATGACCTTTTAATTATGCTATTCAATTATTTTCTACTATACCAAATGTATTTCAGTTTTTTGTAGTTATAAGGCAGACTTGCTTGGGTCATTCCAATGAGTTCTCAAACACATGCTCAAGAAATACTTGCAAAACTAACTCGTTCCTGTTAATGAAAACAAACACTATTACTGTAGGTGGTTTAGATCCTAAACACATGGAAAACAGATTAGTTTTTAAACATTTTTATTATAGGTCAGAGTAATTTTTTATAAGTACATTTGTCTTAAAACACAATGCTCATTTGAGTAACCATGTCTGAGTACGTACTGGAAAGGATATAAATAGGAGACATCACTTTCGATGTAAAAATTCACATTTTTATAGTTCCTTTTGGTTGGTTTCATGTGTTTTTCATGTCAATGGAAAGTTATATTTGTGGAGAACTCTAGAAACAATGAATTATCATTATCAACTTCAGGTAAGATGAAATGCAGAGAAAATAGCCAGCATAAACATCCCACAATTTCATGGTTATCTATCCCCCCCAAAAAAATTTCTCTGATAAATTATTCATATTTAGGTCAGGGCTGTGCAGGGAAGATGAGAGAGAAATTTGGAGGGACAGGAAAGAGGAGAATCTATTCACATGACCTTTGGGATACATGGAATATTGATTTTCAGTCAACTCCTCTGGTTAATGGGAGTACACTAGTCTTTTGAACACTAGCAGATGGGCTAAGTATTACAGATGGGTAATGAAAAGAATTGAGTATGACTTAGAGGGGTGCTAGGAGTACACAAAAATGTAAATGAGTCTAGTTCATTTGGTAGACTAAAATGAATTTTGTTGAGCCTCACGATCTTCAAAACCTATTTGTCCGTCTGAAGTAAGCAATTTTTTACATAGAGTCTATTTGGAGTTACATTTTTTTTGAAAATATATTTAGGGGCTAAAGTGCAGATTTCTTACCTGCATATATTGCACAGTGGTGAAGTGTGGGCTTTTAGTGCACCCTTCACCCAAAAGGTGAACATTGTACCCAGTAAGTAATTTTTCAAACTTCACTTTCCCACCCTCCTACCTTTTGTAGTCTCCAATGTCTGCTGTTCTGTTTAAAGATATGCTTTTAAATATCCTTATTTTTCAATGCTATATTAGGTTATGAAAATGTTGCCTATTTAAAAAATCATTCAGTGACAAAATAAATGAGCAATTAAGTCACAAAAAGGTATAGAGTACTGTTACATGCATAGCATTAAGTGAAAGAAGTTGGTCTGAAAAAGCCACGTACTATATGATTCCAAAGATATGACATTCTGGAAAAGGTAAAACTATAGAGACAGTGAAAAGATTAGTGGTTGTTACGGGCTCAAGGGGAGGGAGGGAAGGAAGGGATGAGTAGGTGGATCACAGAGGATTTTTAAGGTGGTGAAATTATTCAGTATGAAATGATAATGGTTACTACATATCATTATACATTTATTAAAATCATAGAACTGTACAACACAAAGTGTGAACCTTTATATAAACTGTGAACTACAGTTAATGTATCAATATTCATTTATTAATTATAACAAATGCACTAGACTAATGCAAGATGTTAATAATAGGAGAAACTGTTGTGGATGGGAGAAGTATATGGAATTCTAGGTACTATCTGCTCAATTATTTTGAAAATCTAAAACCGTATTAAAAATAAGTCAATGAATTATTTTAAAAGCTATCCTCGTATGTTTAGTTCCCATTCTTTTTATTAAAATAAGAATGGCAGTTTTTCCCCCAAAGAAAACAAATATTTTCTCTTCATAGGTTAAAAAAATAGTTTTCATGCTTAATGTTGAAAAACATTTTGGTGTTTATTTTTACCATTAATTCAGTAGTTCAAAGTGACTAGTGCTTTTTGTTTAATGCCAAATCACTAAATTTTTGGAGTTAAATAAAAAAATAGGATGACAGTGTGTGTATAATTTTAGTGAACTCTACGTTGTCCTGGGCATTGTGAATCCAGTAAGTAAAAGGTTAAGACTCCTAAGTCGTACATTTTTCAAATATATCCCATCCCTGAAGTATTAGGGATTTCCCAAAAAGGTTAAACTATATTTTCCTAGTGGCTGAGGTCAGAGAGAGAAAAAAAGCAGCCTTTGAAACAATGTGTGCTCAATAGTTAAAGTCTGTTGAGCCAGATGGCTATGAGGCGGAGGGAAGCACATTCACCTTTTATCTTCTTTATGTTATGGCTTCTGATTGTTCTTAGCAATCCCAGATGTTCCTTGCTTTAAACCTCTGTCTCTCCTCATTCCTAACCTTATGTCTTTTGTATTTCTTCTGCAAAGGTCTGTGGAATTGCCTTTCCCATATTGTGCTGAGATTAAGTCTTTAATGATGCATTTCCAAATGACCACAGCCCTTTACTCTAAGACAATAAAAGTGTTTTCCATCTTTCCTAGCCTCACTCTTTAAAAGATTACCTATAATGGCTTAATTCATATTCTGAAAATAATTAAAATGAGGTCACCCTAGGATAAAACAATGTTGTGATGTGTGTGGTTCCACTTATAGCATCTCATTTCAAAGGTAATAAATGTATTTTTAACTGTTAATTTTTAATATACTGTTAAAATTATTATACATGCCAGAATTTCCAATATGGTTTTGATTTTTTAAATATGGTATTTCCATGCCCACATAAAGTATCAGTCAGGCCTTCAAAGTTGCAAAATTTTACCAAATAGTGATTAAGTTACATAAGCTCATAAATATTAAACTAAAAACATGCAAATAAGACAAAAAACTTTTAGCACCAAATAAAGGAAAGATGTGGATATTAGTTATAACATAATTAGTTATATAAAATTATATGTAGCTGTATAATTATATGTAGTTATATAAGTAACTAGTTTTATATATATGTAAAGGCATGACTGTGATGCTTTACAAAATACTAAGGCTGTTGAAATCTTGAGAATATAAAAATGGTTTATAAATGTTCCAGCAAGACAGCAATATAAGGTGAAAATACCCTCAAGGTATAATTATAGTTATTGTTTTTACAGTTTGCTATTTATTCAAAATTGCATAACTTAAAATTATTAACATTATAAAAAGTTGTCTAAAATAACAAGACACTCTTGATTCCTCAAGATCACTCTTGAGGAAACTTTGCGATGAAAATGAGTACCTTTTTCTAAAAAAATACCATATTTCCACACATTATTTCACTCTCAATATGTTAGCTAGATAAACAGTGCTCTTGCTGAAAATCTGCCATCAATTTATCAAAGAAGCAGAATTTGCCTCTCAAGTAAGTAGTCAAAAAGAATTTTGTAAATAAAAGACAATTCTCTTATCATGAGATTTTGAATTTATAAGAAGTACAATTGAATATTATCCTCTGAAAAACAGTTTCAGATTTAAGCATGCAACTTTAGTCTTTTTTTTCATTGTTTATAACAAAAATTTCATCAAAAATGAAAGCAAAGTAACTGTGAAAAATACGTTGCTTCCAAAGCAAAGAAGATTTTTCTGATAGGTATTAGACAAAATCACTCATCTCATCCTTATGACTAATTTATCTACCTACAAATATAAAGTCATTTCTATACCAAATTAGCACATACCAAAGTGGATGGGAAACAGATAGCAAAACTTCTAAGAGGACATCAGGCATTTGAAATGAACAATAACGGTGGAGGTGGGCAGAGAAGCCATGTGCTGGTGATGGGGTGCTGGGGTGACACAGAACATAAATAAAAGACAGTCTATGATAATACTATAGGGATGTTCCTTGTGGACACGGAATGTAACCAGAGAGGAAGAATGCAAAACTGTAGCCGCCTGAGAAGTGGGAAAAGTTTGCACAACACAGAAAGAGAGTTTGAGGATTTTTATTTTGTTTTGTTTGTGTTTTTGTTTTGTTTTGTGTTTTGTAAATTAGAGACACTGAGTATGCGGGAACTGTGCCATCATGAAAACTCACATTGACTAAAGCTAGCATTCCAAACATTTAAAAATACACTGAAGTGTTCATTTACTGCAATCCAGAGGTCGTTTTTATACTGATTAAGAACACTGGGGTGCTGGAGAAGCCGTGGATGTCCAATTAGAACCATTTAACCAATCTTTATAATGCACATGAATTAATAGTGGCTTGCCAAGATACAGTTGATAAAGGAAAGACCAAGGCAATCAGAGATCACTAAACAAAGAGTACTGGAGAGGCGGGGGGTGCACAGACTTAACCAAAATCTGCTAAGAGTTCCTCTCTAAATTGAACAAGCAAATTTCTCTCTTACCTGAACAAGCAAATTTCTTCAAGAAAGTCCAAAAGAACAATAGAACATCAACTTGAACTCTGCACTGGACAGGCCAAGCCTGAGAAAGGCCGTCACACATGCACATCCTTTTCTGAGGGAAAACACCTCACCCACCTCCTATTTCCCATACACTAGATACACTAGTTACATAAGCTCATAAATATTAAACTAAAAACATGCAAATAAAACAACAAAACCTTTTAGCACCAAATAAAGGGAAGATATGGATATTAGTTATAACATAATTAGTTATATGAAACTATATGTAATTCTCACAGCCACAGCTGATCAGACCAGATCAGGGCACCAAACACAGAGCTGGCTAGAAAGTTATGGTATGGCCTGAGGTTAAACAAAAAGGAGAGGGACCAAGACATGCCTTCTCAGAATATGCACTGAGAAGCAGTGATGGATTGAGTCAGTTAAAGTGGGAGTTACAAAGGGTATAATGTACACGCAGGAGATGAATCAGAGGGCATGATGGGAAATAGGTGAGGTAAAGTCATGGGAACTGCAAATAAGCAGAGAAAGGCAATGAAATGAAGAGCAAAGCAGAATGCTGAGGGAGGATGAGAGTGCTGCGTCTCTGTAGCCTACACCTGGGACTCTTTTGGCCTGGATCCATTTCCAGTGATAGATCTGGGCCACACGTAGACTTGAAGTAACTTAAGTATACACAACCATAAGATTCTGAAGACAATAATCTCAGGTCAGCTTAGGACTGTTGTTAAAACAAAGATTCCAGAGTCAACCTGCCTGGTTCAAATTCCCACTCATTCACTTTCTAGCCTGTGCCAAGGGCAAGTTACTTATGTTCTCTGTGCCTCAAATTCTACTCCTTTATAAAGTGAGTATAACCATCTCACTAGGTGGATGTGAGGATTAATCAGTTAATATGTGTAAAACCGACATCTACCCAAAGCTATGTAAATGTTAATTATTGTTTTATTATTTTCAGTGTCAAAATTCACAGCACGAATTTTATATTACTTTTATCTCAAAAGACCAAAGTCTGAGTATTTTACCTATTATCAGGAAGAGGAATTCAGTATTGTGCCTGAAAATAGTGAAGCTATTTCCCTTGATGACTGTTCAGCTGTGAGCATCATGTAAGTTTTGTGTAAGGAAAATTGATGTGCTGTGGTCAAGAATAGGCTGAGGCAGACACCCAGTCCAACATGACTCAGCAAGTTTGGAGCACGGGTGCACAACCCCGCATGTTAGGTAATCACACTTTGTGAGGCTCATTAGGTGATCACCCACATGAGCTGGTGCTTGGTTCGGAGCCATTATTGTCTATAAAAGGTATAACCTGCTAACACCATACATATAGTTTGCTTGTGCCCAGGCTCACACTTGCGCATACCCAGACTCACTCATGCCCAGAGAAAGAGTAAAGCCATGTCGAAACCGTCTATGATTCCTCGAGTGATTTTCCAACTATCTGCCAACTCACCGACTCCCCTTGGACCTCAGTTAAAACCTAAGCTTTCTATAGCACGTCACTTAAAGTACTCCTTACTAACAATTCCTAGCAAACACTGGGAAACCATATGACTCAGAATTCAGCTTTCCATGACAACATTAATTGGGTGTGCTTAAAGCTATAATGGTAACAATGTTGACAACTTTTCAGGTTAAAATCACCCCTGGAAGCTTTTATAACTGTTCCACTCAAAATGGATTAGACTTACCTTTGGGAGAAGTGGGTTAAGCAGCATTCAAAGCTAATCAATAAACAAGGCTCATCTTCTTAGAGTTTATTAAAAAGACTATCTCTATATTAAAACAAATATATTTTATTGAGCAGTGTACATTTTGGAATTGCAAGTTGAGATTTAAAGAAATTGTCAACCTATGGAACAGATCTTTGGGAATTGACCCCAAATCCTGATAGTAAAAGTTCAACTTGACCTTGCCATTAGGAGAACCTTGATGGAAATATTTGAGAAGCTTAGCCATATTAGACAGCAACCTCCCATTCCCCATCTGCGGCATAAGAAAATTCAGCTCACAACACTGGTTAGGGTTCTGAATTTTCTAATATAGATTGGTCTTTTACCAATTCACGTGGATTCTAAATCTTACTAATCTGTCTTCATCATAAATATAAAACCTCAGCCAAGGTCCTCACCTGAGGGTTGCCTTGAGCGATTTGCTGTAATCCTGCTCCTAACAAATAGGAAGTATCAACCAAGAACCAGTCTCAGTATTTCATACCTCCAGGCATTCTAAGTTTTCCCTTGGATCAGAATTGAACACATGCTGGCATCAAATTCTCTGGGCTCCTCCCAGAACTGTTTTTCTCCCTAATATTTTAATATTATGATTTTGACTTTTATTGAAGGCCTTTACAAGAAAGAGCTGTATGAGGCCCATTTCTGCATTTTCTGTGAAATTGGCATAAGGACATTGCCCATTACATGACTCAATGTTCCCCGCCTAAGACCCACAAGAGAACTTGGTCTGAGCTTAGTACCAGGAAAATAATGTGCCTTGAGAAAGCATTAAATTTTCTTCTTTTCTATTAGTTAGCTATGTAACCCATTGTGTGTGTGTGTGTGTGTGTGTGTGTGTGTGTGTGTGTGTAACTTTGAATACTAAAACATACACCCAGTTTTAATGTGTAATCATACACACTGGACTGGCCTCTTCAGTTGGCATGCTTAATTATTATTCTTTCTTCTCAACTTTCTTTCCTCTAACTTACTCTGATACTGTTAGTGTGTAGATCTTTTTCTGCAAGCCAGCTAAAATCCATATTGGGAAGAGGATGAGTATACTCAAGTCAAATTAAAAAATATATTGCTTTACTTGATATAGGTTTTTAAATTACATTTTCAGTTTTGTTTCATAAAATATTATTGAATTCAACATAGGATAAACACCTTGTTAAATGTATAATTCAGTGTGATGTAATCATATGTCTCTGGCAAAATTTTCTAGACACAAAGTTATAAATCAGGGAAAAAAATCCTTAGGGGCAGAATCACAATAACCATAGTGAAAATCAATTCATTCATTCATCATTTTAGTTAAGTCCAGCATTCAACAAATGTTTCACAGTGCCAGCTTTGTGTAAAGCAGTATGCTGATCACTGTGAAGAATAAAAACATGGATTAAAAATGGATCACCCAAGATGAATTAACGGTTTAGCAATTAAGAGCCAAGGTGTTTACCAATCTCACTTAAAGCAGGAATGAAGTATTTCCTGTCTGCCAACATCCTATGCCACTATGCCAGGATTTACTTTTTTTAAATTGAAGTTGGAAAAAAAGTCTTGTAAAGATAAAATAAAATTTTGTTCTGAAGAATTTTGATGCAAAGAGAAGAAAAAGTTTACACGAAAACATTAATAATCAAACTTCCCTCAAATTGAGTTATTTGCTAAAAAGAATTATGAGGAGTAAAAATACTAAGCATGACATTATTGCAATCTGCCAGTAGTTAGACATGTAGAATTTATTTTATTTTATGTATGTGTGTATGTATGTATGTATGTATTTGAGACAGAGTTTCACTCTTGTTGCCCAGGCTGGAGTGCAATGGTGAGATCTCAGCTCACCACAACCTCCGCCTCCCGGATTCAAGCGATTCTCCTGCCTCAGCCTCCCAAGTAGCTGGGATTACAGGCATGTGCCACCACGCCTTGCTAATTTTGTATTTTTTAAGTGAGACGGGGTTTCTCCATGTTGGTCAGGCTGGTCTTGAACTCCCGACTTGAGGTGATCCACCCGCCTTGGCGTCCCAAAGTGCTGGGATAACAGGTGTGAGTCACCACACCCGGCCAATTTCTTTTATTTTAGTATAAGCAATATTCTTTCAAAATAACACTTTCTTAATGGCAGACAGCATTACTGTTATATGTGGGCTGACAATATAAACATTTTATCAGTGTCCTAAGCCCTCACACAGGAAGTAGGGTCATGGGAATATTTTCACAGCTTGCTGTTGGCCTTTCAGGAATTGAGGGTGGAAGGTTGCTACAATCATTTGCTTTTCATATTCTGCTTGTCCTTTTTCATGAGCTGAATAATGCAGGGGTCTGGAAATCCATGCTGGGTTGGGGGTTTTGCCTAGAGATCTGTTTAGAATAGCTACCAAAATTCCCAGCTTGTGGTCACTGAAGGTCACTTGGTTGATAGCTGAAATTTCAGTTGGAACCTTGTCATATAATCAGGATTTAAAGCCCAGCTGAGACTTTGTCTCTCCTGTGAAAGGGGAGGTTGTTTTATGATTAGCTTCAGAATGTTAAATTAGGTCTTGGCAATTATGAACCATTTTTGTAGCTAAAATTGCACTATAGAAACACCTGTCCAGAATAGCAAAGTAAGACAGGCTTAAAAAAAAGTCATGATTCTCTTATGCACTGATTCTATTATGCATGAATAGTTCTGCTTTCATTATCAAACCCTAGAAGCCACACTCAACCACTCTTGAGAAAAAATACTTTTTGTATCCTTTAACAGTGATTTCCAAGAACAAGTACCAAATTAAGGTATCTTTTGTATGTGGCACAGAGAAATGATTTGCATAAAGATTCAATTTTTAAAATGACTGAAATGTTTCCCAATGTATTTCCAATATTGTTTTTTTCCTTCTAGTAGTAGTCCTCATGTTCTTAGAAAACGTCTATTGATAACCTATAAAATCATGTCCTAAAGTAGGCAAGGTTCAATAAATTCTTCTGCTATTTATTACAAAGGAGACTCAGCACCTTCACGTAAGAGACAATTGAGAAAAAAGAGAATCAAGAAGACAGGAAAGAAACTGAACAAATTTCAAAATTACTAAAGTTGTTCTTATCAAAATCAATTTATTTTTTCGCAGACCATGCTGGAATAGGGGCTTAGTACAGAGAGTGTGCAGTGAGAACACCACACACACACACACACACACACACACACACAGAGTGTTTATATACATATATATACACACAGACACATACCTATACATATATACATACATTTGAATGATATTGAAGTATGGATTTCCATTTCTGGCTAAGATGGAATCACAAGGACTAAAATCACCCTCCTGCCTAAAAGAACAAAACAAAACAATTTAAACAATGGCTTTCAAGAAACTGGACATTGGGCAATGAAGGAAGTGATTTTAAAGAGGTGAGACCTTGCTTGCCCCCAGCTTCCTGCTTTGAGAGTTTCTAGGCTGTAGGATAGGCAAGGGAGACCCAAGAGGAGCCCAGCAAACTCCGAGATGCAGAGATAGAGTTGAGAGTCTGGGGAGACCAAGGCAATCAGAGATCACTAGACAAAGAGTACTGGAGAGGAGGGGGATGCACAGAGTTAAAAAACCAAAACTCTGCTAAGAGTTCCTCTCAGGAAGCACTTAACATAGTACTGATCACCACATACATGTAAGGAAATGACTGAAGGATAAGAAAGAACCATCTAAGAAGATTAAGGGAACAGTGTCTGGAATTCACATAGGGTCTGGAATGGTGCTTCTTCCTATCAAACTGGGAAAATCACATAATTCTACCATAATTGGGTAGAAAACTCAAAAGGATCTTAATCAGTCCTAGTAAGCGTTATTCTGGTCCTGCCTAACAATTCTAAAAAGTAAGACCTGAAAATGACAAACTGCTTCCAAGAAATTTTACTATGCCCCCCAGATCAAAATTCAAGAATATTTGTAGGAATGCAAATCACTTAGGTTCAAATCCCATCTTTGCCACTTACCTGCTGTGTGACCTTAGGCAAGTTACTTAGCCTCTTCGATGCTCTGTTTCTTTATCCTTGAAGGAAATATAATGATACTTATTTGATGAGGTTGTTGTAAACATAAAATTAATCTCAATATATGTAAAGTATTTGTACATGGTCGCCTCTCACTAAATATTGTCCAGGAGTGTCTTTCTAAAAAAAGATAAATATATACATAATATGTAAATTATATATATACATACACACACACACATACACATAACACGCATGGAACATGGTAAAATTCACAGTATCTGACATACAAAGATTACCAACATGCAAGAAATGGGAAAACACAACCAATAGTGAAATTCAGTCACTCAATTGAAACTGACCCAGAACTGATACAGGTATTAGAATTAGTAGAAAAGGGTATTAAAACATATGTGACTGTATTCCATATGTGCACAATACTAAGGGGAGACATAGAAGATGCTTAAAAATATCTAAGTGGAACGTCTAGAGCAGGAGTCCCCAGCCCCCAGCCCATAGACTTGGTACGGTGGCCTGTTAGGAACTGGGCCACACAGCAGGACGTGAGCTGCAGGCAAGCCAGCGAAGCTTCATCTGTATCTTCATCCGCTCCCCACTGTTCACATTACCATCTGTGCTCCACTTCCTGTCACACCAGCATAGCATTAGATTCTCACTGGAGCACACCCCCTATTGTGAACTGCGCACACAAGGGATCTAGGTTACGTGCTCCTTTTCAGACTCTAGTGTCTGATGATCTGTCACTCTCCCACCACCCCTAGATGGGACTGTCTAGTTGCAGGACAGTAAGCTCAGGGCTCCCACTGAGCTTATTCTAGATTATGGCGAGTTGTATAATTATTTCAGTATACATTACAATGTAATAATAACAAAAATAAAGAGCACAATAAATATAATGCACTTCAACCATCCTGAAACCATCTCCCCATCCCCCTGTCCGAGGAAAAATTGTCTTCCACAAAACCAGTGCCTGGTGCCTAATAGGTTGGAGACCGCTGGTCTAGAGATGCTCCTGACACCTCTACAATTTGAAAATCATATCTCTACGCTGGAAAGCTACAATGTGCAAGATGAAAATACACTGAATAGGATTTATAGTAGATCAGATCCTGCAGAAGAAAAGGCTAGTAAACTTGGAGATGTCACAGTAGAAACTATTCAAAATGCAGCACACAAACATAGAGAAAAAAAGAAAAAATGAACAGATCATCAGTGAGTTTGGGGGTAACTTAATCAACTTGTATATTTTAAAAATATGATACTTCAATAAAGATGTTTAAAAATAAGAAATTTGATAGTATGCTAAAGAAATTTATAGTCTAGTCATTAAATCAAGGAAGATTTATAAACAACATGCTACATAGTAGCATAAACTGTTACCACCTTACAAACACTAAGGTAATAGGCATGCAAAACAATTCCTACTAATAAAATAAAATCACACTTTTTCCATACAGAGAACAGTTTTAGCATCTTATACTTTTTAATATCTTAAACTTTTCAGCATCTGATAACAAATCTAATGTTACTGAAATAACATTTGGAATAACCTCTTTTAACCTTTATAAAATACATTATCCCAATTCACATTTTCAACATACAATTAATTTTTTAGAGATAAAACTTTTGAGTAGATTTAATTGCCAAAATAACTACCTAGAAAATGGAAATAACCTTCAATTATGAACTGTGATCAAAGAGAGCTTTTTCATTTTTCACATTGTTTTGTGAAATGACTTTCATTCCTCCATCACCTTCTAAGTAACTTTGACATAACATTTATTTTTTATCACTAATAAAATACTTTTGGTTGAATACAATTTAATGAGACAAAGCCTTTGGCCAATTCTAACAGAAATAGATTTATATTGGAGGAAAAAGGGCAGCCAGGTGCTAAAATGAAGCTCTCTTGTCTTGATATCATCCATGTTTGAATGCTTCCACCAGACTCTGTGGATTACCATGGTAAGGTATGAAGGTTTACTAAAACTGACTTCTAAATTAGTGACAAGGAAACATCTCCTGTCATTAATTCACTGAGAATATATGGATCTCCCTGGCAGGATTGGAAAACCAAATTTATCTTATTCTTTCACCATTCTCAGAGACTTTGCCTCATTGCTGGCTAAATAAATTAACTTCTGAAGGATAAAAACGAAGAAAATGGATAGAGAACTTAGAAGCTGTTGAATAACAATGGAAAGTCCTCATCTCTGAAAAATGTTTTTGGAAGAGTAAACAGAAGTTTATGTTAGCACATTTTCTTTATTCTAAAAGTACATCAGTTACACAGTGAACCATCAGTTTAAGAACTTGTTACATTAAATGTCCACCTAGATTGTAAGATGCAACCCAATGTCAGAAACATTTGAGCCTTTGAATCAAAGAAACTTTACCATAATCAGAATTTAAAATTTTAATATACTTTAAACAAATATGTATATGAAAAGAGAACTTTGAAAGTAATACATCAGCTTTAATGCAACTTATCTCTATAGGTAAGTTTAAGGAAACTTTCAAATATATATGACTTTACACCTGAATTTATTTACGTCCAGCTCTTTCTACACATTTAGAAATCATATGGCCATGGTGCAAAAGAAGGAATGAGTTTCTGTAGCCAGGGGAAGTGTGATTATTATTAGGTAGATTATGTATATTTTCACTTTACTTTAAAATAATTGCTTCTAGAAATTTGAATCTATCTGAATGTTACCTAATTCTTCCTCCCAGGTTTAGCTTAGGGTCTATCTTAAATTGCATAGTGAAATATTTTGTGTGTGTATCTTGCTCAGAAAAGTAAAAGAGATAATAAGATTTAAATTTTTCACAATTAGAAGTACAGTTTATAAATTGACTCCCCTTTCATTAAATCTGTCTCAATCAACAGTCTGCTCATCAATAATTACTCGTTGGAACTTAACATATACAAAATATTTCATTACACTTTCATCAATGGTGGAAACACAAGCAAACACTAAAATCTCTAAATGGGTAATATTAACACATTGAATATGAACACTGGAAGTTGTGTCCTTTGCTTAAATAAATGATGTCAATATCACTGGCTGAGTAGCCAACACCTGGAAAATAAAAATGTTTTAAGACTAGAGGAATGGAATGGGAATGTGAGGCTCCCCGGGATTCTTGGAAAAGATAGAATCTATGAAGGAGGAGGTTTTGCTTCTATTTGGCTGAAATACCTTAGACATGACTCATTCAGTAGTCAAATAAGGCAGCCTTGAGTGCGACATTAATCTGAGGGAAATCAGTGCCTCTCCCACCATTCATTTTCAGGGCCTGACTTGCCTGCTCCTGCCTGTTTTCCTTGTTCATTAAAGCTCTCTTCATTTCATTACTCTTCTGTTTTCTTGCTTGGTTCCCATCAGTACTTCACTTCTCACTAATTGCACTTCCTACGAACATCCTCGAAAGTAGCTGGTGCATGTAATTTGGAAGCGAGCTCCTAAAAAGTTTCTCATTAGTATACTGTAAGAGTTAGAACATACCAGGATTTCAAATATTTTGGAAGATCTCTACCATTAGTCTTGAGTTTGAAAGACATGCTTTATCTTTTTTCACTGGTTTGAGAAATTCTTCCATATTAATGTATATAAAATTCTGTTTCTGTATTTTTCTGGAAGAAGTTTCATAGTTTATATCACATTCTGAGAAACATTTTCCTTCCCAAAAGGATGAAAACCATGGTTACATGTGCTTTCTTCACTCAGCCAGTATTTATTAAGACTGTATTATAATCCTAAGAGTATGTTTAATACCAAGAAACAGAGGAGAGTAGTAGTTTCTTTCCTGAAGGAGTTTTTTGGGATAGACAAACATCTAAATTGACCACCGTAGTACAATGAAGCAAATTCTGTAATAAAAGTTGCTGAGTGCTCTTTAAGGACAGAGGAGGGAGAAACTGAGTCTAGGAAAAATTATAAAAGTGTCCATTCAAGTTGGGACATTGTTCATGGGTCTGAAAGCCTAAGGAGAAGATGAGCATTGTTGCTCCATTCCTTGGATCAGGCATGGATAAACTGTAATACACAGCCATCGGGGGTTTAGTGACTGAAAATTCTAGTCTCTCACCAGTACTTAAAAGGAATGTAGCCCAAACTTTACTGATTTCAGAGATTCTATTGACTTCTCTCTCTCTAAGAGTCTCTTCCACTTCCTAGTTACTTCTAAGTTTTCTGCAATATAATTCTGCATGCATTTTGAAATTACTCTGGGCATTCCTCTCCGGCCTGCTTATTTGGCCCCCATCCTTTTGCTCTACTACTAATAACCCTCAGAAAGTCTCTTCTCTGTTGAGCACAGTGGGATGTCCATGACCACTAGTGATTCCTTTAGCTGGGCCCAGGAGTCCAAGTCCTGGTATTTCTCATCACTTCCTAGTGGGGCTAGGCATGGCCACTTGAGGACAAAGGACTCCATTACTGCCCAGAGATGATTGCTTAAAAAGCTGTCACTTCTGTGTTCTGCTGTTCTTGCGATGACTGCAGCTGGCAGTAAAAAGGGAAAGGTCTGTGATTATTCTGCCTCCTAGCCTACTTCTCCATAACCAGGTGTATTGGATACTATTGGTGTTCCTTCACATCTCTGTTGCCAGTTTTTTATGCCATTCCCAGTTCTGTGATCTACTAACTGCTTGCACCTGCAGCTTCTCAGAGGCCTGCTCTTGAGTGCCAGAAGCAGAGCTGAAAGTATCTGGAGTTTATAAATCCTCATTCTTATCCGCCTAGCCCAGCCTGTAGCCAATGACTAACCGATGCTGCAAGCAGATGTAATTCAAACCCATTTGCCTCAAGGGAGGGCAATGTCTAAGGTGGAGTATACACTCCAGAGTTCCCCAGAGGGTAAAGCCCAGGCTGGGACTTTACCTGAAATTACATCCTTTCTTGGCTTTTTCCCCTCACATAACCTGTTTCTCCTGTACCCTTTCCTATTTCCTCTCCATAAACCACTTACATGCAAATCCTCTCATATCAGAATTTGTATTGTGGAAACTCAACCTAAAATTCTAGGTTAATACCATGCCTGGAATTCCCTGGTCCTGAGGAAGTAAGATGTTTCTCCAGTCCTCAGAGCAAACACATACCTGATTGCTTGTCCCATGTTGAAAAAGTTCCCAAGATGTGTAACAATGATGACATTTTTTTCTTTTTCAGGGAGAAAATTGTGGCCTTGCCTCAAGGCACCAACAAGACGATCTCAAAATAGACTGATATTAGTATTTTCAATATCTGGATTATACAATCCATGGTCATGAAACTTTTTTCAGAGTTTGATCTGGGGCGGAGGGGAGAAGTTTAAATAGTACACAAATATTGCAGAAGAAAAGATTATCATAAGAATTCCAATATGACTGGAGGAGAGTACATGCAGCTGTGAATAATAAAAGATGAGAATCCAGATGCTGATGGACTTTACACCACACTTAAGAGTTTGACCTGTATCCTACAAACATCAGGGGTATTTAAACGAGGTAGAGATATGAAGCAGAGCATTCTTTTTATTAATAAAAGATAAAGGTCAGAATGGACTGGATGAAATGACAAGGGGAGATGACTGGACGTACAGATTGAGAAGTCATCTGCACATGGAAACATAGCTCATAATATGAAATAAAGCTATTGATAAAAATGGGATCATGTAGGGCTGCTGTAAAAGAAAAGAAATGAAGATGGAGGATGGTACCTTTACATACTGAGGGAACACCCACACAATGCAATGGGTGAGCCCACCGAAAGGCGGAAAAGCAAATAGAAACTAGGAGAGATTAGTGATGGCAGCGGTGGCCTGTCTAGAGCGGCTGCTGCCATGACTCCAGCTGCACTCGGGGAGGCGTGACTAGGGCTAGGTGCTGCCTGTAGCTGGTGGGAGCCGGAACAGGCAGAAGCCCCACCCCCTTCTCAGTTGACAGGGTGGAAGCTTCGCACTCCTTGGGCGCAACTGCAGACCCAGGCCTCCTTGTACTCTCAGGGGCCGGGAGCTGGCAGGAGCCCCACCCTACAGGGTGCAGCTGTAGCTGCCCAAGCTGTGGCTGTGGACCTTGGCATCTCTGCACTCTCGGTCCCGGGAAGGCCTCCCTGCTCCTGCAGGCTGGGAAGTGCCTGCTCCCGCTGCCTGGCCTTTCCTTGCTCCCAGCGCTGGTTCCGATCTCAGAGCAAAGTTGAGGCCAACCCTGGGCACTGTCACAACCCGGCTGGGTGTGTGCTCGTTCCAGGCAGTGCTGACACACCAGCCCCCTGCTGCCTCAGGCCCCTCCAGGCTTTGGGCCCGGATGAGCACAGGAGGGAGGTTGAGGGGATGCTCAGGGTAGCTCGTCACTGGCCTGCAGGCTCCTCTCAGCACGAACAGCCTGGGCACCATGAACAGCAGCCGGAAGCAGACAAGCTCCTGGGCAGAACGGGGCAGGTCTCCCGTGAAACCCCACCTTCAAGCAAGGAAGGCCTGAAGCCTGGAGGCAGGACTGCCAGTCCCACAGAGGAAGTGGTAACCTACCTGCTTTTTCTGGGCCCATCTATGGCTGCCCATGGACTAACCAGTACGCACTTCTTCCCTCTGAAGCCCATAACCCTCCCCACCCACCCACCCACTCAGCCAGACTCAGAGAGTTGATGACCAGCTGCAGAGAGGAGTTACCCACCCCAAGGTCTCCTTTCTACTGAGAGTTCAACACTTGTCAGGACACCCTGCCTGTGGAGAGGAGCTAAACACCACAGGAGCTGCCCATTGTGGGTCTCCTTTGAGCTATTCTGTTGCTCAATAAAACTCTTCTTCGCCTTGCTCACCCTTCACTTGTCTGCATACCTCATTCTTCCTGGACACAGGACAACAACTCAGGAACCACCAAACAGCGGGGCTAAAAGAGCTGTAACGCAAACAGGACTGAAACATGTCCCTTGCTCGTCATGTTGCAGGTGACAAGAAGAGGAGAAGAGAGAAGGAGAGAAGACTTGCAATCCTTCAGGGAGCCCAGACCTAGGACGTCCCCAGGCCAGGGCTGTGACACCCTCTTTGGGGCTCTGCGGTTCCTGCCATCTCCAAGCTTCTGGGTACCACCACTGTCCCCAGTGCCAGCTGTGGAAGTTGCTTGCAATACACCTGGTCCAGCCGCAACCTTGCAGGGAGCCGGCACCCATGCTGGCACCTGGAGCTGTGTCAGCATGCCTGACTTGTGCACAGTTCCCGGACCCCATGCTTGCTCACACACCCCTCACCGCTCTGCGCCTGGCTCATCCTTGGCAGGCATGGGATCCAGGCTGGTAGTGTGAGCTGAATGCAGCCTGCCAGGCCAAGTGGATGGAGCAAGCCCAGCAGGCCCAAGCAAAACTCGGGCAAAGGGCCATAGAAGTTCCCAACTGGTGAAGTGATGCCCCAGAATCTCGTGGCATTAGTACCATACAATTCCTACAAAAAATAATATCAAGCATCAAATTCTGTAGGGAAATTAAGTAATGTGACCAAAAGCAAAAGATTTGGTGATGAGAATGTCATTTGTGATTAAGGGAGAACAGTCTTCTTAGGGTGATAAGAAAGAACACCAGATTATAATAAATGAAGGACTGTATGAAATTCGAGAACATGGAGCCAGGAAGTGTGTTCTTTTTTTCTATATATATATATATATATATATATATATATATATATTTTTTTTTTTTTTTTTTTTACCTCCCCTCACCCCCTGAAAGAGAAATTAGTAAGTTACTTAAATAGGGTATGTAGGGATAAAATAACATATTTTGAGGGTGAGGAAGACTTGGACATATCAATATAACTCTGGAGGAGGGTTTCAGAAGAGAAAAGAAATGTGGAATATTTACAAAAAGGGGACCTAAATGATGATCAAGGTCCTAGAGTATGGGGAAGGATGTTATATCAGTCAGGGTTCCCCAGAGAAGCAGAACCAGAAGGATGGGTATAGGAAGAGATTTGTTGTGAGGAATTGGCTCACTCAATTATGAAGGCTGAGAAGTCCCGCGATCTGCCAACTGCAAGCTGAATCCCTGGGGAAGCCAATTTCAGTCTGAGTCTGAAGGCCTGAGATTCAGGGGAGCCGATGATGTGAACCTCAGTCCATGGGAAAGAGAAAGCTGATGTCCCAGCTCAAGGAGGCAGGCCAGAAGCAAAAAGCGACAAATCGCCCCTTCTTTCCCCTTTTATTCTATTCAGCCCTCAATGAATTGGATGATGCTCATATTTATTGGGAAGGGTGATATTTACTGAAGCCACTGATTCAAATGCCAGTATCAGCTGGAAATTCCCTTACAGACACACCCAGAAATAACGTTTGGGTACCCCTTGACCGAGTCAAGTTGATGCACAAAATTAACCATCATAGAAGAGAAGTCTAAGATGAAGAGAACCATCATTAGAGAGAAGTCCCAGGAATACCTTGCTCTAAAACAGGAGGGAAGATGGATAAGGATGGGTTCTGTAAGCAGAGGCCAGCATGCCAGGGAGAATGGGTCCCAATGTTTCTTACCTTGTTTGAGGAATCAGGCAGAGTTGACTGCTGAGACTTAGAGAGATGGGGTTAGGAAGAAAAAATGAGCAGAATAAAAAAAAAAAACTGAACAGTAAATACAGGAAACATAAAAGGGCCAAAATTATACACAAGAGAAAGAATTATTTAGTGGTACTGAGGGACCAGTTGGTTTGGAATAAATGTGTAGTGGTACCATTCAGAACCTTTACAGAATTCTAACGTTCTGCACCAAGGACAAATACTAAAGAAAAAGGATGATTAGAAATGAAAAGAATGGGTATATTTGTTTTTGATTGGGTGTTACCATTGTCATGGCTGGGAGTAGATAATGGCTAAAGAAAGATGAAATAGAAGAGAAATTGAGGGTGCTGATGGAAGTGCATTCATGTGATTGAACCATGATGTCTAGGTTGAGTTGGAAAGAGATTGATTTCAAAAGGAAATTGTCCAATCTGGCAAACCGGTAGGACATATCAGGCAAGGAGGAGAGGATAAGGCAATCTTCAGAGGTAGACAAACCTTCACAAAGTGTAATGATAGTAAGGGAGGCCCAACACAGGAAGAGAGTATGTGCTGTGGTATGGAGGTGGACAGCTGGTGGGCATTGAAAGCCCAGTGGAGCTAGTAAGCTAACTCCACACAAACAGAGAAGGGGCAGATCCCAGATGATCCTTGAAAGGAAAGAATGTAAAGCTTAATGGAAGCTGAGACACAGAGAATGACAGTAAGAAGTGAAAGCAAAGATGATACCCATCTTCCTAACTTCTTGCCCTGAAAACCAGAAGGATAAGAATATCCCTAACAGAATGTCATAAACAGGGAAACAGGTCCAAGTTGAGAGGGAGGTGAAGTTAGTGTAAGTTAGTGTAAGATGTGAGGAAACTGGCAAGTAAAAATTTCATCTAGACTGCTGGAAATACACTGAAAATATGAACTGAAATGTTCTTGGGGTCAGGCCTAGAGTGTTCTGTTTTTAGATCTCAACAACTTCTGGCCTTATATATTGACCTGTTGTCACTAGGACAAACTTCCCCCATACCATCTAGTTTTCTCCAATGATGAACAACTTAAAATTTATACTGTGGCCATTGAGAATAATTAAAACCTAGCAGAAGTCAAGTGCAGTGGCTCATGCCTGTAATCCTAATGCTTTGGGAGGCCGAGACAGGAGGATTGCTTGAGGCAAGGAGCTTTAGACCAACATACACAGCATAGTGAGATCCTATTTCTACAAAATATTTAAAAATTAGCTGGGCATGGTGACATGTGCCTGTAGTCTTTGCTACTTGGGAGCCTGGGGCAGGAGGATCATTTGAGTACATGAGGTTGAGGCTGCAGTGAGCTATAATTGTGCCACTGAACTCCAGCCTGGGTAACAGAGTCATTGAGATCCTGTCTCAAGAAAAAAAACATCTGGAAGGTAAACATAAAATATTTCAACTAGAACACTAAATCACAGAGGCAATTCAGGATACTTATCAATTTTGTAAAATAACTTGACTTGTAATTGATAAGCAGCAGTATGGTGATGTTGGAGCTGAATAGTGATTAATTCATACACACTGAAGTGGGAGTGGATGGGAGTGGAGAAAAGAAGAGCATCTTGCCAGGCTTATAAAAGTTATCAAGCATTGGCTTAAATTACAGTACAGGTCTGCCTGGGGGAGTTATCAGGATGCTCTGTATGGACAAATGCATAATTTCTAGCCATTAGGATACTTAAAACTCTAGGCAGTGAAGTGACTTAAAATATGTATACCCTTAGGGCCTAATGGAGTTAATTCTCCTTCAGAAACCTAGATTTTATTTTTCTCTTCAAAGGAAGATCATGCTCATCATATTGCAAAATAATTTATTCATCATAAGTACATATGTATTAGTAATTTATGGCTTACAAATATTGTCTCTAGAGCTCTTCTCTTATCCATAGCACTGTATAAATCGTCTTTATTAAGCCGAGTCCATGAGCTATACCTGCTAATTCTGAGGTTAATGCAAAAGACATGGAGATTAGCCTCTCAATCCACCTAACTAATAGTTCCTTCTTTATATCTCTCTTTTTTTTTTCTTTTCCTACTTGAATATTGTCGCTCTGGCACAATAAAGTTTTATATTTCTTATTAGAAAAAGTCAACTTTTTTTCAAATTAAAATAATACATGAGTTTGGTGGTTCAATCTTGTATTATTTCTTCCATTCAAATCACAGATAAAACAACTTATCCCAAAGTACATGCAGTTATTGTCCAACCTGGTAGACTTAATTTACCAGCTTCCTTCCCAAGTATTTAACAATTCTATCCACAGCCCAATAAAATCCCTTTTTATCACCAAGGGTGTATCCTTCCAGTGACTGACCAAGCACAGGTGTTGTTCATGAGGACGTAGAAATGAAATGCTCTCCCCAGAGTGCACAACTTCTTACGAGAATATTCAGAGTACAGTGTGTTCCAGGCATGCAGCACCTGTTACTCACTTGTTTAAATGTCTCATGGAGGGGACAGAGAAAAAATAGTTTCTCTCTGTCTCTGGGAACATACATAAATTTAGCATACAGTTCTTTTTCGGCCAAGCACAAGTTTGAATTACCTTAAGAAAGGCCATAAGATATAATTTCTTGAAGATGCTCTTCACATTACAATTTATTCCATAAAATGAGAGAGGAGGTGGTGGCCAGGAGAAAGGAGGATAAAGATGGAGATAAAAGAAATGAAAAATAAAATGGAAGGCAAGATGATAAATCTAGAAATGAAGCTGGGATAAAAAAGAGAACTCATCAGTTCATCCCTACTAGTAATGTTTGCATTATGTCACAGTATTTGATCTAATTCTATTCACTTGATCTAATTCCAGAGAGCTGATTTTTAAATATTGAAAAATCACTTTCTATGTATGAAGATGTTATTGACCAACTTGACTTAGGAAATAGACTGAGTTTGTATTATTTTTCCTGTATTTTGAGATGAACTCAATCTAAATAGGAGACCTGAGTGTTTTCTTCTCCCATGAGACCAACCAGCCTTAATCTCATTAAAATCATACTGGTAGCTGGGCATGGTGGCTCACACCTGTAATCCCAGCCCTTTGGGAGGCTGAGGCAGGGGGATCATTTGGGGCCAGAAGTTCAAGACCAGCCTGACCAACATGATAAAACCCCACCACTACTAAAAATATAAAAATTAGCAAGGTGTGGTGGTAATCCCAAGGTAATGCCTGGAATCCCAGCTACTCTAGAGGCTGAGGCATAAGAATCGCTTGAAACAGGGAGGCAGAGGTTACAGTGAGCTGAGATACCACCACTGCACTCCAGCCTGGATGACAGAGCAAGACTCTGTCTCAAAATAAATAAATAAATAAAATCATACTGGAAAAAACTAAAATATTTAGGTCTGATATTACTTTATTAAGTTTCTTAAGTAAGTGATATGGTTTTGCTGTGTCCCCACCCAAATCCCACTTTGAACTGTAATAATCCCCACATGTCAAGGGTGGGGCCAGGTAGAGATAATTGAATCATGGGGGCAGTTTCCTCCATGCTGTTCTTGTGGTAGTCAGTCAGTCTCACGATATCTAATGGCTTTATAAAGGAGAGCTCCTCTGCACAAGCTTTCTCTTGGCTGCCACTACGTAAGACAGGACTTTGCTTTTCATTCGCCTTCCACCATGATTGTGAGGTCTCCCCAACCATGTGGAACTGTGAATCAATTAAACCTCTTTCCTTTACAAATTACCCACTCTTTGGTATGTCTTTATTAGCAGTGTGAGAACAGACTAATACAGTATAGTCATTGACATTGCTGAAACCAAGGAACATTGGAATGGGAAGCACTTACTATGTGCATTCTGTGGTGGATAATGCTTATTAAGAGCATATTCTCACTTAAATCAATATAGCAATGATTGGAAGCAAATCATTTGTTACTGCAGAGTGCACATAGTAAGTGCTTCCCCAAAGTGCATGTATACACAGGAGTGTGTGTACTCACAGGCACATACACACACATACCCTGCAGTGTTCAGACAAAGCTGTGATTGCTGAACACCTGCACTGCTTCAGCATTTCATTACAACATTGAAGTAAAACACCTGTCTACACACTTTGGACTTCTGTCACTTTTATATGTACCACTGTTTATTAATAGCTACTTTGTGAGTCGTTTTCCAGCCTTCTGGGGCTGCTTTTAGAATTGCAGACATACTCAGAAGAAGGGAATTCAAGGTCAGCAGTCAGTGTTAAGCAAGTCCTATATTTATAAAATTTTTAGAAATGAATAACTTATCATTCTTCATCTCCATCCTTGCTGGGCTCAGGACCAGCCACTATTTTCACCAAATCTTTTTTTAACACAGGGATGAACATCTAGCGGGCATCTGTGGTTCAAGCACACTCAAGGTTTGTCACTCTGGTGATTGGTTAAGGAATAACAGGTTGGAATCAGCTCTGCCTTCTTTTCCTGCCAGTCTGGCTCACCTCAGGACCAGGTGCACATTTCATGGGAGCATCCAGCCTCTGCAAAACTCTTCCTAGTCGCTGCCATTCTTTCCAGGAAAGATAAGAAGTGCAGAGATGGACGATGTGTATTTTTGTTGGTGTATTTCTGCATATGTGTTTTGTTTACTCTCTTTTTGTTTCCCTTTTTTCTTTTTTTAATTTGTTTTTCACCAAACTGGAGAGAGGGCTTGTGCTAGGTTTTGGACTCTGATCTGCCTTTGAAGGCTCTTCCAAATGCAAAGACTTCATGTTCCTTGTTTATTATGGAAAAATAAACAATGAAAGTTTGTACAATATTGAGTACGTAGTCAGTGTATAATATGGGTAAACAAAAAATGTATGCACAGAATTATGAACAAAGCCATAAAAAAACAACAATTAAAATAAAAGCTATAAAATGAATGTATTTGGTCACATGTGGAAGTCTTCCCAGGGAATGATTAAAGCAAATAATGGGAATTCCTTAAATTTCATCAGGAAACCAGGTACTTCCCAGGAATCTCATTAAAAAGACATAAATTTAAAATGTAACTAATATCTGACAAAGAATAATGAAATAATACATACTACTATATATATGGTACAGAGTGGATGCTTCATACATATTTCTTTCTCACTCAAATAATTGTATAATCTATTTTTATAACAAATATTAGTAGAATTTGTGAAGAATAAAAAAAAGAAGAATGGAAAGTTGCCTGTGGATTATCAGAACTGTCCAGTGGTAATTCCTGGCTGCCCAATTTAATCATTCTATTTATTTTGGCAGGCACCTGCTTACATGAGAGATGTGGCATCACGCTAGGTAATAGACATAAACCGTAAAGAACATTTAGCTTTCTCTGCTATCGCTCAATACTCATCATGAATGTTTAGATCTTTATTTGGCATCTGAAGCTGACTCTTTTAGTAGAACAAGACTGCTTTTGGCAATCAAAAGAAATATTCTAATTTACTTAGTGATAATATTTGCAAGTATTAATTAATACACTGTAATTCTCTTTTAAAAATAAATTTCTGACAAGTGTTACAATGAGAATCTATCCCTCAAAATCTGATCACGAGATCTGTGATTTTTAAATTGATGGAATCAAGACACTTCCACCCCTCTCCTCTCAAAATCCAACCCTCTAAAATTCAGGAAAATAGAACAAAAACAAATAAACAAAAAATTGAATATATTCATTAAGAATTAATAGATATTTATAGTCCCAAGCCACAGAGTTTGAAGACGAAAGTCAATGTAGGAATAATAAATAATTTAGAAGAGTGGAGGAGAATAAGCTCTTGCAGATGGATATACATATTTGGCCCCTAAAAGTTAGAAAAGGCTCAGGAATTGGAATTACACAGAATAATTTGAAGGAATTAAGGAGAGGATTTGAGAAACTGTTAGGGAGCAATTAGCCTCAAATTCCTGGTTCCCGCCCACTCTGAGAACCTTCAGATGACTGCTCCATTTCTACTACCCCTGCGGGCATGAGGCATCAAAGACAGCAAAGTACCATACAGAAAAACAAATGGAATTAATCTAACTGAGCCTTTCTTTTCCATCAAATTCTAGAATGCTGGTAGCCAAGCTAATAACCCCCAGGTAGGTGTAAGAGAGAATGTACTGCCTCTGAGAAAACTCCTGTGAGAATACAGGCATTTGGAGATTTCACAACACAGAAGCTAACTGGCCAGTTGTGGTAACCTCAGGAGGTTTAGCAGGGCAAAACTGCAGCCTCCACACATAGAACTTTCTATTTACTTCTGAAGGCCTTGATATTAATTAGAAAAGAACAAAAACATCATAGAAAACGTCTAAAATTAAAATGAGAAAAGAACTATAATGAATTCAGGGAGTGAACAAACCAAAACCAAAACCAAAAAGCACTGTAATTCATATCCCCGGAGAGGTAAGAGAGGTGTTGAACCCACAGAACAACATGAAAATGCATGAAAAGGAACACTCGTGAAACAAGAAATAGATATTTAGAAATAAGAGTTTAACAAAAGAATTGGAAGATTAAAAACATAAAGAGATAACCAATAGGAGGGAAAAGATTAAAGAAAATATTAAGCAAAAAGTCCCAACATCTGACTAACAGGAGTTCCATAGAGAAAATCAGATAATTCCTCACTTTGAAGGATGTAAGTCTCCAGATGGAAAAGGCTTACTACCAAGTGCCTAAAGCTAAAATGAAAAAAAAAAAAAAAAGAAAAAAAAAAGCAGGAATAAAGAGGAAATCTTCCAGGGAGAAAAAGGGGGTACATTAAAAGATAAGGAATAAAAATCGCTTTTGTTTTATTATTATTATTATTATACTTTAAGTTCTAGGGTACATGTGCATAACATGCAGGTTTGTTACATATGTATACTTGTGCCATGTTGGTGTGCTGCACCCATCAACTCGTCAGCACCCATCAACTCATCATTTACATCAGGTATAACTCCCAATGCAATCCCTCCCCCCTCCCCCCTCCCCATGATAGGCCCCAGTGTATGATGTTCCCCTTCCCGAGTCCAAGTGATCTCATTGTTCAGTTCCCACCTATGAGTGAGAACATGCGGTGTTTGGTTTTCTGTTCTTGTGATACTTTGCTGAGAATGATGGTTTCCAGCTGCATCCATGTCCCTACAAAGGACACAAACTCATCCTTCTTTATGGCTGCATAGTATTCCATGGTATATATGTGCCACATTTTCTTAATCCAGTCTGTCACTGATGGACATTTGGGTTGATTCCAAGTCTTTGCTATTGTGAATAGTGCCGCAATAAACATACGTGTGCATGTGTCTTTATAGCAGCATGATTTATAATCCTTTGGGTATATACCCAGTAATGGGATGGCTGGGTCATATGGTACATCTAGTTCTAGATCCTTGAGGAATCGCCATACTGTTTTCCATAATGGTTGAACTAGTTTACAATCCCACCAACAGTGTAAAAGTGTTCCTATTTCTCCACATCCTCTCCAGCACCTGTTGTTTCCTGACTTTTTAATGATTGCCATTCTAACTGGTGTGAGATGGTATCTCATTGTGGTTTTGATTTGCATTTCTCTGATGGCCAGTGATGATGAGCATTTAAAGTTCATATGGACCCAAAAAAGAGCCCTCATTGCCAAGACAATCCTAAGTCAAAAGAACAAAGCTGGAGGCATCACGCTACCTGACTTCAAACTATACTACAAGGCTACAGTAACCAAAACAGCATGGTACTGGTACCAAAACAGTGATATAGACCAATGGAACAGAACAGAGTCCTCAGAAATAATACCATGAATCTACAGCCATCTGATCTTTGACAAACCTGAGAAAAACAAGAAATGGGGAAAGGATTCCCTATTTAATAAATGGTGCTGGGACAATTGGCTAGCCATAAGTAGAAAGCTGAAACTGGATCCTTTCCTTACTCCTTATACGAAAATTAATTCAAGATGGATTAGAGACTTAAATGTTAGACCTAATACCATAAAAACCCTAGAAGAAAACCTAGGTAGTACCATTCAGGACATAGGCATGGGCAAGGACTTCATGTCTAAAACACCAAAAGCAACGGCAGCAAAAGCCAAAATTGACAAATGGGACCTAATTAAACTAAAGAGCTTCTGCACAGCAAAAGAAACTACCATCAGAGTGAACAGGCAACCTACAGAATGGGAGAAAATTTTTGCAATCTACTCATCTGACAAAGGGCTAATATCCAGAACCTACAACGAACTCAAACAAATTTACAAGAAAAAAACAAACAACCCCATCAAAAAGTGGGCAAAGGATATGAACAGACATTTCTCAAAAGAAGACATTCATACAGCCAACAGACACATGCTTTTGCTTTTTAACAGCAACATAGAAAGCTAGAGGACGGTAGTGAGACAGCCAAGTATAAAGGAGTCCCCGGAAAACCTCCGACTGGCCAGTGCACTGGGAGAATGCGGTGGAGCCATGGGAATTTTGTGCCCTTTGCAGCAGGGAGGAGCCTGGCTTCTCCTTTTCCAGGATAGTAACTAGGGTTTCAATCTGTGAGGCAAGAAACCTACTCGCAGGACTCTTGCTTTGCTGAGGGTCCCTATTTCCCTTTTTTGCCTTTCACCCAATGAACCCTGCTCTTCTCATCCTTCAAAGTATCTGTGAGCCTAATCTTCCATGGTCATGTGACAAGTTCCCAGCTTTTAGCTGAACTAAGGAGGAAGTCCTACAAGAGTAGCACAATCCGTTTCAAATTCTTGATATAAATGATATCCATTCTAGTAGTTCACGTCCAATGACACTATCAGCCTTACATGAAAATGAAATAAGAATATTTTGTGAAATGTTGTCTTAAAAAAATTACCTGTGAATTCTGTTTCTCCAGGAAGTAGTGGATGCTCTACCCATAATGGAATAAACCAAGAAGGAGCAAGAATAAGGTCAATAGAAAGCAGAAAGCAGGTAGTCCAAAATCGAGAGAGACAAAAGAAACGACCAGGAGGTACAGAGGGTCCAAGATTATAGCTGGGCAGAAGCTTTCACACAGAGGAGAGCCATTTCAGATTGGACAAAACCATGCCCTACCCCTGCCACCGGAAGGATACTTCCAGGGGAAAGAGAGATGAAGAAGAAATGGAGAGATTACCAGGTAGATTTCGCTGTATCAGAATTTGAATGAGACAGGATTTTATACAGCTTGTTGGAAGGTGTATGGTGACTTAACTATAATTTCAAGACAAACCAAGAAAACTGAAAGAAAAAGTTTCAGTTCTTAACCCAAGAAAAGATACTATAATCATATACTATAAATACAGTGTGCCACTTGGGTTCACTGTGGATAGCATTTACATTAGCCATAGTCATTATAATACTATGGATTTTTCACCACACTGTGATAGGGTTGGATAATGTTTAAAATTAATAATCAAAATAAAGCAATACTATATAGGATTTAGAAATAAGGAAGCAAGTACCGGAAAAGCTAAGAAAGATGGCATTTCTCATCTCCAAAGAAAGATCACATTGGTGAGGAGGATAGTTGTGGGCTGGAAGGTAAGGGGGAAGGGGAACACTGTTATAAGCCTTTTAGCAGTGGTTTTTGAACAAATATGATAAAAAATTAAATTTTAAAAAAGTTTATGATCTCAGTTTTCAAAATCTAATAAAAGCTAATTTCCAAACATGCAAAGTCAATAACCAGACTCCGAACCCACCAAAACACAGCTGTTCCAGGAAATACTGCTTGAAGCAGCCCACTAACTTCTCCTTTATTTATTAGAATTGTTGTTGTTGTTATGCATTCACCATGTCATTGAGGGCTAGGCAGGGAATGAACCAGAAAATGTCCTTGCCCTCATGCAATTTGTATCTTGTCTATAACAGATTAGATATAAAACATCAGTTCCAATTTAAGGGGGTAAAAGCAGAGAGAGAGAGAGAACATCGCTTGAAGGTGAGTTAGGAGTTGATGGTATAGATGAGTTGGTTGCAAAATACTTTTAAGATTCAAATAATTCCTTAAAGTTGAACACATTTCTGAAATGAGTAATATAGAAATATCCAAGTTTTTATATCAATTCCATGGTAACTGCACTAGGGAAGAAAATAACTCAAGCTACTGTTTCTAAAAATTGGTTATGGAATTCAAACACTCTTTTGTCAAACATTATGGGACAACATGACCCTAACTCTAATTGAATTTTCTTTTGGGAGAAAAGAGACAACAGCCCAAAGTACTAATTTATCAATATATTAAGACTGTTGTTTTTTAAAGCCTATGCCAAAATTATATTTCATATTATACCCTTCTTATATAAACAAGGTGAATTAAAATTCACTGTACATACCCACAAACAGCAAGAGCTATTATCAGAGCTTGCTCTGCTTCCAAGCTCTCTGTCTGCTGAAAACATCTGAGCTTTAACCAACAATAAAATCTTACGTTACCACTCATTGGCGCACACTACGCAACAGTGATGGTGTGGCAAGGTTTTTAAGGAAAAATGTTCATTTCACTTATTCATTCATTTAACAGTTGAGTGCCGCCAGGCATGGTGGCTCATGCCTATAATCTTAGCACTTTCGGAGGCCGAGGAGGAAGGATCACTTGAGCTCAGGAGTTCAAGACCAGCCTGAGGCAACATACTGAGACCTCATCCCTATTTTTTAAAAAATAAAAAAGCAGTTGAGTGCTATCAGTAACTGTTCACAAGCTTGGAGACAGTGGGTGACTAGGAAAACGTCCTTGTTCTCAGCCAACTCATCTTGAAAGAGGAGGAAACAAGTTATACAAACAAGTCATTGAGTAAATACTCCAAAAATCTTCAGATAGAGAAAACCACATACATAAAATACAACACAGAGAATGAAGATGTTAACTTAAATGAAGTGCATCAAGAAAAAACTAAGAGCAATAGGTCACCCAGTAATGTCATTTGACCTGGTAACACCTCTGGTCCCATGATCCTGGCTGGAAAACATTCTTTTGTTTTTTTTCACCTAGTTAGTAATTTGACAAATCACCATTTTATCCCCAAGGTCCAACATCGAAAGCATTTCTTGGCCTGTCTTTTGGGCTTTCGCCTCCCAGAGCCCGCACTGCTGACTCTCAATTTTGCTTTCATTCAGATCTTATGTTTGCCACATTCTTCACCTACAGAGCAACCTCCGGATTTTTGACTCAGCTCACATATGATTTGATTCTTGCAAAACCCTTTTGGAACTTGACTGTCTAATGACCTAGAAATGTGTTTCTGTATGACTGCAAAAAAACTGCACTATGAATGGCAGTCTAATAGTTCTCTTAATGCAGAGTAGGTAAATCTTTCTTTCTTCTACTGCCTCTCTTTGCTGGTACAGAAGACTTACGAACTCTCAACATGGTGTTTGGCCCTTTCCAACACGCAGTGTGAAAAGACTTCAATTCTTATTAGAACTTCAGTCCCCAAGGGACTTGAAAGCATTTGAAAATTCATTTTACTAGCAAAATAAATATTATTTTATTCTTTTGGGTTTTACAACATTGATGTTAGATTTAATTAAAAGTGAAGAAATCCTAAAAATCATTCTAGCTACTGGTTAATTTTACGTTTTAATACAACTAATATAACCTAATAAGTAGCTAGTTTTCTAAAATGTTAGATAACAATGAGACTGCAGCGTAACTAATTTTCTGCACAGAAGATGCTAAATGCAAAGGCAAATGAGTTGAGTGTTCAGAACTTTAAAACTTCCTACACATACAAGCCACTAAGAATGCCCAGGCAGTGGCTAAGTGTTGCTCCTGGGCATGTCATCTGCTAATGGGCTTCCTAACCCTAAATTCTTCTCTGTGGTTCCACAAAGAAAATACTCATGATCTCATCTAGGTCTCCCTGTTGTGTCTTTGCCACAAACTATAATCTTTTCCCATATGGGGTTCTTTTCAAAATGCAAGCCACTACACACTTTCTTTTTACAAGTTGGATCCCAGGTCTCTAATGCTGTCTCCTGCTGTGTTGAACATATGTTCAGAGTCTTTCTACTTATTTTTCTTTCCCCACTTGTTTTCCCACTGGTTATTTCCCACACCAAATTGCTTGACAAAATAAAGTTAGTAACATTAGCTTGCATGCTTTTGTGAGCCAGGTCTTTTACATCCTACAATATCCCACAACACAGAGAATAGCATGCTATGCATCTTATGCTTCAACAAATATTTGAAATGGATGGTTCCTTTTTGTAACTTCTGTAAGTGACATTCAACAGATGTGACATTCTTTTTATTAAATAAATGTTTAGACTGCATCACCTTATTATATATACTGATTAACAAAAATAGGGCTTGGGAGTGACTGGATTAGTTAACCAGTTGTCTATAAGAATTGGAAAGGGGAACCAAAGTGAGCCTGGAGACAAGGCATTTTCAATAAAGATGTCTTGAAAGGAGATAAACTGAGCTGATTTTACATCACAAAAAAATACCAAAAAGTGCTTTAAGCAGGACAGGAAGTACAAGAATGGCAAATGAAGGTATTGACTTTTAAAAAATAAATAAACTCAAGTCATCAAAAAGTTGTTCAGTAGTATGGAGGATCAGTTATTCAGCTGCAAAGGCACAGTTCAGGGAGAACATAGATAGCATTAAAGAAGTTATTAATCAGGAAAAGATAATGTTTTTCACAAAAAACCTCCTTAAATAGAAAATAGTCATTATGAACATAATACTCTAATTTATGATATCAAAGATGAAGAGCAGTCAATATCCTCCATAATGTATTAGAGGATGGGAAGGTCCTAACCACCCTTTGACCCATACCCACATCTCTCTCCGAAAAGCAAGACACAGAGAATCTTCCCTCTGTTTAAGCTTTCCTTTACAATTCATGAACATAAAATATGAGAATTAGGTTCAATGCAAATGTATTAGGTGAACCAAATCAATTTTTTCCTAATATGGGCACAGAATACCTAATTAGAAAAACATTGTACACCATTCTTAAAATTAACATCATTAGAATGAATTTACACCCTGCATATCCAGAGCTGACCATAGGATGGCAACCAGGAAGTCCAAAGGTGAGCCTCAGTGGCCTGTCTTCATTGCCTGGCAATGAACAAGCTATCTTGGAGTCCCGCATTGACTCCAGCTGCATTTCAAAACCAAATTCCCACAGGATGGATGGCTCCTAGGAGAAGATGTTGCAATCTCCCACAGCCTCCCTGGGTCTCCAGGAGCTGAACTGTGACAGCTGGCACCTAACCTCTTATAACTGAGTCTAAAACATCGAGTCCTCCACCTGAAGGGAAATTTGCATATCATACACTTACTCAAATGTCATTGGTTGTTCCAGCCATGAGCTCTGATCAGTTTTCTATAAAGGCAATCTGACAATGCCTCCCCTCAGGCATTGGATAAGAACCCTTTGATCCTGTTCCAGGACGCGTCTCACACAAAGAGAAGACTGATAAAAATTGCAGAGTAAATTAATGCACCCTGGGACAATTCTTGGCCATTGAGAGACAGAAGCCTATGGGTGAATATTTCCTCCTTTTTTCCCTTTGAGCTGATGATCCTAAGATATGTGTCATACGACTCAGGCTGTTCCACAGTGTTGAGCAACTTGTCAGCCAACTTGTCAGTGACTAAGTGGATAACCTATATTGGGTCATTTTCTCTCTCTCTATGTATTTCTCTGCCTATCTCTTGCTCCTGCCCCAATGAAATCACACTCCCAAATACACTGCTCAAATATCTCTGCTTTCAGGAAAACTAAGGCTAACACAGTCACCGTTGGGCCATTCTCTGCTTACACTGTAAGAAGTGGAATTACCAGGGCACAAGCTGCCCTGCTCATAGCTGGCATGCTTCTCTGTGGCATGCTGAGAAAAGGGAGTTATGCATTGCTTCTTGCAAACCTTTGCAAGGTATTTTTATTTTGTAAGTTTCCCAAATAAAACCCATGCTCTGTGTTGTTGTATAATTTGCCAGGACCTTCCTCACAACCCTGTCACAATGACAGTTATAGGAAAATTTCAATACATCATTTTTATTTTTCCAAGACTGATAACTATAGTTATAGAAGTCTTAAAAAAAAGGTGTTTGAGTGAATGTAAATGGATGTGTATGTGAAAATGTACAGATTTGCAGACTCTTCTCAGGTTTGGTTGGTTTGAAAACTTCAACAATTAATAAGCTAAACTGGTAAAGTAGTTTGAGATGGCAGGTTCATTATTAAACACTGAAATGTCTGTAAACCACACGTTATCTCTTGCATCGTTAGTACTCTTCACATATATCCTAAACTTACCAAATGTGACCATATATAAACTGCATAACACAATGTGAGACCCATGATAAGCCTTCGTTAAATTTTGGTTTCCTTCCCCTACTGCCACAGCAATTTATGTTTCCTTTTTCCAGCTCTATGAAAATGAACTGAAAAATAGAACTTCCTAAATATGACAAATGTTAAGAAGTTTGCATTACATTTTTGGCAATGCTGTTAATGTCAGTGAGCTCCTCCAGAAACCTGTATTGATGTCATTTTAATATTTGAAATTGCTCATTTGGCAAACATAAATAGTACAAATAGGTTTGATTCTACAGCCTTTTGCCTGGATAATGGATGTAGACCTAGGTAACTGAATTTTCTGGTTCTCTTCAAATTCAGATGGCATGTCAGAAAAAAATGAAACTTTGAAGGTTGCTGTCATAGTATCTTCAGGAGCAGGAATGCCCTGGGCTCCCAATTCCTTAGAAATTACTTGTAACTTTCTCCTTTTCTCCAACTAGTCACTCAACACCTAAGAACTGCCTGCCTCTGCCAAAATCTCCCAAGAGCCAGAGACGGATCCTTGCTCTGAAGCTCTATACTTTGATGGTGCTTGAATTTCTCTTCCCTTCTGCCTTTCTCTTCC